>NC_090223.1:22744174-23055111 GCF_024489055.1 Chanodichthys erythropterus | reverse complement strand
ACTCCCCCCTTCTTGACTGGGATAGAAACCAGCTAAGTGTGAGGTGATGGGGTGGTGAAGGGATGCTGTGAAACTTGTCGCAGGCTAGGTGAGAGATGGCTTTATATACCGGCTTCCTCTTGCACAGATTGGTTGATAACCTGAACGTGCTCCTCCTGAATTTTGTTAAAAGTGCCATCGAACGTTTTTTTACAAGATGTAATATAAGTCTAAGGTGTCCCCTGAATGTGTCTGAGAAGTTTCAGCTCAAAATACCCCATAGATTTTTTTTTATAATATTTAAAACTGCCTATTTTGGGGCATCATTAAATATGAGCCAATTTATGCTGTGTGGCCCCTTTAAATCTCGTGCTCTCCGCCTACGGACCTCGCGCTTGTCTTAAACAGTGCCTAAACAAAGTTCACACAGCTAATATAACCCTCAAATGGATCTTTACAAAGTGTTCGTCAAGCATACTGTATGCATGCGTCGGATTATGTGAGTATTGTATACTGTTATATTGTTTACATTTGATTCTGAATTAATTTGAGGCTGTGATCTGTGGCTAACGGCTAATGCTACACTGTTGGAGAGATTTATAAAGAATGAAGTTGTGTTTATGAATTATACAGACTGCAAGTGTTTAAAAAATGAAAGTAGTGACGGCTCTTGTCTCCGTGAATACAGTAAGAAACGATGGTAACTTTAACTTTAATGAAACATTTAGAAAGTCAGTTTACAAATATCACTAAAAATATCATGTAATCATGAATCATGTCAGTTATTATCGTTCCGTCTGCCATTGTTTGCTATTGTAACTTCATTAGATGTTATTTTGATCATGTTTGTATAAACTGTGCAAATTTATCTTATATTTTTCATCAGCTAGTTTGATGATGAGCACACCAATCAAGAAATGAGGCTGTGTTCACAATGTACATGAACAGTTTGGTGATAGCACTTTATATATTCCAAATTTTGATCTTTAATTATATCTAAACTCATGCTTGACATGGGCCATTTTGAAGAGATTTGCATTCCTTTTTTTTCTTTTCTTTTTTTTTTTTACTTCTCTTCGTAAAAGTTTACCAAATATGGCTCAGATCATCTTCAGAAAGCCTTACAAAAAGACTTGATTTTTATTGGATTTTTGGTGTTTAGCACCATTTTCCAGAATAAATAACTTTTTTATCTGTAAATAAATTGTAAATAATAGTAAATCTACTCAAAGCTTTTGAACTTGTTTTCCTTATTTCACCACTGAGAGTGCTCTGACCACACAAATCCATTCAGTGTTACAAAGTGTGTCACATTGGTATATCTTCAGCTTCTATGTCTCTAGTTATACCATCTGTACGTTTGACTACCATGGGATGTAGAGCTTTTAGTTGTACTGCTCCGACTCCTTGGAATACCTTATCTCAAGATACGCGTAATAGTTCTAGTCTTTCAATGTTTTAATCATGTATTAATACTCTTTTAGATTAGCTTATTCTGTTTGATATAGCTTTGTGTATTACTTGTGTATATTCATGTATCTTATTATTTGTAAGGTGAGTGTTGTGAAAGGTGCCCATGAATAAAATGAATTATGATTTAATTATTATTGTTATGTTTGGCCTGTAATTGCTGCTTACACTATATTATTTTTATTTTGCAAGTTACTGAGCTACATTTATGTTTTCACCAGGCACCACTTGAACCAAAAGAAAGTGTGGAAGGGATGCTGCGTGTCATTGGCAGACTTACTGAGAAGCAGAGCGGTGGATTCTTGGACTACACTGGAGAAACGGTGCCCTGGTAAACCTCCCATATCAGAGGTCACGATCCAGGTCCAAACTGACCTTTTTTCATCTGTTTCACGGGTTCGTTTCCTCATAAAATCTTTAAGCTAATAAGGTTAAGCGTATTTGGCTTGCTGTCCTCTGTGGAGGGGCTCGAGGAAGCATCTTCAACTCGAGCTTGGATATACCCCCCAGGGACTATTAATGCCTGGAAGAGGAGTACGATAGATGAGATGCCTAAATTATGTGGTGGAGTTGGGGAGGTGGAGGGATATCGAAACAACTGATGCAAGAGCAGCGTGAGTAGCTGCTTATATGCTCTGGATGTAATTGAAAGATTAGGGTTCCCTCCACTTGAGATTATGTTTGAATTTCTCTAATTGAAAGATTAGATGGGTTCACTCCTCCCGAAATTACATTGTGAACTTCACTTATCATAAAAGGGCACACCTAATCATCAGCACTTCATTTCAGGACACAAATGTTTATGACACATACATAACAACATAGTATTTCGTATAATAAAACCCTTACTGAAGCAATAAAGCCGTACTGTCATTTTTATCATAAATGTTGCAATTTGCAAATACTTTGCTTATCAATTACACACAGAGGTCTGTTCTATAAATTATTTATAGGGTGGCAAAGGGGTTGCATGAGGTGGCAACACCAAAGCAAGTGTCCATTCATAGTTCTTGACATACACATTTGTGTCTTTTGAATATGCAAATAGTTGTATTTCCTCGGAGGGACCACAAAGTAACCATCTTACTATTTAAAATGAAATGGCATATTAAATACATCAACAAATGTCTGAGCTTGTAGGAGCTTGTAGGAGTAGATCTATCATTACTATATAGCCTATTTATATACTTGGGTGATATATTATTAAACACTTTTTAATGCATTAAAATAGGAATAAAAAACCTTCCAAACTCTGTGTGAGTTGCAGTTATTAACAGAGCTGGGAGTGTCTGTATGCGGGTGTTACAGAAGGACTTATGATCTGAATACATTTCATGCATGCACAGTAAAAAAAAATAAAATAACAAATGATAAAAAAAAGTATTACCCTGAATTAAGGTCTATGATATAATGAACTGATATGATGATATTAAGTAACTTGATATTATTATTATTTTTATTTATTTTATTATTATTTTTTAAATAGTGAAATAATTAAAAAGTGGGGCGGACAGTTGGAGAATCTGCATGCCACAAGAAAATGGTATTTATGGTACTTAATAGAGGTTAAAATAAATAGGAGAAGAGTGTGGTGTGTCCGAAATTGCATACTATCTGAGTAGGTATTACATTTGAGTTTGTTCCTCTCTTATTGGATAAAAGTGCCTGCTAAATGCATAAATCATTCCCATTTAAGTTTGTTTTAATTCAACTTTTTAATATGTTTTTATTACTTTTATATTAAAAAGTGGTAAATTTAACAATTCCATAGCATGTCCTGGGAGATTCACCTTTCTCAGCTTTGTGTGACTTCCATTGAAGTGACTTCCACCTGAGTGACTTCAGTCTTACCTTTCCTTCTGTTTTCAGCCCTCAATCAGAATCTCAATTACCCCCTCAGAGATCTTGCTTGGGACTGGTATCTTTGCATGATGGCATTCTTCTTCTGCGAGGGGATTTTGTCGTCACAACATTTGTTTTCATGCAGACCATTAAAGACGAGACACACACATCTCCTGGACATCCTATAGAATTCAACCAACCAAATGACGGCTTCGAAAATCCTAAATTGTTTCCAGTTAAGTGTGCCATATGCATCAGATGTTCAACCAACGATCCGAGACTATGTTTTTTTGTTTTGTTAGTGTTGACTACTAATAGATGACAAAATTGACCACGCAATCATTTGACTACTTTTTTTGACGATTAGTCAACTAGTAAAAATGAGTCCCCAGAATAAGCTATAGTATGCAATTGACTTCATACCCATAGTTATTTTAACACTACCCTCACTGAGTATGTGTCAAATAAACTTAATACAGGGATATGTAATTTTTCTCTTTCTTTTATGTAGGACCATAAATAGTGGCCAAAGCTAGCGGGACACCAGGCATGTCCTGTAATAAAGCAGCTGTCATCAACATTTCCACTGTGGCAGGATATATCACCAGAATGCCCTCCATTCACACCCAGTTCCCAGTGTTGCCATATGCCGTGAGCAAGGTACATAGAAGTCTTGCTTAGGCACAAGATTATTAAGATGTATAAAATTCATTGCTCATGAAGTATTGATGAGTTGATGTATAACTCAAATGCTGTTTACCTACCAGACAGGTTTGAACATGCTGACTGTGTTGGCTGCTGAGGAGATAAAGGCAGATGAGATCCTCTGCATGGCCCTTCATCAGGATGGGTGAAGATTGAACTGGGTGGAGAAAAGATGAATTTTGATTCTTTGAGTCCATATGCTAAGTGTTATGAACCAGGTGTCTTCGATTTTCACTGTTTTCTGTCAAACTTACTTTTTTGGATCACAGCTTTCGTTGTTTCTTTATCAAGTTTTGGTTATATTATATTGTGACTATACCAGTCAAGATATTAAAAACATTTTGCTATATCGAATAATTTGTGTGTAATCAGGAAATGAGTCAGTGACAGAACTACATACTGGCCAAAATGCCATTAAAAAAGGACAAAAATGACAACTTCAAAATAGTTTGACCTAAACTCCAAATGCATCCAAATTAGGGATGGCTTGATCAGGGATACTCAGTATTGGTATCAGGTCCAATACAGACCCTTTTTTTTTTGCCAGTATTGCAAAAAAGTATCCTTATGGATGTCAGCAACATATTTTTATTTTCACCAGGCACTACTTGAATGTTGCGTGTCATTGGCAGCCCTACTGAGAAGCAGCATGGTGGATTCTTGGACTACACTGGAGAGACGATGCCCTGGTAAACCAGAAGAACAAAATGAGAGGTCACCAAAGAGCTGATCCTGCCCTATCAACCATACCTGATCAGAAGCACTTAATATCATATCAATAATGTTTATGACAGACACATGATAATTTTATATTTCATATAATAAAACACTACTAATAAAAAGCAATAAAGCAGTACTATCTTTCCCCCCTCTTTTACTCTATATGCTGCAATGATGGTGCTTATCAATTACACAGAGAGTTGAATCAGGGAGAGAAATTAATAATTAATAGTGCCTGAAGTGCAGCAAGTTTACACGTATCATGGTCCTGTCAATTTGTTCTGTCATGACTCATGTTTAGGGCTGGCGACATGCTGGTGTGTTAGCGCATCACTTTGATGTTATTCCCTTTGCTGTGTGTTCTCCAGTTTTTGTTGTGTCTAGAGCATAGGGTCTGGGTCTTGATACTTCGGTGTTAAATTGCCTTATAATAATGTCTTACACTAGATGTGGAATCATTACACACTAATATTCCACATGATGGTGGTATACAGGCTACTAATGCCTTTTTACGTGATTGTTTTATGCTATTGATTGTATAAATTAGCTTATGAAATTAAAGGAACAGCAATGGGCAGATGAAAAAAAAGTACATTTCTATAATGGCATTGCTATATTGATGACATTTTTCTTATATGGTGTGGCTCTGAAAATGCACTATTTGAGTTCCAACATTTTTTTTTAAATCATAGTAGTGAACATCTTAAATGATAAATTGGTTACAGATCTGTATAGAAAACCTACGGACAGAAATGGTCAAAGTTTTCATCCTACATTTAAAGAAAAATCTTCTGAATAGTCAATTTAAGAGAATTCATGTACAATAATGTGTGAGAAGCAATGTAAGCATTTAAATCAAAGGTTTCATGAAAGCTGAAAATTGAATTAAAGAGGCTGCTAAATGATTCATAAATGTAGATCAGAAAGTATGTTTTGATACAACATGTCTGGAATCTGTCAATGATTGGTTGTCTTGTGTTATCCAGCCTTAAGAAAACAGTTTGAACAAAGAGTACGAAAACACTGACACATATTAAGTTAGATCCTGCCATGGGTCATTTTTGTATAGAACCACCACGAATTGTATTTAGATGAGATCGTAACATATGGCAAATAGTACTTCAGAAAACTCAGGTCATGTCTTTTCAGTCCCTGATGGTATCTACGGATATGGACAAGTGAAAGTGACATGTGAAGGCCAAGTATATAACCCATACTCGGAATATGTCCGATGAATTTAACCCATCCAAGTTAGTGCACACACATTAGGAGTAGTGAGTAGTGAACACAAACTACTCTAACACACCACTGCACTAATCCTGGATCAATCTAAGCCCTGTCTCTGAAACCGGGCCTTTATGTATTTAATCTCACTTTATTAACCAACGTCTTTGATGCTGACCTTTAGTGATCCAATTCAACTATAATAATGAGCATAAATTACTTGAGATAAACCATCAGTTTTGTGTTTCTTTTTTATTGCTGAAGAGTGTTGAACTGTCTTCTCCTGCATCCTATATTCTGCAATCCTGAATGGCAGCACAGCTGAAAGGTTTGTTTGAGCAGCGCCCTCTACTGTACTGGAGTGAGTTTACATTTACTTAAGCCTGAGGATTATTAATTTCACTTTTGGTATAAAAGGACCTTTACATTTGACAAAAAAATTATTTTTTATTTTTTTTAATTAAAAAACAAACATGCGAGCCCAGTCCAGGTGAAAAAAAGTAACACAAAAGTAACATAAAGCATTACTTTCCATAACAAGTAACTAAGTAGATCACGTGACCCTTCGGCGGCAATGTATGCGTAGTCCTTTGCTCATCTCACTTTGCCAAAAATTGTATATATCCTGTCAGTAAATTCTGAACCAATCTTCACTAGCCCACTACGAGTAGGACAGCCGGAAAAGAGAGGCTGAACAATTGGCAATAAAGAAAAAAATCAAATACACCACCATCTCCAGAGAGGATCTCGACGCTCCGTTCAAGCAGTTGCGTTCACAATCTCAAATTTAAGAAATCAGCTGGAACAACTCACCGAAAAAATGACGGACATTGAAGACTGCAGGATAAATAACGTATGGCTGGTGGGTTTGCCGGAGGGGGAGAAAGGCTCTGATGCAGCTGGCTTCCTCAGAGCTAATCTTTCCAAGTGGATTCCTTCACTGAGGAGTCGTGATATTGAGATAGACTGGGCCCATCGCGTGTATGACGGGAGGAAAAGCTTAAGGTATTTCTTAAGTATGTGACTGTCCTCCTATCCTAGTTGCTACTGCCACCTGCTGGTACAGAATGGCATTTCATCTTACACAGGCGCAGAACGGACGTGCAGGAGTGCAGGACATGCAACCCCGCAGTCTGGTTCGTCGCCACTAGTTCGTCAACGTCGGCTTGGTGTGTTCCGGGCTTAAGACCTGAGGTGTGAACTGACTCCAACTATGAACTGACACCAAACAGGTTTGCCATGTGGCTTGAAACCACAAAATGGACATACAATGGACAAAATGGAGCAAATCTTCCACATTTCTATTAACAGATCTGTATATACTTAATGAGTGTTGTTTGTGTACATGCAAAATATACAAACTTATACATGAATGCATAGGTAGAAGTTCAATATAACTCAATGTTTGGTGGAGAGCAGGGCTGGGCAATTATGTCCTAAAATCAAAATCTCGATTAACTGAACTTTTTACCTCGATTACAATTAACGATTATTTTGTTTCTGTTTTTTTTGCCCTCAGGTCACTTACAAGGCTTGTACTGTAAATAATAGTTTGCTCCTGACTGCAGAATCCGTCTGAAGTCTGGTTTGAAGTTAAATGTTTTTATTTATATCAACTTGCACTGAAAGCACTAAAAATTTCCCTTTGTGTTCCCTGGAAAGCAAAAAAAAGAAAGAAAAAAAAAGAAAAAAAGAAATACTGGATAGTTTATGAACTGCTTGATGCACATTGAACACTAAAAATCAAGAGCTTGTGAAAAATGTAAATTTTAATAAATACACCAGGCAACACATTTTTGAAAACACTTTACTCATTTATTGTGTTTTCTGTACAGTCTTTCACAGGGACTAAACGAGCTGCCACTGTTACACCCAGGTTTATTATAGTCATTCATTAACAAGTACACTGTTAGTTTTTCATTTGATAGCATAGATAAAGTTTGTCATTTATCTTTTCCTTTTAACCTCAATAACACATACAGTATGACACAGCACAATACACGAGTGCAAAATGGGTGTGTAGTTCACTTGAGTTAACATAAAAAGCACGGCTAGATGCAGATTTTGTGACAGAAGCAGCCTGATAACCTTAAGAACATGGCAGTGAAAGCATGCAATATCTTGATCACAGGAGCCAACAGGGGCTTGGGCTTAGAACTTGTTAAGCAACTCTCTGAGGATTCTTGTCAAAAACGACATATTTTTGCTACCTGTCGTGATCCAGATGGGCCAAAGTCTGAGGTGAGTTATAAAGAACTAACACAAATAGACAATACCAAAATCCTAATGTGCCTTGTTTAATTATGCACATTATCTTTCTTAAGGCACTGAGAGAACTGGCGAAAAAGCATCCAAGTGTGATTACAATCATACGTCTTGGTAAATGTGCACGTGTACTTCTTGGTGCATTTGAAATTTTCACTGGAATTTTTTTTTTAATACCATTTCACTGCTTAAAGCCGGGTGCACACTATGCAATTTATAATAGTCCTTTACGATGGTTGCTTGTCAGACTGTACGGGTCTGAAATGGTGGCTAACAAAGACATCTCTAGCGTTAATTTTGATCACGGCTTGTCTTGAAAAATGAAGACAATTTGACATTCGTCGTAGGAGAAGTCACACTGGAGGATTGTGTGCCAAATCTGACACTGCCAGAATTTAATCGGAGGTAAAATCTGATCGCAACGGTCATTAACCGGATGTCAAACTAGTGATCAAAGACTAAAGACTTTAGGATAGGATTCAAGGAAATCTTTTATGATTTTGCAAAATTTGTCTCAGACGACCAAATCGTGGCCAAAATCGCACAGTGTGAACCAGCCTTAATACAGGGGTGTCCAATCCTACTCTGCTATCCAGCAGAGTTTAGCTCTAGCCCTAATTGAACTCACTTGAGCCAGCTAATCAATATCTTTAGGAACACTAGAAAGTTCCAGGCAGGTGTGTTGGAGCTAAACTGTGCAGGAAAGTGGCCCTCCAAGAGCAGGATTAAACACCTCTGGCTTAATACTTTAGCACTGATATTTTTTCTGTAACTTTTAGATGCTGATGATCCATGCAGTGTCAAAGAGTCTGCCAAGAAAGTGGGTTCTCTCGTGGGAAAGAACGGTTTGAACCTGCTAGTGAACAATGCTGCAATCTTGGCAAGTGGCACCGTTCAGACCAGCAGTGTTGAGGACATGAAGAACACCTTCAACACCAACGTGATAGGACCCTTACTAATCACTAGGGTAATGTAAAAATCAATGTCAAAGAGCTCTGAAACAACACTTTGTCCTTTGAAAATCATGAGTGCTTCTGGGCATGAAGTAGCCACTGGATGTTCCAGAGTTTGCTAGGTTCATGCCATAGACCCTTTCCACAGACTGTGACATGTTTTAAAGAGACAGTGGCAAGGAAATGAACACAAAGAGTATGTTGCCATATGGCAACACTATGCGGTAGAGGGTTAATGATCATCAGTATTGTAAATCCTGCAATGTTTTTCATGTTTTTTTTTTTTTTTAAACGTATGTACATTTATAACACTATACTTATAGTATTATAGTATTATATTACCTTTGCATCAAAGTACAAAAAACTAGTTAACGCTGCTGTGAGGGTGTTTCTAATACAACGGCTGTGGGAGTGATGGTAAAACATTCTTTCTTTCTTTTTCCTCTTTTTGAAAGTTGTGAAAACAATATTGTGGACTTTTTCTTTTTCTATTTCAGCAAATGGAAACACAAATATATTTAATGTATTCTCTCATTCTCCACTATAGAATTTTACCCAACTATGACGACTTCCGCTTCTGAGAAACCCGGAAATGTGAAAAGGGTCTATTGTAACAAAATAAATTAACAAACTTAAACTAGCCCTAGCCGGTCTCTTAGGGTGTACTCACACCATGCGATCTGAACGTGCCCGATAACATTTGACCCCCAAATTCTGGTTCATTTAAGTAGTGTGATAGCTCTGTACCATGCCCGGGCGTGGTTTGCTGAACCTGGCCCAGTTAAAGAGGTGGACTCGAACGCAGTTGATCACCAATTGCCAGAGCACAGAACAGCTACTACTCTTGTGTACGACAGCAAATATCTTCTATTACTACTTGGACAGTACACGTTCCAATTAATTCAGCTAATTCGAGTGTATTTGGGACAATCACGCCAGGGCATGGTACGAGAAAACAGTGCCTAGTGTGAGTACACCCTTAGACTGATCAGGGGTGCGTTTCCCGAAAGCATCGTTAGCCAACTATGGTCGTAAGTCCCATTGAACTCTATTGTTAACAAGGGAACTTGCAACCATAGTTCACTTTGGGAAACACACCCCAGGCCAGCTAGTCCCAAAGACAGTGCTGCATATATTTTAAGTGAGCTACCACTTTATTTATCAGAATTTTGTTGTTTGAGTTTCTACAGTTTGTACTGACTGTTTTTTTGACACTATTCTATGCATTTGTTCTGTGTTGACTAGAAATAGATCATAACATTGACCTGACAATCAGTTGACTTTTCTAGATGACTAGTCAACTAGTAAAAAATGTTTACAGAATAAGCTACAGTATGCAATAGACTTCATGTTGATATTATTTTAACGCTACCTTCATTGAATATGTGTCAAATAAACTTTTAATACAGAGTATTACGTAGTTCTTTCTCTCCTTTTTTATTTTTTATTTTTTTTAGGAGTTCCTATCATGTCTACAAACAGCGGCCAAAGCCAGCGGGACACCAGGCATGTCCTGTAGTAAAGCAGCTTTCATTAACATCTCCACTCTTGGAGGATCTATTAGCAGTATACCTCCCTTGTACACCCAATTCCCAAATTTGCCATATGCCGTGAGCAAGGTACACAGAAGTCCTGCTTAGACACTTAGATAAACTGGATTAAATTCATTGCCTATGAAGTACTAATGGATTGACTGATGAGTTGATGTATATCTCAAATGCTGTTTATCTATCAGGCAGCTTTGAACATGCTGACTGTGTTGGCTGCTGAGGAGTTAAAGGCGGATGAGATCCTCTGCATGGCCCTTCATCCAGGATGGGTGAAGACTGAAATGGGTGGAGAAAAGGTGAGTGCTGATGACTCCATGTTAAGTGTATTGCACCAAGTGCTTTGGATTTTTCTGTTCAACATACTTTTTTTTTTTTTTTGAGCTTTCCTTTTTTCTTTATCAAGTTATTGTCTAATTATATTGTGACTATGACAGTCAAGATGTTAAAAACATTTTACTATACAAAATAATCAGGAAACGAGTCAGTGACAGAACTACATACTGGTCAAAATGAAAAAATGCAGCAGACTGTGCTTAATTTACCCCCACCCCACACAACCCTAGTGTATGATATTGGAGTTATTTTGACATTAAACTGCATAATACTGCATAGTGCTGATGAGTCCATGCTAAGTGTAATGCATCAGGTGCTTTCGATTTTCACTATTTTCTGTCAAACATACTTTTTGGACCACAGCTTAATTGTTTCTTTATCAAGTTTTGGTCAAATTATATTGTGGCTATACTGGTCAAGATATTAAAAACAAATATACCAAATAATTTGTAGTCAGAAAATGAGTCGTGACAGAACTACATACTGGCCAAAATGTCAGGGGAAAAAAAATGGAAAGAAGAACTTACAACTTCAGAATAGTTTGAGCATATCTCATGGTTAATGCATCCAAATTAGGGATGGCTTGATTAGTTAAATCAACTCTGCTTAGAGTACATATGGTCCCTCTAAAAATAGTGTTAAATGAACACTGAAACAGAGTTAAAGTCAGTTGTAGTTCTTGTGTTTCTGTTTTCTTCATTGATTCTGCTTGTTAACAACAGGTGTTCATCACTAATGCTCAATCATCACTTAATTAATTACTTAATTATCTCATTAACTTTAACTCTGCTTCAGTGTTATTTTAACACTATTTAGAGAGGGACCATATGTATTCTGAGCAGAGTTGATTTAACTCTGGGGATTTTGCTCAGTATTTGTATCAGGTCCGATACAGGATAAATGGATGTTAGTCAGCAACATATTTTTATTTTTACCAGGCACCACTTGAACCAAAAGAAAGTGTGGAAGGGATGTTGCGCGTCATCGGCAGCCTTACTGAGATGCAGCATGGTGGATTCATGGACTACACTGGAGAAACAGTGCCCTGGTAAACTAGAAGAACAATATGAGAGGTCACCAACGAGCTGGTCCTGGTCCAAACTGCCCTATTAGCCATATAAGGCCACACCTAAACAGAAACACTTAATTTCAGACCACAAATGTTTGACAGACATATGACAATTTCATATTTCATATAATAAATCACTCTGATCTATAAAGCAGTACTGTCTCTTTCTTTTTTTACTGTATATGCTGAAATGACTGTGCTTATCAATTACACACAGAATTGAATCAGGAAGAGAAATTAATAATTAATAGTACCTGTAGTGAAACAACTATACAAGTATAACTGGCATGGTCCTGTCACTTTGTTTTGTCATGTTTAGGGTTGGCAATAGGATCCTCCTGACACAAGATGTTACATGCCTGGATGAGCGCACCACTTTGGGGTTATTCCCTTGTGCGCTCCCCAGTTTTGTTGTGTCTGGAGCATGGAGTCTGGGTCTTGACACTGGTCTAGTTCAGTGTTAAATTGCCTCAAAATAATGGGTCTCATTCACAACCTATTGCGTGCACTATTCGCATTTATATGCACATTTGAACTTATCAGAAAAACTTTCAGCCTAATTCACAACACATGTACATATATGGATTTGTTCTTAACCTTCTAATGTTGATCAATTCAGAGTATTCTAAATGAGTGACCGCTTGTCCGAGGTAAGTAATTTACATAAAACACACCCACACCATGTCCATATAAGGGCTTTCCGCACACCCTTTTCTTTAATCACTCTCAGCAAACATAACGCTCTCCCACAAAATCCATGAGCAATGCCAAGAGTGCCATTTTGGTAGGGTCCAAATCAAGTGAAAGAAAGGACAGGCCAAGAGAAAGAGAGCGAGAGAGAGAGAGACAGGACCAGCAAAAAACACCCAAGTTGGGACACTGTACAAATTGTGAATAAAAACAGAATGCAATGATGTGGAAGTTTCAAATTTCAATATTTTATTCAGAATACAACATAGATGACATATCAAATGTTTAAACTGAGAAAATGTATCATTTTAAGGGGAAAATAAGTTGATTTTAAATTTCATGGCATTAACAATTTCATGGCTTTCTCAAAAAAGTTGGAACAAGGCCATGTTTACCACTGTGTGGCATCCCTTCTTCTTTTTATAACAGTCTGCAAATGTCTGGGGACTGAGGAGACAAGTTGCTCAAGATTAGGAATAGGAATGTTGTCCCATTCTTGTCTAATACAGGCTTCTAGTTGCTCAACTGTCTTAGGTCTTCTTTGTCTCATCTTCCTCTTTATGATGCTCCAAATGTTTTCTATGGATGAAAGATCTGGACTGCAGGCTGGCCATTTCAGTACCCGGATCCTCCTTCTACGCAGCCATGATGTTGTAATTGATGCAGTATGTGGTCTGGCATTGTCATGTTGGAAAATGCAAGGTCTTCCCTGAAAGAGACGACATCTGGATGGGAGCATATTTTGTTCTAGAACTTGGATATACCTTTCAGCATTGATGGTGCCTTTCCAGATGTGTAATCAGAGATGCAGGCTTCTGAACTGAACGCTGATAACAACTTGGGTTGTCCTTGTCCTCTTTAGTCCGGATGACATGGCGTCCCAGTTTTCCAAAAATAACTTCAAATTTTGATTCATCTGACCACAGAACAGTTTTCCACTTTGCCACAGTCCATTTTAAATGAGCCTTGGCCGAAAGAAAATGCCTGCGCTTCTGGATCATGTTTAGATATGGCTTCAAATTTGCATTCAACTTTGGCAAAATGTCACCTAAGTAATTTGTTAAACCGTATTTAAATAGTAGCACAATTATAGTACTGTATTGTGTGAGATTATGTAATTCAGTGTACAGTAGTCAACATTTGAAGTGGATCAAAAAGCTCATCAAAGTTGTCATAAGAAAAAGGTTTTAGGACAACTTTAATTAAAAGTTTTGATCCGCTTCAAATGTTGACTATATTATACAAAGTATAAATAATAACAAAGTGTATTGTTATTGACTGCAAAATGTGTAAGTATTAGTATTAGTATTTGTATTAGTGTATTAGTATTTGGAATAAGCCAAAAGTACTGAGCATACATATACTATTACCTGTAAAATAATATATTCATAGTATATTGCTTATGTGTTTGAAAGGCACTCGTAATTATAGACATAGTCATTTTTATCATATACTGTATGCAAATCTTATCAGTTACACACGAGGGTGGCTCTATAAAATTATTTCACGAGTTCACACTTACAGATAGTAAATAGTATAATCAGATAGTAAATAGTATGCGTAGTAGTATGCGTATTTGGCGTGCTGTCCGAGGAGAGTGCTCCAAGCTCTGTATTTTGGCCCAAACCCAGAGTTCGAAAAGTAACCAGGCAAGTGTGAGGAGACGGGGTGGTGGAGGGATGCTGTAAAACTGTCGAGGGATATGGGTGAGTCGACTGTGTCTATATGCTTTCACTCATGCTGATTGGGAAGATATGTTGATTACTGATTGCTATAATGCTAACAGCTGGCTGAAATGATGTGTTGATTAGTCCGATTATTTAAACGTTGCTCCTCCCGATTTTTGTTAATAAAACATAATATGGTGACAACGGGGTGGAAACACCAAAGCAAGTAAGTCCCATAAGTCTCCATTCATAGTTCTTGACATACACATCTGTGTCTTTTGAATATTCAAATAGTTGTATTTCCTCAGAGAGACCACAAAGTAATCATCATACTGTTTTAAATGAAATGGCATATTAAATACATCAACAAATGTCTGAACTTGTAGGAGTAGATCTATCATTACTATATAGCCTATTTATGTACTTGGGTGATATATAAAATGCATTTAGTGCATCAAAAAAGCAACAAAAATATTTCAAAAACATCCAAACTCTGTGTGAGTTGCAGCGACACTCCCAGTTGCAGAGCTGGGAGTGTGTCTGTATGCGGGTGTTAAAGAAGGTCTTGTGATCTTAATATGTAACCTAGGTTACTAAAGCCCATATCAGTACTTGTTAAAAAAAAAAAAAAAAAAAAAAAAGAAGGATTTTAATGTGTAAAAAAAAAAAAAATTGCTGAAGAAATAAAAATAACAGTAAAGTCACAAACTTAAAAAAAAAAAAAATAATAAAATTGAACAATTAGCTCTGCCCTTAGTGGGTTGCGTGGAGTGGTGTTGGTTGTGTTGAGGTGAGCAGTCTCGTCTCTGGATGAGTGAACCGGAGGAGCTCAAGATGGCACCCTAAGCACATGGAGTAAGGAGAACCGCAGAATCTAAATTGTTTATCTTAAGTAAAGCGATCATCTAATTATAATAACTATTGATAAACAGTGTTGGCTATAAGTTGTTTAAACAACATCTGAGTTTGACTTCTGATAGAAAAAGGGATAGAAATCAGACAAAATCGAAGTCTATGACACATCAGATAGCAAAAGCCTACAATTTCCATGATTATATATCAGCTGATGAAGACTTTACCCCCTGCGTCATAGAAAGGTAAACTGGAGCAGTTACCTAATTCAGCAACTATAATGGAGACCTCTGACATACACTGTATTGCCAGAAGTATTGGGACACCCCTTCAAATCATTGAATTCAAGTGTTCCAATCACTTACATGGACAAAGGTGTATAAAATCAAGCACCTGGGCATGCAGACTGCTTCTACAAATAACTGTGAAAGAATGGGTCACTTTTTGGAGCTCAGTGAATTCAAGCATGGTACCGTGATAGGTTGCCACCTGTGCAATAAATTTCTTCACTACTAAATATTCCACGGTTAGTGGTATCATAACAAAGGTGAAGCAATTGGGAACAACATCAACTCAGCCACGTGGTAGGCCACGTAAAATCACAGAGCGGGGTCAGCACATGCTGAGGCGCACAGTGCGCAGAAGTCGCCAACTTTCTGCAGAGTCAATATCTATAGACCTCCAAACTTTGTGTGGCCTTCAGATTAGCTCAAGAACAGTGCGTAGAGCTTCATGGATTGGATTTCCATGGCCGGGCAGCTGCATCCAAGCCTTACATCACCAAGTGCAATGCAAAGCGTCGGATGCAGTGGTGTAAAGCACTCGCCACTGGGCTCTAGATCAGTGGAGACGTGTTCTCTGGACCCATACGGAAATGTAATATATGTGCATATATGGAATATCAGTATATGTAATATATGCTGATATAAAGTAAAAACATACATGAAACCTATTAGAAATTGGAACAATCCCATATATTATATACAGTATGCTCATGTATGTATAATACATTTTTGACATATGTCTCATATATGAAATGTCTTAATATGCTCATGTAGAGTAAAAACATAAATACACATATGCACAGCTATATATGAAATCTATTAGAAATTGGAACAATCCCATATATTATATATGTTCATGTATGTATAATACATATTTTGACATATATATTACTTATTATCAGGTGAGGCAAGGGATGAAGAAGGACTCAATGATCCAGAGATTAAAGGGCTTTTTATTACACTTCAAAAATAAAAACAAAGGAAAACACAGTCCAATCAGTGGCTGGACTGGTGCTCACAGAGTATGAGACAAGAACACGCAGCCAATGAGAACTCTCATTGGCTGCGATGAAAAACACCAGCCACATGCTACACAGAACATAGACAACATGAAAGCATGCTGTGTCACGGTTCACAGATACATTGTTTCCTTCTTGTCGCGTGCTCTGTGTTTTGACAGCTGTGGGTGTGTTTGTGCTTGTGTGTGTGCGAGTGTGTTTGTGGGCGTGTCCAGGCCACGCGGCTCATCAGCGGATCCAGCTGCCGCTCATCATCCCATCACCTGCTGCTCATTCACTCCCCTATATATACTCACCTCATTCTCATCTCCATTGTCAGATCGTTGTTTGGTGTCCTGTGTCGTGAGTGTTTCGTCTGTTCCTGACCGGAGTTCCTGTTCATCTCGTCTTCAGTCCAGTTGGTTGTCTACGTTGCTCGTTCTATGTCTGGACCCTGGATTTATCTTCACGTCACTTCTCGTCACCTTCACTCACCACCAACGGATCATCTCAGTCCCTGCGTCACTGGAAGCCTGCACCATTCATCGACTGTTTGTGTCCATCTCTGTTTTCTCTCTACAATAAACCTTGTAACTTGCAATTGCTTCCTGTGATTCATCATGACAGAACGATCTGACCAAGCTACGGAAGCAGCAAGCGCCCGGCATACTACCCTAGAGGAGTTTATCAACAGCAACATGCGTCGTATGGATTCCCAGGAGAGAAATCTTAATGAAACCGGGCGAGCTGTGCAGGCTTTAGTGACGCAGGTGTCCGAGCTCACCCAACAGCTCCAGCTTCTCCGCGGTCCCGCTGCGCCGCCCACACCGGCCGTCCTCCCACCCACACCAGAGAACGCCGCCAGTCCTGAACCTCGTCTTCCGGTGCCAGAAGCCTACTCAGGTGAACCTAATTTCTGTAGAGCATTTTTGACACGTTGTTCTATGCATTTCGCTCTACAGCCCCGGACATTTAATACGGAGCAGAGTAAGGTGGCTTTTGTGCTCACTCTCCTTACGGGGAAGGCTTCTCTTTGGGGGACGGCGGTGTGGGAGAATCAAGACCCATGCTGCGCCTCGTTCCAGTCACTCGCCGCGGAGATGAAGAGAGTGTTCGACCGGTCGGTCGCTGGGAGAAGAAGCCGCCAGGCAGTTGGCTGAACTTCGCCAAGGAGAGAAGTCGGTGTCTGATTATTCCATCGAATTTCGTACACTAGCGGCTGAGTGCCACTGGAACGAGGAGGCGCAGTGGGACATGTTCCTGCATGGGCTGGCTGACCGTGTTCAGCGGGAGATCTACACGCTGGACCTTCCGACCACGTTTAATGAACTTATTGACTTGGCGCTCAGGGTGGACGCTCGGCTGACCAGGGTCGAGCGGAGGATTCCAGCCAGAGGAGCGCGGAGGGGATTCGCTCCAGCAGCGTGGACACGGTCAGCCCCGTTCAAGACCATGAGCCCATGCAGGTGGGTCGAGCTCGGCTTTCCCGGGAGGAGCGGGAGAGGCGGAGGTCCCAGGGACTGTGTTTATACTGTGGTGGAGCCGGTCATTTCGCCTACAACTGCCCGTTAAAAGGGCAAGCCCGGCAGTAAGTTTGAGGCTACTGTCGGGTGGGATCTCCGCCGGAAAAGCCCTCAACCACATCCACCCTCCTCCCGGTGAGACTGGGATGGTCCAATCATCTTCACGACTGCAGTGCACTACTGGATTCCGGTGCTGAAGGTAACTTTTTGGACAAATCTCTTGCCATAAGACTTCACATTCCCTTCAGACCTCTCACCAACAGTATCGCCGTGCACGCACTCAATGGACAGAGTCTCCCCACTATTTTTCACAGCACCGAGAACGTCACCCTGATCACCGCCGGAAATCACACAGAACAGACTACCTTTTTCATTTTTGATTCTCCACAGACCCCCGTTGTCCTTGGTCATCCGTGGCTGATCCGACACAACCCCCGGGTAGACTGGATCCAGAACTCCATCGTGGCCTGGAGCGAGCAGTGTCATAAGTCTTGTCTTGTCTCTGCCTGTTCGTCCGTTTCTGTTTCTGTTTTACAGGAGGAAGCAGTGGATCTGTCTAACGTGCCCGTTGAGTACCTCGACCTGAAGGAGGTGTTCAGTAAGTCTAGGGCTGCTTCTCTTCCTCCACACCGTCCCTACGACTGTGCTATAGACTTATTGCCAGGAAAGTCTCCGCCTAAAGGCAAGTTATATTCCCTTTCGGTTCCTGAAAGGGAGGCCATGGAGAAATATATTTCTGATTCACTGGCAGCCGGGTTCATCCGCCCTTCCTCTTCTCCAGCGGGGGCGGGGTTCTTTTTTGTGGGGAAGAAGGACGGGTCCCTGCGACCTTGTATTGACTACCGGGGGCTGAACAACATTACGGTAAAGAATACCTATCCTTTGCCGTTAATGTCTTCAGCTTTCGAGAGGTTGCAGGGAGCGTCCATTTTCACAAAATTGGATTTAAGAAATGCTTATCATTTGGTTCGCATCAGGAAGGGGGATGAATGGAAGACCGCTTTTAACACCCCCAGGGGGCACTTTGAATACTTGGTTATGCCGTTCGGGCTTTCCAACTCCCCAGCGGTCTTCCAGGCACTCGTCAATGACGTGCTGAGAGATATGGTTGATCAGTTCATATATGTCTACCTGGACGACATATTGATTTTTTCCTCATCTCTCCAGGAGCATGTTCAGCACGTTCGACGAGTGCTTCAGAGGTTGTTAGTGAATGGGCTTTTTGTCAAGGCGGAGAAATGCGTTTTTCATGCACAGTCTGTTCCTTTCCTAGGGTACATCGTGTCGACTGAGGGAGTGCGCATGGATCCTGAGAAGGTTAAGGCTGTGGTGGATTGGCCAAGTCCAGATTCCCGTAAGGCCCTACAGAGGTTTCTGGGGTTCGCCAATTTTTACCGGCGGTTCATTCGCAACTTCAGCCAACTAGCCTCGCCTCTGATTGCCTTGACCTCTCCCAAAACTACGTTCAGGTGGTCAGACGCAGCCAAGGCTGCGTTTGCCAAACTGAAGGCCTGCTTCGTTTCAGCCCCCATTCTTGTTGCCCCTAATCCATCACGGCAGTTTGTGGTAGAGGTCGACGCATCAGAGGTGGGGGTAGGAGCAGTGTTATCCCAGCGTTCTTCCGCAGACGATAAGATGCACCCGTGCGCGTTTTTTTCTCATCGATTGTCTCCCGCCGAACGCAACTACGACATTGGTAATAGGGAGTTGCTGGCAGTCAAGTTGGCTTTGGAGGAATGGCGCCATTGGTTGGAGGGTTCTGGGGTGCCTTTCATTGTATGGACCGACCACAAGAATTTAGAATATATCAGAACTGCCAAAAGGTTGAACTCCAGGCAGGCTCGGTGGGCACTTTTTTTCGGACGTTTTGATTTTACTCTCTCGTACCGCCCGGGTTCTAAGAACATCAAACCCGACTCTTTGTCTCGTATTTTTGATCGTTCCGAACGCCCGTCTACTCCCGAGTGCATTTTACCTGAGACGTTAGTGGTCTCCACTCCACATGGGAGGTCGAATCGAGAGTCAAGTTGGCTCTAGAAGGGGTAACGCCTCCGCCAGTGTCCACCGAACCGCTTATTCGTGCCGGAGCAACTACGGTCCGTGGTCATTCAATGGGGTCATTGCTCCAACGTAGCGTGTCATCCAGGAGTCAGTCGAACTAAATTTTTAGTCAAGCAACGATTCTGGTGGCCTCTCATGGCTCGGGACGTCCGCGATTTTGTATTGGCTTGCTCAGCTTGTGCCGTTGGCAAGACTTCCAATCGTTCCCCGGATGGGTTGCTTCAACCGCTGTCAGTCCCTTCGAGACCCTGGTCACATATTTCGCTAGATTTTATCACCGCCCTCCCACCCTCCCAAGGGTACACGGTTGTTTTGACCGTAGTGGACCGATTCTCGAAGGCGGCTCATTTCATTCCCTTGCCCAAATTACCATCAGCCAAGGAGACAGCGGTTACAGTCATTGACCACGTCTTTCGGCTTCATGGCCTCCCGATAGACGTGGTTTCTGACAGAGGTCCCCAGTTTGTGTCCAGATTTTGGCAGGAGTTTTGTAGATTGCTTGGGGCGACGGTTAGTTTGTCCTCAGGGTTTCACCCCCAGAGCAATGGCCAGACTGAGAGAGCCAATCAAGATTTGGAGCGAACGTTGCGATGTCTGGTCTCTAAGAATCCTTCCTCCTGGAGTCAGCAACTTTCGATGGTGGAGTACGCGCACAATACTTTACCAGTGTCGTCCACGGGCCTATCTCCGTTTGAGTGTAGCGTAGGTTACCAGCCACCTATTTTTCCTAGTCTGGAATCCGAAGTCGCGGTCCCCTCTGCTCACGCCTTTGTCCAGAGGTGTCACCGCACTTGGACGAGAGCCCGAGAGACTCTTCTCCAAGTGAGGAGCGCACCAAGGCCAAGGCCGATCGCCACCGGTCAAGGCCTCCCGTATACGTCGTTGGTCAAAAAGTGTGGCTTTCAACTAAGAACATTCCTCTCCGATCCGTCTCTAATAAGCTTGCTCCCAAATTTATTGGTCCGTTTACTGTCACCAAGATCATTAGTCCGGTGGCAGTCCGCCTCCAAACTTCCTCCAGCGTACAGGAGAGTTCATCCCGCCTTCCATGTATCCAAGATCAAACCCGTTTTTCATTCCAATATTAATCCGCCTGCTCCGGTTCCCCCACCGCCGCGACTCGTAGATGGGGAACCTTCCTATTCGGTCAACCGTATTCTGGACTCGAGGCGGAGGGGACGTGGATTTCAGTACTTGGTGGACTGGGAAGGTTACGGACCGGAGGAGAGAAGTTGGGTTCCTGCCAGAGACATCCTGGATCACACCCTTATCGATGATTTCAATCGACAGGTAAGGGGAGTCGGGGAACGCCAGGAGGCGTCCCTAGGAGGAGGGGTACTGTCACGGTTCACAGATACATTGTTTCCTTCTTGTCGCGTGCTCTGTGTTTTGACAGCTGTGGGTGTGTTTGTGCTTGTGTGTGTGCGAGTGTGTTTGTGGGCGTGTCCAGGCCACGCGGCTCATCAGCGGATCCAGCTGCCGCTCATCATCCCATCACCTGCTGCTCATTCACTCCCCTATATATACTCACCTCATTCTCATCTCCATTGTCAGATCGTTGTTTGGTGTCCTGTGTCGTGAGTGTTTCGTCTGTTCCTGACCGGAGTTCCTGTTCATCTCGTCTTCAGTCCAGTTGGTTGTCTACGTTGCTCGTTCTATGTCTGGACCCTGGATTTATCTTCACGTCACTTCTCGTCACCTTCACTCACCACCAACGGATCATCTCAGTCCCTGCGTCACTGGAAGCCTGCACCATTCATCGACTGTTTGTGTCCATCTCTGTTTTCTCTCTACAATAAAGCTTGTAACTTGCAATTGCTTCCTGTGATTCATCATGACATGCTGTTGTCCCTTTTTCCATTTATTATCCTTGTTTAACTCCACAATACACCTTATTCCACAACACTGTAAGAGCTGCAACAAACAAACAAAACATCAGTATTTGCAAGGAATTCACAGAAATGAAAAGAAACAATTGACTATAAGAATAATTTAACAAAAATGAAGACTAACATTAATGATAAAAAACTTCAAGTTAATTATCCAAACACAAATAAGCATAAAAATTAGCATAAAAACAAATTATGCCATATATAAATGCTTAAATATACATACCTTATTTTCAAACATGTACTAAAATAGCCAAAGACAAAAATAATACAAAAATAAAACAACAAACAGCAAACAAATGTCCTAAATTTACATTGAAACTGCCTTTTAACACTCTGTTTTAACTCTATGACTGCATGGTTCCATCTATGAGTGATCTCCATGCATTTCTAATGAGCTGCATTTCATAAATTTTCTTTTTCTTTTTCTGGCAGTTGCAGACCAAACCAGCTTTGGTGCATTTCTGCCACCTACTGGGGTGGAGTGTAAAGCATTGATGTAGAAAAAACAAAACAAAAACTAAATTCTTCTAATTAATCTTGTTTACTTAAGATATTCTAATAATGCTGTTGTTACTTTTGAATTATTATTCAGTAGCTTCTTTAATGTTATTCATGTTTGGTTATTAATTCTATACAATACTAGAATAATAGGTCATTCTGTGTCATAATATAAATTGTGTGTGTGTATATATATATATATATATATATATATATATATATATATAGACATACTTTAGCAAATGTTGTTGCATGTCTGAAACTCAAAGACATATTAAAGATATCTTAATATGGTGAAACACTAATCACGCTTCTCTGTCTGGCAATCCAATGGATGAGTCTGGGTTTGGTGGTTGCCAGGAGAACGGTACTTCCCTGACTGCATTGTGCCAAGTGTAATGTTTGGTGGAGGGGGGATTATGGTGTGGGGTTGTTTTTCAGGGGTTGGGCTTGGACCCTTAGTTCCACTGAAAGGAACTCTTAATGCTTCAGCATACCATTTTGGACAATTTCATGCTCCCAATTTTGTGGGAACAGTTTGGGGATGGCCCCTTCCTGTTCTAACATGACTACACCAGTGCACCAAGAAAGGTTCATAAAGACATGGATGAGCGAGTTTGGTGTGGAGGAACTTGACTGGCCTGCACAGAGTCCTGACCTCAACCCGATGGAACACCTTTGGGATGAATTAGAGCGGAAACTGTGAGCCAGGCCTTCTCACCAACACAAATGCCTGACCTCACAAATGCCCTTCTAGAAGAATGTTCAAAAATTCCCATAATCACACTCCTAAACCTTGGGGAAAGCCTTCCCATAAAAGTAGAATCTGTTATAGCTGCAAAGGGTGGGCCAACTCTATATTAAACCCTACGGATTAAGAATGGGATGTCATTAAAGTTCATGTGCACGTAAAGGCAGGCGTCCCAAAACTTTTGGCAATGTAATGTAGTCCTACAACTTTAGCAGGTCTGATGCATTGGATAAACCGATCTCTGATAATACCATGCGAATTGAGGGACTCAAGAAAACTACTGACTTTGCATGTGCTGAGATAAAGGACATAAAGGAGAACTCTGTAGTTCATGAGAAGTGCATTTCTAATGATGGGGCGTGCCTGGGCTCAGCTGAGTTATTAAAGAAGATGGAATCTCCATATATTCAGAGTGCCTGAGGCCGATAAACAAGACATGCGATAAATCTAAAGGAATAATTGTTCAGTTTACATCCAGGGTGATTCACAACTGTGGAAAGCTGCAAAAAAGTCAGAGTATCTGAGATGTCATGGTCTGCGTTTTGCAGAAGATCTCTCGGAGATGGACAGGGCATGACGTTTCCAGCTGTGTCCTGCAGTAAACGAAGCCCATCTCCAGGGGAAATCTGCTTACTTTGTTGGCGGACATGCCTTTGTTGCCATGACCGAAATTAACCCATCATGGGGGATGTGGAAATGTAGCAATTTTGCTTGAGTGCAACCGTGCTAGTGTTGGATGGTTACCTTTTAACTTATGAGCCAATGTGGGATTTGTAGACATATTAGATTTTAAATGAACACCTTTTTGTCTTGAAAGTTTTTTTGTTAACTTATTTGAAATAAGGATGTCCTTTTGTTGCCTGAACTGAAATGATCCCAACATGATGGATGAGGAAATGTAGCAATAGCCTACTGCTTTCCCACAACTCTTCTTGCAGTTGAATGATTGCATTTTTGTTCTTAATCTTTGATCTTTGCCTTATTTTTTTGCAAATAGAATCAAGTCAGTTATAGATGAGGCCCAATCTGTCTTCTTAAAGAAAAGACATATCTCAAATCATATAAGATTAGTCTTAGACTTGTTGGACTACTCACATTTAAGTATTAATAATGGATTTTTTTTTCTTCTTAGATTTCTATAAAGCATTCAACATGGTGGAGAATGCTTTTATTTTTAGGTCATTATAAAAATGTGGTTTTGGAGACTTTTTCTGTAAAGCTATAAAAACATGTAAAGGAACACAAAATGCTGTGTTAAACTTAAATGTGGTTCATCCATCCTTTCATTTAAAACATGGTATTAGACAAGGTTGTCCCATCTGCCGTTTTTGTTCTGTACTCAGCTTATGAATATTAATGTTAAATCAAGCCACTTAAAAGGTATTTCTGTTGTTGGCAGGGATATTATCATATCCCAATTAGCAGATGATACTGCACTGTTCCTGAAAGATCATCACCAGGTCCCTGCTGCTCTTAAAGTAGTAGATGCCTTTTCTAAAGCTCCAGGCCTTAGTTTAAACATCAGCAAATGTGAACTGTTATCTATTAAAGACTGTCAGTTACAACATATTGCTAATATCCCAGTAAAGGAATCAGTGACATATTTGGGGATTGTTATCTCGAAAGATCAAAAATCTAGATGTAAGATAAATTTTGATCCCATTCTTCAGAAGGCAAAGTTAAATCAATGGCTTTTGAGGGATTTATCCCTAAAAGGTAGAGTTTTTTTTGTGTAAAGATTAGTCTATGCTGCCACTTCACTTGATGTTGAAAGCTATTGATACTGCTTTGTTTCATTTTCTTTAGAGAAACAAAACACATCATATTAGAAAATCTATAATAATTATGAATCCGATGGGTTGAACTTCCTTGATTTCTATACTCTAAATAACATTTTTAAAATTAATGGGATTAGACATTTCATGCTAAATCCAAATTCTCTATTCTCTATCATTTTCTCCAATCTTTAATTTTCATTTCATTCCAACAGGGTTGGAAACCACTGTTCTAGCAGATTACTGATCCTCCGGATCTCCCAAGCCTTTCATACCCTCTTTTTTCCCCACACACTTTTACCATGCTCAGGTCCATGTGTCGTCTTCTCTAAAAGGCTATGCCCAGCAGAACAGAACTACTACATTAGAAACCAGGTGCTTCGTATCATCAAGCTGGTGCAGGAAGAGTGACTCAAGGGTTTACGGCAACCATTCCAAGTTATCACTGATCATCTTAACCTCAAATACCTCAGGGATGCTCAACATTTGAACCCTCGCAAGACCCAGTCGGCAAAATTCTTTACCTGCTTCAATCAGGTAAATCCGGACAATAGATTTTTAATGCCATCATCACGGATCTCCCTCCATCCAGTGGCTATACCTGCATGCTAGTTGCCACTGACATTTTCCAAGGCCTATCAACTTGTTCCTTCGAAGGGTCTGCCTACTGCCCTTGATACTGTGGATGCAATGTTCCACCATATCTTCCAGAGCTTTGGCCTTCTGGAAAGTACCCAAGAAGTTATGCGAGGAGCTTGAGCACTGCTAAACATCTCCCTTTGTGTTCCCTGGAAAGAAACAAAAAAGCATACTGGATAGCTTATGAACTGCTTGATGCATAATGTACACTAAAAATCAAGATTTTGTGGAAAATTTCAGTTCCACTACTATGCACGAGTTAAAAATGCACTTTTGTTTTCTTTACAATCTTTCACAGAGACTGCCCCTTTATTTGAATGAGTTGGTACTGTTACACCCAGGTTTATTATAGTTCATTAACAAGCAGTGACAAGCAGTCACTGTTAGTATTTCAGGTGCTTAGATAAAGCTGAAATATGTTATCCTAGCTTGCTTTTTTTAGTCATTCTCTCTTTGACTGTTCATATAATTTATCTTTTCCTCTTAACCTTAATAACACATACAGTATGACACAGCACAATACAGCTGTGCAAAATGGGTGTGGAGATCCATTGAGTTCACATAAAAACACAGGCACGGGCAGACTGGGTACCAGAAGCAGCTTGATAACTTTAAGAACATGTCAGCAGTGAAAGCGTGTAACATCTTGATCACAGGAGCCAACAGGGGCTTGGGCTTAGAAATTGTTAAGCAACTTTCTGAGGATTCTTGTCAAAAACAACATATTTATGCTACCTGCCGTGACCCAGATGCGCCAAAGTCTGAGGTGAGTTATAAAGAACTAACACAAATAGAAAACACCACAAGAAATTTACCTTGTTTAATTATATGTATTATCTTTCTTAAGGCATTGAGAGAACTGGCGAAAAAGCATCCAAGTGTGATTACAATCATACGTCTTGGTAAATGTGCATGTCTCCTTCTTGGTGCATTTGAAATATTCACTGTAAATGTTTTATTTTTTTACACAATTTCCCTGCTTAATACAGGGGTGTCCAGCATTGTTTAGCTCAAGCCCTAATTGAATGCACCTGAGCCAGCTAATCAGGGTCTTAAGGAACACTAGGCTGCATCCAAAAACTGACTTGTTGCCTCGCTGCCTTATAGGCAGTGACTTTACAGGCAGTGTTTGCGCACAAAGGTACCTCCTGAAACTGGTTTCAGACAGACTTCCAATGTAGCATTACAGTTTAATGATATACAGAAAAATAGAGTGAGCTTCGGTGAGAACTAAAATGTTTCAATTACTACAGTAGTAATTTCTCACTAGAAATGACATCGGAAATGGAAAACGTTGGTCAAAAAATTACATTTACACTGACCAGAAATCGCAACTTTCACTTATCATTTTTTTTCTAGCTCAACTGTCATTAAATAGAATGCATATTGTGGGATATCAAAATTGATCAGATGAAGATACCTCGTGAGACAGGAAGTGAAGCTAACATTGGATTTGAACGTGCCTTGATGCCTTCCTACCTTGGAATGCATCCTCCGAAGGCAGCATTTTTCAGTTTTCAGATGCAGTCTAGAAAGTTCCAGGCAGGTGTGTTGGAGCTAAACTCTGTAGGAAAGTGGCCTATCAAGAGCAGGATTAAACACCTCTGGCTTAATACTTTAGCACTGATATTTTTTCTGTTACTTTTAGATGCTGATGATCCAAGCAGTATCAAAGAGTCTGCAAAGAAAGTGGGTTCTCTCGTGGGAAAGAACGGTTTGAACCTTCTAGTGAACAATGCTGCAATTGTGGCAAATGGCACCGTTCAGACCAGCAGTGTTGAGGACATGAAGAACACCTTCAACACCAACGTGATAGGACCCTTACTAATCACTAGGGTAATGTAAAAATCAATGTTAAGAGCTCTGAAACAACAATTTGTCCTTTGAAAGTCATGAAATTATGAAATAATATGTTGGCCTGCTGGCAAAACATCTAGGCTAGGGCTTGCACTATGCCACTCGGATTTAAATTTGTGACTATACTATTAAATTGGGTGCTTCTGGGGAAGAAGTAGTCTCTGGATGTACCAGAGTTTGCAAGGTTAATGCCAGTGTACCAAAATAAATTTAAACCAGTCTTAGCTGGTCTCTTAGCCTGATCAGACCAGCTAGTCCCAATGACACTGCTGCACCATTATTTAAGTGAGCTACCACTTTGTTTATCAGTAGTTTGTTGTTTGAGCTTGCTGCAGGTTGCACTGTTTAGTCTGTTTTTCTGACAGTCAATGCGTTCGGTCTGTGTTGACTAGTAATAATAGATCACAACATTGACCTGACAATCAGTTGACCACTTTTCTAGATGACTAGTCAACTAGTAAAAATGAGTTTATAGAATAAGCTACAGTATACAATAGACTTAATGTCGATATTATTAATAATGCTACCTTCATTGAATATGTGCCAAATACAGAGATATGTAATTCTTTCTCTTTCCTTTACATAGGAGTTCCTACCATATCTACGAACAGCAGCCAAAGCCAGCGGGACACCAGGCATGTCCTGTAATAAAGCAGCTGTCATCAACATTTCCACTCTTGGAGGATCTATTAGCAGAATGCCTTCCGTGTACGAACAGTTCCCAGTGTTGCCATATTGCGTGAGCAAGGTACACCAAAATCCTGCTTAGACACTAGATAAACCCTTTGAGCTTTACGGTCCCACATATGGGATTTTTATTTCTGTTCCCCTGGGTGTACGGTCACATATCTGGCAGATTCAAACTGTGTTTTCGCACTTTGGCTGCGAGACAAGACGCACTCAGCTCTTGTCATATATCAGTGTGTTTACTTTAGTTACTTTAGTGTTTTAGCCACACACATAGAGTTTTTTAAGGTTTCATACATTTAAATATGCATAAGCACCAGTAAAACAATACATTTAGAGTTTATAAAATACACACAGATGTCAGACATCAGTGGAAGCAGCAATAACACTCCATTCAAATAAAATCAACGACATTTATTCATATCAGACAAACATAATGGGCCTAAGTAACTATAAAGTTTACTCTGTTATTCTTCCAGTTCACCAGCCACTTACTTGCATATTTTGGGAGAAACTGATAAATTCACCTGCTGTAAATCCGACTGACAGGACTCTGTGAACTGCAGCGCAAACTAAGATGGCGGCGCCTCTCTTGCGTTATAGATCAAGATCATTTATAAAGGTTAAAGGATAAAGATCATTTATAAAGGGTTTTAAACAACAAAACACACTCACTTACACATATTTGATGATCGGAATATCAGATAGTTGATGACATGGTAAGCAAGTTTGTGAATATTTTAAATAAAAAAAGAAAAACAAAATAATAGAGATCTGTCATTTTGTGGCTGCGTTCAGCGTACGTGACACGCAAACTCACTCTTGAAAGGGTTAAACGCAGTCCTCATGAAGAACTGATGGCATGAACTGATATAACTCAAAGTTTTTTTACCTATCAGGCAGGTTTGAACATGCTGACTGTGTTGGCTGCTGAGGAGATAAAGGCAGATGAGATCCTCTGCATGGCCCTTCATCCGGGATGGGTGAAGACTGAAATGGGTGGAGAAAAGGTGAGTGCTGATGAGTCAATGGATTTTTCTGTTCAACATACTTTTTTTGGAGCTTTCCTTTTTTTCTTTATCAAGTTTTGGTCTAATTATATTGTGACTATGACAGTCAAAATATTAAAAACATTTTGTATGTAATCGGGAAACGAGTCAGTGATAGAACTGCATACTGGTCAAAATGCCATGAAAAATGGAGCAGACTGTGCTTAATTTACCACCACCCCTCACAAAAAATGCTAGTCTATGATATTGGAGTTATTTTGACATTTTTGGCATTAACTGCATAATACTCATATCTACCTTAAGCTGACTATTATAGTTTATAATTTTTGTTTTTGTAATTTTTTCATATTTTCTCCAATCGCCCAAGCACACATAGAGGCCTAGGAATGATGCGAACATAAGCAATGATGTACACTCGAGTGGAGGGAAGTTCAAAAAATTGGACTTTAAAGGTGCAATATGTAATAACCACTAGGCCAGTGTTATATATTTTGTTCTCTTGAGTACTTACAATATCCCAAATGTTTCCAACTATTTGTAAATTGTGAGAAAATTGCAATTTTACAAATTCCTAGTATGGGTTATAGACTTGGCATTCCCTTTCACCTTTCACTTTCATTTTCCTGCCAGAGACGCTGGGATTAGGTTCCGGCATCCCCCCAAGCCTACATAGGACAAGCAATTTGGAAATGGATTGATGGATGTTAGTGAACAACATATTTTTATTTTCACCAGGCACCACTTGAACCAAAAGAAAGTGTGGAAGGGATGTTGCGCGTCATCGGCAGCCTTACTGAGATGCAGCATGGTGGATTCATGGACTACACTGGAGAAACAGTGCCCTGGTAAACTAGAAGAACAATATGAGAGGTCACCAAAGAGCTGGTCCTGTTCCAAACTGCCCTATTTAATCTGTTAACAAAATAAGGCCACGTGTAATCAGAAGCAATTAACTGCAGGCCAATGTTTACGACAGACCAATTGTAAATTTCATACAATAATTCATTCTGATCAATAAAGCAGTACTGTCTCTGTTTATTTACTGTATTCTGCAATGACTGTGCTTATCAGTTACACACACAGTTGAATTAGGGAGAAAAGTTAATAATTAATGGTCCTGCCGCTTTGTTCTTTCATATTTAGGGTTAGCAACAGGATCCACCACTTTGACGTTATTCCCCTGGCTGTGTGCACAGCAAAATCTCCAGAGTTAAATCAACTCTGCTCAGAGTACATATGGTCCCTCTCTAAATAGTGTTAAAATAACACTAAAGCAGAGTTAAAGTTAATGAGACAATTAAACAATTAATTAAGTGATAATTGAGCATTAGTGATGAACACCTGCTGTTAACAAGCAGAATCACTGAAGAAAAGAGAAACACAAGAACTACAACTGACTTCAGTCAAAGCCTTATTAAATGCTTAATTATCTCATTAATTTTAACTCTGCTTCAGTGTTACTTTAACAGTATTTAGAGAGGGACCATATGTACTCTGAGCAGAGTTGATTTAACTCTGGGGATTTTACTGTGTGATTTCTCATGTAGGGGGAAAAAAAAGTTAAAAGAAGCAATCATATACATAAGAATGATGTAAAAATATATATGTGTCAGGGGATAATGTGTCAGCCAATCATTATCACACAATAAAGCCCAATGGCTACTTGTCAAATAAATAAATGGACATTCATCTTAATGAACAGTTAAATGGTTATAACAAGACTCAGGTCACAGAACGAAAATAGTACAGGAAAATAGATGGTTTCATTATTTTTTTTTTTTTTTTTTTTTTACTATTTTACTACTAAATATCTTTAACTTGTGCTGTCAAATACATTAATCACATCTAACATAAAAGTGCCACGGTTATGCGCCTGGCTCGAAGGTAAGTTTGGGCGTTTATTTGGGGGTAATATGGAAGTTAACTAAGGAAAGACAGTTGCTTCAAACCATTCAAGTTTAAAAACTATGTGTGAAATGATATATTAGTTACTGACTTGTCTTCAACCAAACAGCCAGAAGGCTCTGATCTTTATCAACACATTCTTTGTTCTGTTTATTCAGTGCAGTTCATTTAACATGTTTTTATTATTATTATTATTATTATCTAAAGTATCCTGAACAGTTAAATTATTACGTGGAATGATTCTCTTGAACAAGCTATAGATAAATACCTTACTCAAGGTCACACTGGCGATAATGGAGCTAATAATCAGCTCTTCATTTTATGGGTCATACCTTCCACAAGCAAAAAAAAATTACACGTTGGATTTACATAACTTTTTTTATGTCAGCGGGTTCCATGTAACTGGTTTATGTTGCATTTAATTAACAATGGTTATTTCAGTAAGCCTACGGTTTTTTTTTTACATAAGGTTAATTCAGTGCCATTTAGTTAGCATTCTTAATTTTATCCAAAACTGTTAAGTTTAATTATCTTAAAATTCACATCAAACAAAAATTAAAACCAGTAAATTTAGTGAACATATTCAAGAACATATTTTTGCAACCTTTACAAATGTTATATAACAAGAAAACCTTTACAAAATCTTTATTCTGCAAAGATTGTTTTGTTTTGTTTTGTTACAAAGTACCCAAAGTAGTTGTTTTTTATCAATAAAAAAAAAACTGTAATTGTTGTTAGCAGCACATGCTCTACGCTTCACAACAATGGTAACCTCCAAAAACTATACCAGAAACTCTTTTAAAAATAAACATAAAAGAACATTAAACATTAACAAGCCTCCCAATTTTTTCATGTTTATAAAAAGAAAATGCATAAAATAAAATTTTATTTCAACATTTCAACATCATATTCAGTCTTGTGCAAAGCATGATGGGAAGGGGAAATCATGTTGCTAGTTTCTGTAATGCTATTTTAACACAATTCAAATAATTTATCTCAACTCAAATGGATTAAAAAAGTGGTTGAAAATGTATGTAATATGTTGGATTAGCTTAATTTACTTAAATAAATTGAACAAGCACCAAATGTTATTTTTGACTGAATCATGTTCTTTCACAATGAAAATATTGAGTTGAGCCAAAATGCAACATTTGTATTTTAAAACTTTTATTTGAATATAGCAACATGATACCTCATTCTAGAATATTTCTATGATTAAATCGCTGACAGAGACTCCTCCCCCATCAGCCAATCACTGTGGTCATAGTTAGTAAGCATGTTGACGTCATCCACAGAAACGAGGTCAACCCCGCCCTTATTCCTAGCTTAAGACTTCTCTCTATTCCTTAGTAAACATTGTTCTCAGCAGCTTTGTGAAAAGGTCTTAAGAGAAAAATCTTAACTAAGAACTTTTACTGCCATTTAGAAGGTAAGATAAAATGTATTGTGAATACGGCACCAGATCTTTAATCTCTACTCTCACTCCTGACGTGATAGTTATAAAGCTTTTTGGAAAGTGTCCAAGAAGTTTTATTACTCAAAAAAAAAAAAAAAAAAATTGTGCCGATAAGTTTATGCTTAGTCACTTTGTAATGTCATATTGACTTATCATGGTGCTCTCTCCATCTATTTCTACAACAATATGTGGTGTGCCATCCACTCTGCATCCCATATAAAAAACCCAATAAGGCAGATTGGATGATAGAACCAGACTAATCGTCTTTGGACATGGCGACATTAAAGGCTTGCAGCGCTCTCGTGACCGGGGCCAACCAAGGCTTGGGTCTAGAAATGGTCAAGCAACTCCTGGAGGCCCATTGCTCCAAAATTTTTGCTTCATGTTGTGACCCAGATGGGACAAATTCTGAGGTAAGTATTCAAGAGCTCAAGACAGAAGACAGCTAAAGATATCTGTAATTTATCATTTGTATTATTTTTCTGATTCAGTCACCGAGACAACTGGCCAAAGAGCATCCTGGTGTCATCACCCTTGTGCAGCTTGGTAAATGTGCATTCTTCTTTTAGACTACGTTTTACATTTCAAAATAAGTTGTATTTTGAGGTTAGAATTTAACAACTGCTATATTTTTTCTGCCAATATTAGATGTTGCTGATCCAAACAGTATCAAAGAATCTGCCAAGAAAGTGGGTTCTCTACTGGGCAAGAATGGTTTGAACCTGATCATAAATAATGCTGCAGTGTTGCCACAAAAAACCATGTGGACCACCACTGTTGAGGACATGATCCACGCCTTCAACACCAACGTGATAGGACCTTTATTTGTCATTAGGGTAATGAAAGTGTTTTTAAGAACAAGACAAATCTAAAACAAGACTTGAATTCTTGCAATATCTAAACACTTGGTGGTGAACGTCTTTAATCAGGAGTACCTGCCGTATCTGCAAGCAGCAGCTAAAGCTAGTGGCAAACCAGAGATTGTCCTGTGATAAAGCAGCTGTGATCAACATCTCCACAGATGCAGCATCTATGGGCATCATGCCATCATTGCCAGAACTATTCCCACTTTTCCCATACAGCATCTTGGAGCTGGTGGATACTTCTCAGGCAGATGGGTTTCAGGACAGAGACTTGGGCTGGCCCTTGAGAAGAGATGTGAGGAGTGCACTGAGAAGACTGTAGTTGTGAATGAAGCGTCTATAGAAGTTTGAAAATCCTAGGAAGTGTTATAACTCCTTGACGGTAGACGGAAGGGGCCAGTTGCGGACGGTGTCCACCTTCCTCTGGTCCATCTGTATGCCATGTTGGTTGATGATGTAACCAAGGAAGTGAACAAAGATGGTATGGAACTCGCACTTCTCCAGCTTGAGGTATAGATGGTGTTCACATAGCTTCTCTATGACCTGGGAGACATGTTGGCGATGTTCTGCCTGTTTCCGGGAGTAGATGAGGATGTCATCGATGTACAATATATGACAAACTGGTGGAGGAACTCCTGGAACACCTCATTCATATAGTTCTGGAACAAAGAGGGAGAATTGGACAGGCCGTACAGCATAACCCGGTACTTATAGTGGCCAGATGTTGTTAAAAAGGCTTCCACTCATCCACCCGGCAGATACGAATGAGTTTATACGCACTCCTCAGGTCCAGCTTGGAGAAGATACAAGCTCCCCTGAGCTGTTCAAGAGCCGCTGGGACCAGAGGAAGGGGATAACTGAATTTGACTGTCTGGGAGAGGTGATGGTAATCAGTGCACGGCCTCAAGCCTCCGTCCTTCTTGGCCACAAAGAAGAAGTTTGAAGCGGCAGGGGAAGTCGATGGATGGATGAATCGTTGATTGAGGGCTTCTTTGACGTACTCCTCCATGGCCTTTTGCTCCAGGATGGACAATGGATAAACTATCCTTGGGTAAAGTAGCCCCAGGTAGCAGGTCAATGGCACTGTCCCATGGTGAGGTGGAAGTTGAGTTGCAAATCGCTTACTGAATACATCCTGGAACGCCCAGTATTCTGGAGGAATTTCCATTTTCTGATCCATTTCTGGACTTTCAGTGGAAGTAGAGAGAAGAGGAACATATTTGGAATGGAAGGAGTTAGACTGGGACTTCACAGGTGGCTGCAGGATCGGAGATAAGCAGGATTAGAAACAGCTGTCATCCCATTTCAGGATTTCCCCGGTGTTCCATTGTACCTGAGGTTGATGTTGTGTTAACCAGGGGCGTCCCAGGATGATGTCAGCCATGGATCCCTCCAGCACCATGAACATGATCTCCTCTGAATGCAGGCAGTAGATTCGGAGCATCAGTGTGGGAGAGAAGTGTGTGATGCGACCACAGCCCAGCGTTTTTCCTTGAATCATTTGAATCCGTAGATCTTGTTGACATCGTTTATGGCGTACATTGAGTTTCTGAAGAACTTAGGTGATGATGAAGTTTCCTGCTGATCCAGAGTCTAGGAGGGCTTGCACTGAAACACAAACGTGAGAGTTTAACAGTTGGACTTTAGTTCTTGTAAGAGGTGCAATATGAGCTGGAACTTGAATAGTACTCACCGCTGGGTGGGGTGGTCGGATGGGACACACGGCAATGACATGTCCTTCTCCCCCAGTAGAGACACACACATAGTTGAATTCTTCTCTGATGCTCCGCTCAGGTGAGATGGAAGGAATCTACCTGCATTTGTTCAGGTGCTGATGGGGCGACAGATGGTGAGGCAGGCAGAGAACTGGCAGCGGATGAAAGCACAGCACATGCAGAGAAGTGTTGAGCCACTCGTATTAGTCTTTTGAATAAGGTTTTCTAGACCCATAGAATTATCGTACATGACCATTAACTGTTTCACTTTAGGAGTGAGTCCTTGATGGAAAGCTGTAATTAGTGCCGTTTCATTCCATCCACTGGCAGCCGCCAAAGTGCAGAATCGAAGTGCATACATACTCACGGCGTAGATTGAACAGTTGGTCATGTACGGACAGGTCAGCTGGGCTTTGTCCGAAAACCTCTCTGAAATGGCTGAAGAAGTTGTTAATCATGGCTGTTACCGGAGCGTTGGATTCCCAGAGGGGTTGCACCCATTATAAAACTCGTCCAGACAGCAGAGAGATGATAACCGCCACCCTGGCATGTTCCGTAGCGAAGAAATGAGACTGTGCTTCTAGATATAGCGAGCATTGGAGTAGAAACCCGCTGCAGTCCTCCGCCGTGCCTGTGAATGATGCTGATCGGGCCATGGGACTGGCAGAGGCAGCTGAAGAAGTTGTTGCAGTGGGTGCTGGGTGAAGGAGTGCTTGGTGAACGGCGTATACTAATTTGAGAGTGACTGCAGGTGACGTGCTCATGGTGGATGTAGTGAGAGAGGATCGTACCGCGTTCACCAGAGAGGCAAACTGTTCCGGGGTACGATCCTCGCCTGTGTTCGTGGAGCTCTGCATACGGTCTGGTCTTCTGTCAGACACAGACAGGGAGAAAAGGGTAAACATAACACAGGTTGTTTATTTTGAGACAGAGGTACGAACACAGGAATAACACTGGTAAGTAGTTTGCAGATATAAGCACGTTGAGTATAGTCACTTAGCTGTACAGTAATAGAGTCCTTTCTCTTTTGTAGATGAATCGACGAGGGAAGACAAGACTTGACAAAGGAGTGGAGACACGGAGACATGGGAGGAGAGGTAAGGAGTCCAGGTACGTACAAACGAGACCAGACACTGAAGTGCGGGAAGTGAGTGTTCTTATATTGCTGATGTGATGAGATGTAAGTGCTGCTGATTAGTATTCGGATGATTGGGAATGAGTGGGCGGAGCATGGAAATCCGGTGATGATGTGTGTTGTGAATTGGTGGTGGGAAGTGACTCCGTGACACAACCAAAGGTCTGCACACATTTCACTACATTTCTCATAAGCTTCAAAACCTGTTGATCTAAAGTCTTATGCTTAAAATTAGTTTTGCAGGTCAGGAATTTTTGCTTTTATGAAGACATGTTTGGGAATTGTGGGTATATGTGGCACTTTAGAAGAAAAACAAGTGATGTGTTTTGGCTAAGAAATAATCATTTTGGTTCCCAAAGAATGTTTTAGTGAACAGTTCTTAAAAGAACCATGTTTTTTTGCAACATTTTACAAACCTAAAGTAAACTTTGGTCTGGTTTATTCTTGTTTGGAGGCAGAGCCCTGAAGCCAGGGACACACTTTACAATTGTAATTTTAATTTTAAATGCAATTTTATACTTACAACTGATTATGCCCAAACGCACAGTCAGTGCCAGTTGCGTTTAGTCAGTGTTTACAGTCAAAATCATATAGTGTGTTCAAATCAGTCTTGGAATGTTTCATCTAGCCGTTAAAGCCATGCACACATTTAATGACTGGCTAAAACATTCTAAGACTGTGCTCAACATACAGCGATTGTTTCCTGCGACTGAAGCAGATTTAAATACTTACACATGGAATTTGAACACTGACCGTGATCACAGACTGAACGCAACTGGCTCTGACTGTACACGTTTGAGCGTGACCAGTCATAAGTATCCATTTTCATTCATAATCGGCCTTACAATCGTTAAGTGTGTGCGCGGCTTAAGTGTGTCCCGGCTTAACACTCCTTCAGTCTTGTCATTGTGGGCATGCAGTTCTGAGTTCACTTGGGCCTAATGTGGTTCCTTTGCATGGAGAGTTGTGTTGTGTCTGGAGTGTGGTGTTGAGATCCCAGCACTTTAGTCTAGTTTGGTTTTGGTTCTGTGTCTGGGTTTGGGCAGTCATGCTCACTGTGTTTGTCTTATGTTGTGAGCACGGGATGAGCATTCCCTCATTCTCCATGTGTTCTGTCTTGTTGTGCGGTTTCAACCTAACTTTGGCCGTTAACTCTTCTGTGCATGTGTGTGTGTGTGTGTGTGTGTTGTGTTTGGGTTAGCACACAATTCATGTTTATATTGGCCGTCTGCTTTCTTCTTGTCTTGCATTGGTGCATGTTTGTGTCTTGTTTTGTTTGAGCACATGGTTTTTGATGTGTTCGTTGACCATGTGTTCTTGTTTATATGTTTGGTGTGAGCACATGGCTTGTCATATTCGATTCTATGTGCCATGTGCTCTCCTGTTTATTGTCTAACCCCGCCCTTCTTGTTATCTGATTATTGGTTCATTTGCCCTATCTGTCCTCTCTGAAATATGACTATTCTTCAACCAAGCAGCACAAGTTGTGAAGGCTCTGATCTTTATCAACACATTATTTGTTCTGTTTATTCAGTGTGGTTCATTTAACATTATTTTTTATCTAAAGTATCCTGAAGTTAAATTATTACAGGGAATGATTCTCTTGAACAACCTATAGATAAATGCCTTACTCAAAGTCACATTGGCGATAATGGAGCTAATAATCAGCTCTTCAGTTTATGGGTCATACTTGCTGTTTTGACACAACTAAAGTAATTTATTTCAGTGCAGTTTTTTTTTCTATAGGACTGTTGTTTTCTAGCTAATATACTAGTTTAATTAGTGACATTCAGCCTACATTTTAAAACCTTTATTTGAAGATGGCAACATGATACCTCATTCTAGAATATTTCTATGATTAAATCGCTGACAGAGACTCCTCCCCCATCAGCCAATCACTGTGGTCATAGTTAGTAAGCATGTTGACGTCATCCACAGAAACAAGGTCAACCCCGCCCTTATTCCTAGCTTAAGACTTCTCTCTATTCCTTAGTAAACATTGTCCTCAGCAGCTTTGTGAAAAGGTTTTAAGATAAAAATCTTAACTAAGAACTTTTACTGACATTTATGAGAACTCTTAGTGGTAAGATAAAATGTATTGTGAATACGGCACCAGATCTTTAATCTCTACACTCACTCCTGACATGTGCTCGTTGTAAAGCAGTTTTATTACTCTACTAACTATTAGTGCCGATAAGTTTATGCTTTGTAATGTCATATTGACTTATCATGGCTCTCTTTACAACAATAGGACAACAGACCAGTGCAAAATGGGGTGTGCCATCCACTCTGCATCCCATATAAAAAGCCCAATAAGGCAGATTGGATGATAGAACCAGACTGATCGTCTTTGGACATGGCGACATTAAAGGCTTGCAGCGCTCTCGTGACCGGGGCCAACCGAGGCTTGGGTCTAGAAATGGTCAAGCAACTCCTGGAGGCCCATTGCTCCAAAATTTTTGCTGCATGTCGTGACCCAGATGGGACAAATTCTGAGGTGAGTATTCAAGAGCTCAAGACAGAAGACAGCTAAAGATATCTGTAATTTATCATTTGTAATATTTTTCTGATTCAGGCACTGAGACAACTGGCCAAAGAGCATCCTGGTGTCATCACCCTTGTGCAGCTTGGTAAATGTGCATTCTTCTTTTAGACTACGTTTTACATTTCAAAATAAGTTGTATTTTGAGGTTAGAATTTAACAACTGCTATATTTTTTCTGCCAATATTAGATGTTGCTGATCCAAACAGTATCAAAGAATCTGCCAAGAAAGTGGGTTCTCTACTGGGTAAGAATGGTTTGAACCTGATCATAAATAATGCTGCAGTGTTGCCACAAAAAACCATGTGGACCACCACTGTTGAGGACATGATCCACGCCTTCAACACCAACGTGATAGGACCTTTATTTGTCATTAGGGTAATGAAAGTGTTTTTGGGAGCAAGACGAATTCAAAACAAGACTTGAATTCTTGCAATATCTAAACACTTGGTGGTGAACGTCTTTAATCAGGAGTACCTGCCGTATCTGCAAGCAGCAGCTAAAGCTAGTGGCAAACCAGGGATGTCCTGTGATAAAGCAGCTGTGATCAACATCTTCACAGATTCATCATCTATGGGCATCATGCTATCATCGCCAGAGCCATTCCCACTTTTCCCATACAGTATCAGCAAGGTATGCAGCAAGCAATCAGCAAGGTATTCTCTCTTGAGACAGGCAGGAAATGTGGTCTGAAATCAGATCTATTTCGAAATGTGTTTTTTTCTCTTTTGTCCATTCAGGAAACTAAATATACATAATAATACAATAATGAATAGTAATTGTGCAAATTCATAACTGACTACTGTACTGTCTGAACAGTACACTGTCCTGTGTTTGTTATGACACTGGTACAAACACTGTCTCAACTGATTTGAATCTGAAATCAAATTAGAAGTGGTTGCAGTGTGAACAAACTTAAGTGTGAATAAAATTTGTCATGCATCTATTTTCTTTCAGGCAGGTCTTAACATGTTGACCGTGTACACTGCTAGGGACTTAAAGGCAGATGAGATCCTCTGCATTTCCCTTCACCCAGGATGGGTGAACACAGACATGGGGGGAGATCAGGTAGATCTGGATTCAGTAATAATTCACTTTCCTAGATTCGCTGGAACAGGTTTTGTTTTTTTGTTTTTTCAAATTAAACTTTGAAATTAACTAATATTCCATTTAAATATTAATATGTTCCTCTTGAATCAAAACCTAGTAAGTAGATTGAGGTGTCTCAGAAGTACATTTGCCCCCAGTTTCACAGACAAGGCTTAAACTAGTCCCAGACTAAGGGTGTACTCACACTAGGTGCTCTGAACTGTGCCCAAGTGTGTTTGACCCTCAAAGCCCGGTTCTTTTGACAAGTGTGTCCTGGTGCGGTTCGTTTCGACGGCAAACATCTTTATTACTACTCTGATAGTACACTTATCAATTCATGTAATTAATTTGAGTGTATTTCAGTTAATATCGTGTCTGATTCTCATCTTATTGAACAGAAATTGTAGTTTGCGAGTAAAGCTGCAAATTCCTCCATTAACGCCAGCTGCTGTAATAATCCTCTGATACGTACAAGTCAAAATCGCTGCGCGGCATAAATGATAAATATATTAAGCAGTATCTGTGCATTTCTTCCTGTTTTCTTCCATTCAAAAAGTTGCATCGTATATGACGTAAGCGTGCTCCGGCCTGGAACGTTAAGTGCAGTGTGAGTGCAGGCCACCGGGGGAGTGGGGAGGGGGGACAGTTACGCTCGGGCTCGGTTCAAGGCAAACATGCCTGTAAGTACACCCTAAGATGTATGTTTGAGCTGTTTTAACTGAAAGCAACTTGTACTGACATATCTTAAAATATATCTGTGCCATTGTTTTGTCTCAAGATGCTTTTTTTCTAAATCACGTTTATAAAAGTTACTTAAATGTCCTAATTGAACTAAGATCTAATGTAAGCCCTGTCTGTGAAACCAGGCCATGAAGTGTTAAAATTGAAATTTTGTTCATAATCAGCTCTTATAAGGAATTTAAAAACCAGTATAATTCTTCAACGTTAATATTCATCATTAAAATGATCCTAGAGTCTCTCAGAAACCAAACAACACGAGGCTTAAAGATTACAAAAGCACACAGATGGTCTCTGTTTGACAGCATTGCACTATTTTAATTGCTTGTTATTCTCTGCTTGTCCACCAGGCCCCTATCAACACCAGACAAAGTGTGGAGGGGATACTGAGTGTCATTGGCAGCCTTACTGAGAAGCAGCATGGTGGATTCTTGGACTACACTGGAGAAACGGTGCCCTGGTAAACCAGAAGCACAAAGCAGAGGAAGGTCACCAAAGGGCTAATCCAGATACGCTGTATTACCTATCATAAATAATGTGATAAGCACTGCCATTAACTTTTACGACAGACAAATGAAAACTTCATTTTCTAGTGTGTCCATTACAATAAAACTAACTAAACAAACAATACTGCAATATTGTCATTTTTTCCAAACTTTATAATTTGTCATTCACCATTTTGGAAAAAAACACCAATGCTTCACATATTTAGTATTTAATGTTGTATTTTCTGGTAGCATCTCTATGCTACTACATGCACCTCAGCAAACAATATGGGATCTACCTTATAGACACAATAATTTATTTTACATTTTGATAAAAAAACAAAACAAAAAAAATTTCAATTTCATAAATTATTACATACATCTACTGGGTTTACCAAGCTTATATAAGACTTGAACTAAACGTAGCATTGTGAAAAGCACAATGAATACAACTGACTTTTCTGATTTGACTTTTTTTTACATAGTGACATTTATATATGAGGTAAATGTAAATATCAGTAAATTATACAAACATATAATACATAAAACTACCAATCAATGGTTTGCACACATTTGACTACATTTCTCATGAGCTTCAAAACCTGTTATCTAAAGTCTTATGCTTAAAATTAGTTTTGCAGGTCAGGAATTTTTGTATTTTACTTTTTTTACTCTGTTTTGCTTTTATGACGACATGTTTGGGAATTGTGGGTATATGTGGCAGAGACACTTTAGAAGAAAAAGAAGTTATGTGTTCTGCCTAAGAATATGAGGCTAGCCGTTGTTGAGTGGACACTGATAATGGGGACTTCAGTTCTGAGAAGTAACTGATAAATCAGTTTTGGTTAGTTTGTGCCATGAACGTAATCAACATGGGTTGACAACTACTATATGAAGAGTGGGCATGCTTATTTTTGCTCGGTCTCTCCAAGAAATTTTGAAGAGTCTGTCTTTACTGCTGCAGCATTCAAGGGTAAAAGCCTAAACTGGAGGAAAATCATCATGATTCGCCTCAGTGAGGATAATACACTCTTAAAAATAAGGTTCCAAAATAAATAATCATTTTGGTTCCCCAAAGAATTTTCCAGTGAACAATTCTTAAAAGAACCATGTTTTTGTGCAACATTTTACAAACCTAAAGAAAATTTTGTCATTTTGGTCTGGTTTATTCTTGTTTGGAGGCAGAGCCAGTTGCGTTTAGTCGGCGTTTACAGTCAAAATCATATAGTGTGTTCAAATCAGTCTTAGAATGATTTAGCTAATCGTTAAGTGTGTCGTTTCGACCTAACTTTGGCCGTTCACTCTTCTGTGTGTGTGTTTGCGTGTTGTGTTTGGGTTAGCACACAGTTCATGCTTATATTGGCCGTCTGCTTTCTTCTTGTCTCGTGCTATGTAGACACGCAGTCGGTGAGAGCTTGCATTGGCTGCATGTTTGCGTCTTGTTTTGTTTGAGCACATGGTTTTTGATTGTGTTTGTTGACCATGTGCTCTTGTTTTTATGTTTGGTGTGAGCACATGGCTTGTCATTCGTTTATTGTCTAACCCCGCCCTTCTTGTTATCTGATTATTGGTTCATTTGCCCTGTCTGTCCTCTCTCGTTACCTGCTTTATTTGCTCTCCTATTTATTTGTGTTTGCAGTCCTGTGCCAGTGCGTCATCATAGTACATACCAATCATGTCTATCCCTGCTAAGCCTTGTCCTGTCGCCATTGTTTGTTTTTGTTTTTATTAACAAATAAAAAGCCTGTTCTCTGCATCGAGTCCTCATCTCATCCCTTCACCCAACCCTGACACCTTTTTTTTTTCCACTACATATAACCTTTTGTGCAATGGAAGAATTCCATGGAATTTAAAGATTCTTCATGGAAGCATCAATGCCAATAAAGAACCTTTGTTTTTAAGAGTGTAGATAAGAGATTCTATTACATCAGAAAATGAGTCTCACCAGGTAATTTATTGGACAGCTCTGACGCAAAAGAAAATGACATGACTGACAAATATAAACTGTGCAAATGGTTCAAATTAAAAATGCATTTTGATTCCCAAAATGGACAATTTGGATTAGTTGGTTTCAAGCATACATGTGAATATGCATCCCAGAACGCACCTCATGAACTTCACTGAGTTCACTGAGAAGGTCCATGCAAAGTCAAATAAAAAGATTGGTGTTATTTTATGATTTAATTTTATTCCAAAATCTGAAAAATATTAGATTAAATAGTAAATGTTTCCAAACCTTTGACTGGTGCTGTATAACTGGAGTACAAATACACAAATAAAGCTGCCGTACAGCTAACTGTCACCAGGAGGCACTGTTCCATACTGCCACTCTCACAGGGCAGATCTTCAACGGCCCTGGATTGTTTCCATTTATATTTGCCCCCGGACAGAAAAAAGGGAACATCCTCTCAGTAAAGTGGTCATTAAATGTGTAGATGGGTGTGACGTCCACTGAGTCAAAGAAGCTGACCTCTCCAGCATCATAGTCGATCTTCACTCGGACCCTTTCCAGGTGTCCCTTCAGCTTGAGCGGTGTGTGGGGGGTGGTCATGGCCGTGTACTTCCCATCAGAGAGAGCGATGGTCCAGAATCCTCCTTCTGGACAGCCAGAGATTTTGCCCTTCCTGGCTATGGATTCTTTAACCACACCTATTACCCAGTCATTATTTTGGCCCACCTCCACCTCCCAGGAATGGCATCCGGAGGTGAAACCCTTGGAGCCCAGTACAAAAACAAAGTGGTCGAAGCGCTCAGGGTTATCAGGCAGCTCTTTTATCACCCCCGTGTTGGACACACTTGTTAGATTCTTGCTTAGAGACAAACAGGGGTAGGCTGTGTTGGGGTCCAGCGTCACTGGAGCTAAGGGGTGGAAAAAGTGGGAAGACATTATAACAAAGTGTTTAAAAAAAGAGTTGAATTCAATGTCATTCAAGTGTGTAACTTTTTTTTTTTTTTTAAATGGGTCAATGAAGTGACGGGTCATTTTTTTGGCCTTAATAATAATAAAAAACAAAGATATGACATCCAAAGTATGTAAGGTAGTACAACTAGATCTCTTTTATTGAATCCAAAAGGTTTTAATTATATTTTGCTACATATAAAGGTTTTTTAAAGATTTTGAAGTGTCAAAAGGTCATTCGGTTTAACCGTCCAAATGCCAATACAGCCATTTCATTTGTGATTAAAATATCTTAAACTGTATTAAATGTATATATATTTTTATTCTGGCATGATTTTATAACATCATATATCAACATAGTGCAAAATGGTATTAAAATTATGTGTAGAAGTTGTTGCTTTGTAATGAGAAAGAATGAGCGTTAAAAATGAATTTAATTGATGTCATTCGGAGTAACCAATATAAAGGGAACATTTTGGATCAAGTCATGCGGTCAGTATCATGTGACAGGATGTGACATCACTCAGACACCTGCAAAGGACCACATGGTCATGAAGCAAAGTAACTAACTCCCTTTTAACTATTTGAAAAATTCATGATTTCACTTGCTCATACACGTTACACGAAACATCAGGTCATTCGGTACAACCGCTATAAATCATGGAAAATTTTGTAATATTTTACTAAATATAAAATGTTTGATTTTCCTTTTGCTAGCTAGTTAGCTAACTAGCTATATATCAGCCTGTTAGCATTGTTTGAAAATATCGTTATTCATTATAACAAAAGTGACTTTCTTTAAACCAAATGACTTTTTTGGTGACAAATTTTGTCCATATTGTAAAAAATGACAAAAGAGGTGTTAATTGATTATAAAAACCACATAATTTTATTGTTAACATTTAATAAAACTTCAAAATGTATTAATCCCCATTATGTTTTTTTAAACATTTAAACAAATCTTATTCATCAGTGACCCAAATACTATCTGCAACTAGCCATTTGTAGTTTTTTGGCATTTGTTTGAACATCCTCACACAGTAATATTGGCTTAACAAATGGCATGAGTTTTGTATTTGTTTTTTGTTCCATATTTCCCAGAATGCTCTAATTTAGTTCAAAGTGGAGTCAAACAACATGAAGCAGATTTACTAGATGGAAAACATGTTTTTCTCCCTTTGACTTTCTTTGAACTGCAGTAATTTTCTCTTCCTGCCCTTCCTTTTGAACCTGAGCTGTTCAATTCAAATTCCAACTCATGAATATAAAGGAAACCTATTCTGAAATCCTGAATGTTTACACAAACTCATCCAGCTCTATAGTAACTGAACACTCACTGCATTCCACCAGACTCTGCATTTTTTCCCACACTCTGAACTTCAGGGAGGTGATGTGCTCCGCAACATCGATTAGAGATTCAGGGACGGCTTCTGGCTCGTGAAACGTTATCTGAGCTCTGTAATAACATTAAGTCAGGTTAGTTGTGATGGATTATATGCAAACAAATCAATCAAATACTTTCAAATGTGCAGTGCAGAATTACCTCATCTTGACATTCTTGTAGTTCTGTGGGAAAAAGTAAAACCAGTTACTTGTGCTAATGTTTGTGCAAAATTGATAAGATTAGTTAACAATCCAAATACAGCAGGTTACCTGTAAAAAGAGGCTGTCGTCACTAGCAATCTCATTTTCAATGGCCATGACAGCCTGAGAAAACGTGAGTATATCACGAGTGATTATGTCAGTTTTTTTCTTCATCGTCTGTTTCTTTGCCTCTTCTTCTTCTCCCAGAAGAGCAATCCTAGCAGCTTCCTCCTTCAAAAGAAATTGTTGAAGCTCTGCAAACTCCTCGTGAATTTGTTTCTCTGTCTGTTGTCTTTGGTTCTATGAGAACATTAAAAGGTAATGCAATGAGTAATGCAGGTATCTGTTGATGTGTATCATATGATGTTTGTAAGTCTGGAACGTGCTCTGCTGATACCTTGATGTGGACGGTTATGTCATCACATTCTTGTTTGGCCTCATAGAGGCATCTAAGACTTCTCTTAAGTGGGATGACAATCTGCCGCATTTCCTCCTGGAGAAGAGAAATGTACATTTCACTCTAATTTACAGTATCTCTTTATGCCCCGGTTTACACCCGGTATTAAAATGTGTTTTGGTAGATCGGTTTACAAGTAGACGAGGGAGACGCATACTTGTCTACACCTGGTGTTGTAATCCATCTCACTTGTAAATGATCTTTCAATGTAATGGACGAAATAAGCTCACGCAATTTACATATGAACGCAACTGGAGATGAAGGAAAAACATACAGAGAGCAGACGCTTTTGTCTGACAGCTGCAAGACCAGCCAAACGCTGTCATTGGGTTTGAAATCAGGAATGGTGAGAGAACATTGTGCTTGGTACATTTTTTACCTTCAAACCAAACTTCGGTCTACACAGCCAACATGTTTAAATCCCATCTGGCTAGCACGCTTCCGATAATGTTTCCGCATTAGGCGATCTTTTGCGGCTGTTCAAATTGCATTGGACCACACAAGTGTTTACATTACAAAAGCTATCTGGTCGAATGCATTTTCGACTACCTCTGGAAGTGGTTGAAAAAGGACAAGTTGAAAATGTTTTAGACCCTGTTTACACCTGTATTTACATCATCTGTCATGATCAAATCGACCAATACGCATCTTAATAAAAGGTATAAGCAGGTACTAGGACAGTTTGTTAACTTTTTTTTTTTAAACTGATTAAATATTCAAGAAAAACGCATATTCACTATTTGTCATTTTACTGCTCAAAACTGTAATGACTTCACTTTTAAAATTCCTGGATATTATCAAGTTTTCTCTGATTGTGAAAAATTACTCACATTTTCTCAAAAAAAAAAAAAGCATCATAACGCATACGTTGTGTTCGTCAACAACATATGCGCAAGTGTTCATGAGAGCATCATGCGTTTTGTGTTCACGCGAGAACTTACATTGTTGCGTGAACATGCTTTGGATATTATTTTGTAAATAAAGTGGCAAATTATGGGGTTTTTTTTGGTTGTTGCTCAAACAAAGCCCTTGCTTTGCTTCATAAAATTGAGGTTAAACCACTGGAGTCACATGGATTACTTTAATGATGTCTTTCCTACCTTTCTGGACCTTGAAAGTAGTAGTTGCATTGGAGCTCTATGGAGGGACAGAAACCTCATCAAAAAGATCTTAATTTGTGCTCCATAGATGAACAAAGGATTTACCGATATGGAACAACATGAGGGAGAGTAATTAAAGGGTTAGTTCACCCAAAAATGAAAATTATTTAATTTATTACTCACCCTCATGTTGCTCCACACCCGTAAGACTTTCGTTCATCTTCAGAACTCAAATTTAGATATTTTTGATAAAATCCGTTGGCTCAGTGAGGCCTTCATTGCCAGCAAGATAATTAACACTTTCAGATGGACAGAAAGGTACTAAAGACATATTTAAAACAGTTTATGTGACTACAGTGGTTCAACTTTATTATTAAGTGACGAGAATACTTTTTGTATTTTTGCAAAACAAAATAATGACTTTTCAACAATATCTAGATGGGTGATTTCAAAACACTGCTTCATGAAGCTTTACGAATCTTTTGTTTCGAATCAGCGGTTCGGAGCGTGTATCAAACTGCCAAAATCACATGAACTACTGAAATATCGAAACTCTTATGACGTAACGAAACCTTATTTACTGAAATCACGTGACTTTGGCGCTCCGAACCACTGATTCGAAACAAAAGATTCGTAAAGCTTCAAAGCAGTGTTTTGAAATCGGCCATCACTAGATATTGTTGAAAACTTGCTATTTTGGGGTTTTTTTTGGCAACAAAAAGTATTCTCGTCGCTTTATAATATTAAGGTTGATCCACTGTTTTTTTAGTAGCTTTCTGGGCATCTGAAAGTGTAAATTATCTTGCTGTCCATAGAGGCTTCACTGAGCCATCAGATTTTATCAAAAATATCTTAATTTGTGTTCTGAAGATGAACAAAAGTCTTACAGGTTAAGAACGACATGAGGGTGAGTAATTAATGATATTATTTTCATTTTTGGGTAAACTAACCCTTTAATGACAGAATTTTCAACTAACTCTTTAATATATTTTCAATTAAGGCAAGGTAATCTGAACCTACCATTGACATTTAACATGTACTTACTATAGATTAACGGTTAGGGTTAGTTACTTGTAATTATGCAGAATTTACTGTTAGGAAGTACATGTAGTAATGTGTAACTACGTCACTTTTTAAGTAGTGTTTCCAAAAAAACTATTAACAATTAAGCACATTTTCCCCAAAATTCTCATTATATAATGTGAAAACTATATTATTATTTATTATTATATTAAGATATATTAAATTACATTCATAAATTCTGATTGTGCTGCCTTTAATTGTATTTCAGTAATTAGAATTGAGAATGACCATTACAAAAACCTCAAAAAAAAAAAAAAAAAAATTGATAAAAGTTTTTCTAAACTCTGACAAAAAAACCCAAAAAAAACAAGTAAAACAAATGCTTAAACCTAAGAAATATTCTTAGAAATATTATCACCTTGAGATCGTTTGCTGCCTCTTCCAAAGGACACACACTGTGGCCTTGATGTTTCTTAGACGTTTGACAAACACAGCAGAGAACTTCTTCATCATTTTGGCAGAACAATTTGAGTCCCTCCCCGTGAGTAGCACAAAGAGCCTCCGGTTTGGACGTCCCGTTGGCTAAAACTGAGCCGGCTCTCGCAGACCCTTGTCTTTTCTGCTCCTGTAAGATGGCATCGCACACGTTCTTCAGAGCCAGACTCACGGTGGGCTCCGTCAGAGAGCTCTTCCTCCTGCAAACTGGACATTCCCTCTTGGCCGCCTTTCTGTTCCAGAACTGCTGAAGGCAGGCACGGCAGAAACTGTGGCTGCACTTCAGGACCACGGGGTCGGTGAAGATCTCGCAGCAGACCGGACAAGAGAGCTCATCCTCCAAAGGCGACTTCGATTGAGACGACGAAGCTCTGGGGCGAAGAACTGTGATGTTTTTAAGGGATGGAAGGGTGTTCGCTCTTCCAGGTTGAGAGGAAGCCCTCGGTCGTAAGGGCATGGCTGTCTGGAGTTGCTGAAGTGAAGTCCACTCGCTTTTGATGTGAAAACTTGATGAGCCCAAGCTACACCTGCAGTGTTTGTTGCCACTCTTTCAGCAAGGTCACAAAACTCCCAACAAGCACCCACACGTCTCAAGAGCAAGGCCGTCCTTCGCCAAATAATGACCTTTTATAGTACTGTGACAATCCTTAAATTGCCATCATAAAATTCTCAGAAGTCAGTCTTTGACCACACCTTGTCCACTTTATTTTTTTCCGCCTTTTGTTTTTACAGTAGGCTAATATTTGGTCTTGGTTCATTACTGGATCAACTGGTGCTCAAGGGGAAAACAACCACTGATCCATGAAATGTTTGGTGTAAGCATTATTGTTTTGGGAACTCAGAGGCAGTGTGAGAGGTTGCACGAGAGCAAACACTTTGCAAAGGCTGCAGGGACATTTACGCAAAGTAGCTTATGTGGAAATCTTTTTTTTTTATGGGGATAACTTAAAGGGTTAGTCCACCCAAAAATAAAAATTCTGTCATTACTCACCCTCATGCCGTTCCACACCCGTAAGACCTTTGTTCATCTTCAGAACACAAATTAAGATCTTTTTGATGAAATCCGAGAGGTGGCTAACTCGTCCATAGCAATTTAACCGCCACTTTCAAGGTCCAGATAGGGAATAAAGACATTGTTAAAACAGTCAACGTGACTGCAGTGGTTCAACCTTAATTTTATGAAGCGACGAGAATACTTTGTGCACAAAAACAAAGCCGGCCAATAACGAGTTGGCAAATTTGTTGAGTAAAGTTGTTATTTTCAACGTGATCTCATGAGAATACGTGTGTATTTTTACGTAAATTGTGGTTCTACCACACGTACATTTACTTACATTTTCATACACACAAAAACGTACAGCATTGACATATTTATAGCACTAAAATGTAAAAATACTCACATAGGCTATTAACAGCAAAAAAAACCCTAAATAATGTAACGTAAAGTGTGCATGCATATGAATTCCCATATTAAAATCGTCTAAATTATTGAAGTCCAATTTATTGAAAGCGGTTTACTCATCTTCTTAATATGAAATAACATTTCTGTTCGTGACTTGTGCTGCAAACTCTTTTCGGAGGATTACATAATGTTAAACGAGACTACAATTTGAAACCTTAAAATGAATACAATTTCTGTAATTGTTTAACCATTTTTTAATATTTAGTTTGTTTGCTGTGCGATTTTCTCCTATGCAGTGACTGACAATACAACCATAAGATAAACCAAAACACAACATCAATTTACAAATCACATCCATTTTATTTGATTGCTGTACTCCATATCTTTAGAATCCATGTTTGTAAGGAACAGATCCAAATTCAGCCCTTTATCCATCGATCTTCATCTTCATTCTAAGCAGCAGCGACCGGCAGAGTCAAAGCCCGCGCTCGTTATGATTCAAATTTGAAAGTAGCGCCACCTTCGAGAAGCGTTACGACATTGTTTACGGCACTGATATCGATCGCTCATTGGTTCTCATCTGCTTCGTGACAGATTGCGGCATGCCGTTTTTCAGTGGACTGAAATTTTAAACGAGTATCGCGCGTTCATGGAGAGAAGACAGATTCATAATTTCACGGATTAATAAATCAAATTCTGCTCTGTAGACTATAAAAACTAATACTGCCAGAGAGGACAGTCATCATCATTTGAACTACTTTTGGTACCACTTTTGACGTTTTAAGAAATTGTTATGGGTAGGTTTAGGGGTAGGTGTATGATTAGTGGCTCAAAATATCGTTTTAATGTTATATTTTTTAGTAAAATTGATATTTTCATACACATTTCTGTCCATTATGTTTTATTCTTTTAACATTCTGTATAAAATGGGTATGTTTAGGTTCGGGGTGGGGTTTAATGATCTTACATTTATCTACAAAATGATAAAAGGGAAAATATACATATATTTTTATGACATGAAAGATTTGTAAATATTTTAAGTTTTTTCCTTGTAAAAACATACGTATTTTTATGTTTTAGTGCGATAATTACGTCAAAATTGAACGTTTTAGCACCTTTCTAAACGTACAAAAATTTACGTTTTGTGTCTTTGAAAGTTACGTATTACGACATATTAACAATGAGACCAGGCTGTTATTTTTGTTTTGTTTTTGCGCACAAAAAGTATTCTCGTCACTTCACAACATTAAGGTTGAACCACTGTAGTCACATCGACTATTTTAATGATGTCTTTATTACCTTTCTTGATCTTGTAAGTGGTGGTTAAATTGCGGTCTATGGACGAGTTGGAGAGCTCTTGGATTTCTTTAAAAATATCTTAATTTGTGTTCTGAAGATGAATGAAGGTCTTACAGGTGTGGAACAACATGAGGGTGAGTAATTAATGACAGAATTTTCATTTTTGGGTGAACTAACCCATTAAGTATAACTTGGGTAAAGTTGGTTTTATATTTTGTGGCACATTCGGACATCCGTATTCAATAACCTTGTTAATCACACTACATTGGACATTCAGTGGACATTCACAAGTAAATATGCCATTAAAACAATACTTGCCTATTTTGATCGACTGTGAAAAATGTTGTAAGTTGACAATCGTTCTTTGTCAATATCATGTCACTGCTTAAAATTCGCAAACATTAATTTATTGTACATTTATTGGAAAGTCTGAATTTATCAGAAGTCCAAATGTGCGAATATAAAACCAACTTTACCCAACTTTAAGAATACTATACTAACAAGTCTTGTATTATATTTTCAGTGCAGGTCACTAATTTCCCTATATGGCTGCATTGGTAATGCAAACGTAAAGAATGGAAATATGCCCTTGGTGAGGTTGTTCAGCCAAGGAGAACGAACCCAGTGTTTCAATGAACAACCGTAAGACACAAAAACACCTCCTGCTTCCAGAACACAAAAACAATCACACAAATCATTTTGTTTATTTTAATACTGTTGAGAAATAATTCTAACAAATAACAATTTGGTGCAATAGCATTTCTGTCAATGGAAAAAAAAAAAAATGTAACATATATAAGACTTATATGATTATTGCCATTTGAAGGTAGTCTGAGTGTCACATGAATCCACCAAAACCATTACATCATCAGTGTAAACTATTCATTTTTAAAGACAACATATCTAAATATGTTCAAAAAGAACTGAATGGAAAAAAAAGTGTCCAAAGTAAATCAACCACAAGAGCGCTGTGTTCAAGCTACACTGATATAGCTTTACAGTATGTAAAAAGTAACACCTAAACATTTATTTTATTTTTTTTTTCTTCTTTTTATACATTTTTGCTCTGGTCCTTTAAACATTACCTTATATCCCCCTTTAAGAAATGGCGACTGGCTAAATAATAATACAAAAAGAAATATAAAGTTTAAAGTTGTAACCATCACATGATCAGTACTTTACATTTTAAACATGCTCTGATGGTACAGATGTAGAAATACTACAGTGTTGAACAGCCTGGTTAAGAGTAATAATCATCTCTGAGTTCCACTAACTCTAGAAATCATCATGTGCTCAGTGTCTGACGTCCGTGTTTGGTCATATGTGCAGTACTACTGTCAGTATCTTGGGAATGCTACTGTAGTGTAATTTCCGTAAACACATCAACACTATATAACACTTAAATCAATGCCATCCACAGCCTCTACCTTCCAATCAGTGCTTTAATATTCACTTACAAGTAGGGCTGGGCGATATATAGCAAATATTCACAATATACTCACAATAATTCTGCTGGCAGGCAGTATAAAATTAAGCAACATACAGAGTTTATGAGTCATTAAACTTGGCATTGGCTCGCAAAACTTTTGTGAGGGAAAAAATATGAGATTTTTATTTCAATGCTTTTGTGTTATGTTCACTCTCAAAACTTTTGCTTTCTCTCGAAATAGTACTGTGTTCCCCTAAGAAACTTTATGTTTGCTTGCAAAAGCACTGACTTTTGTTGACTTCCTCCCATCTCATATTATTTCCATCACAAACGTTTTGCGAGAAAAACGTTTCTCAGGAGAATGCAATAGCTTTTCCAAGCGAACACAAAAGCATTGCGAATTGAAAAATAATTTTTTCCTCCCATCCCATGTCCCTTTAGAAGATCCAAAACTATTAATTTACATAAATCAATAAAAAAATTCACTTACATCCTCGTGACATAAAATATATGTAGGTAAATATAGTTGTTTATTACTATGTACTGGTTATATTTGTGCATGAAGATGAAAATGAATCTTCATTATGTTCATTTTGTTCAAATCAGTCTGGACAACTTGATTGATTCTTTATGCATAAACATTTTAAATCTGTTTGGCTACTATGACGGTTGGTGTGAAATTTGTCATATCGCCCAGCCCAACTTTTAATCCCTTCATAATTCCTCTATCAATCCTGAAAAGGATATTTTATAATACTTTATGATACTTGCTAATACTGATTTTTTAAAAAAAAGATCTCCTTATGTTTGGCATTAGGTGGTAGTTGACCACACTACTAAAATGAAAACCGATGTTTTATTTCTTCCCTGTTTCTTTTACTCTTTTAAAATAAGAGCTAAGCCACAGAACTGGAAATGTAAAGCACTAGAGGTCATTCGGAAATAGTTAATTGCAACAACTTCTAAGCCACTTGAAATCCTTAATATAAGAGAGGACAAGAGTACATAACAAGACAGCACATGCTTTAGGGAATCATTATAGTGTTGATAAGACAAATGCTCCATGATTCTGCCACGGGACGGGTCAGATCCACACCAGTGCAGACCATCATTGCCTTGATCTCTGCACTGTATGTCCTGTGATCTGTGCCGTGCAATTTATACAGCGTCGGGCAACACAGTGCAAGTGAAAGTCACAGTATGTAACAGAGAAACCTCACAGGGATACCAGACATGGTTCCTGGAGTAAACGCCTTGCAAATTCAATGAGTCTCAGCATCTTTTGCTTGATATCCGACTAAATAAGACATATAAGTGATTAGGCTCAACCTAGTCAAATCTGAATACAATTTTAAATCTTTTAAAAATGCATTCAATATAGTGTCCTGATAACATCTGCATCTTAAAAAAAAGTGGAGTTAGAGGCCTACATACAAGTGTTTCCAGCGTTCTTAAAAATCATCCCAGCATTTGCTCCCAAAAAGAACAAAATTAAAATAGTGTTCCTAAAGGACTGTTTTCTAGAATTACCATTTTAGCCTTTTCTAGAATTACACACGACCGACCTTTGCATCGCCTATGGCACCCCACACATCAAACACAAACTCATCTGGAAATGCAAAATCGCCCAGATTCTCATCCAAAGCTTCAGCAAACTCATCCGGGTTCTTCTTGTCCTTGCCGAGCTCAACCATTGTGGCAGCTGTGAATGAGTGTGGGAGTTAGAAACGCCACTTACAAAAAAAAAAAAAAAAAATGGAATACGCAAGATAACATACCGAGTTCACTGTCTCTAATACCCATGTAGCTCTCCAACAGATCATCCACTTTCTCAATAGCTTTTTCTTCAAATGCCGACGGCTGCAACACAAAGAAAGAATGAATAAAAAGATTACCTTGCTTACCTGAAAAGCTAACATTGATTAGTTATTTTTGCAGTGCAAATGTCTAAAAATCAAGATACTCAAAAAGCAAAATGACAAGATAAAATGAAACAGACCATTATCAAGTGACTTTATGATTAAGACATGAACAAATATCTTCCAAAGGGCTCAGAAAAGTCATCATAATTCAGAGGGAAAACAAGTTTTCATGCACCACTGACAGATATTTGTTTTTGTTTCAGGTGTAAACTCACTTAATATTGTCCGGTTTCTCCGAAAACAAGACTTCATATCATTTTGCATGTATTGTGTATTGATTTAAGAACATTGAGATATTTGAATTGAAAAACAAGACAAAAATACGGAGGAATTTTTTTTTTTTTTTTTTATTGCAGTGCATGCAACATTTAATGCCATGACTTTATGAATTTATAGACTTTATGCTTTGATTCAAGACTTTAATTTGTGGAAGGGCAAATTAATACTTTAAGACCCTGTGAAAAAGCCTTCTAAATAAGTGCAAACTGTGAAATTGTCATTTCTCAATTAGGAAGATTTAATGAAATCTAGGTCGTTGATAATTATATTATTGATTGATAATTATGTTATGCTTTGCAATATATTAAACTGCAGTGTGTATCATACTGCAAAACCTTTCTCCAAGCAGACAAAAGCAAACTCATATTTGCTGACTCACTGTTTAGTGACCCATGAACTGAACTGATCTGAGATCATTATACCCCTGAGCAAGGCATTTAACCCAGCAGTCATACCAGTTCCTCTACGGTGGCTGGGCCTTTAGATCTCAGGCGCAGGGTTCCTCTGCCTGTTCCTAACTGTGCAGAGCCCGACCTGCTTCCTGACCGCTGACTGATCATGTCTAAAAAAAAAAGAAGGTCAAAATCATCATATCAAATTCACTGTGGCCATCAATGTCAGCTACACAGTATGTTCAAAATCTCTTACCAAATGCCTTCATAGGCTCCACCAGCTTCAGGACAAAGGTTTTCCCTTTAGGCAGTTCCTTCAGCATTTTGGCAACCTCATAATGGCGACAGCCAATGAGGATCTGCCCGTTGATCGACTCGATCATGTCGCCCACATTGATGACCTGGATCTGATGAATAATACTGCCTTCTCTTATTCTCTGCAAAGGAAACAGATGATTTGAATAAGTATGTTGTGATATACAATACTGTTTTACAATTACTGATTCTTTTATGTTTTTGAAAGAAATCTCTTATGTTCACCAAGACTGAATGTTTTGGATGAAAAGGCAGTAAAGAAACAGTAATAAATATTACAATTTAAAATATCTATTTAAAAAAATATATATAATAAGCTACATTTATATAGCGTTATTCTGGATAATATGTTTTAAAAGGGTGATATGAAGAATTTTCATGCATTAATGACTTTTTATTGCCAATGTGTGAACAGCTTGTAGAGAAACTTAAAAAAATGAGACCTTCCCCGACGTCCTAGATCGTCTATGAAAGTGTTTGAAAGACTCTGTTTACCTGGGGTTTGACCCAATGTAAACTATTTCAAGTGTGAAAACCACTTTAGTTTTAGATATCAAAAACATGAACTTACTCGCATCTTTAAAGGGGTCCTTGATTTTGATTTCACTTTTTTTAACTTTAGTTAGTGTGTAATGTTGCCATTTAAGCAAAAACAACATCTGCAAAGTTATGACGCTCAAAGTTCAAAGCAAAGTGAGATATTTTCTTTTACAGAAATTGCTTTTTAAGGACTACAATGAGCTTCTTCCCGGCCTTCTTAGTGACATAAAATTATTATTTTTTTTTTTTTAAATTTACGTAAACCCTGCCCCTGGGAACACTCAACAAAGGGGATGAGGCCATGTTGGGCTGCTTTAGAGAAGAGGAAGAGTTGTTGTAGTAGAGTGTTGTTGACATGCCGTCATTTTGACTGCTTCACAAATGAGGGTCAATTTAACGCTGGATTTGCACAAAAGATTAACATGACGGCACATGCTAGTCGATGAGTTTAATCAACACGGCAACTACATAAATTTATCAAGTAATCATTCAGAAATGTCCAGTTTCATTCTAAAAGTTGTAACTTCTTCTTGAGTCTCTCCATCAACGTTGACTCCGGTTTGAACAATATAAGGCTGAACACCGTTACTGAGAATCTTCATTTTGGCTGCGTGAGATTGTCCAGCTTTGTTGTTGTTGAGCAATCGAAGCGTGAGCTGTTAAATCTCCACCCTATTCTGGAAAGCAGGCAGGAAGCAGCAGCTCATTTGCATTTAAAGGGACACAAAATAGGGGCTCACACCCAAATAGGGGCAAATTTGACAAGCTATAATAAATGATCTGTGGGGTATTTTGAGCTGAAACTTGAGATACATTCTAGGGACACCAGAGACTTATATTACATGTTGTGAAAAGGAGAATAATAGTCCCCCTTTAAAATCCTTTATCATTTCTCTCACCTTAATGAAAGCATAGCCAGCTCCATTATCAGTGATGGTGAGCCCCAGTGCATCCTCTCCTTTAAAGACATCCACTTCTTTCCTCTGACCCTTCACATGAGCGAATATAAAGTCCTCCAGCCCGATCTGGCCACCCAAAAGTTTGTCCATATCCACTTTGTGAGTATTCAGTGTGCAAAACATCACCTGGGAAATGAAGTAGGCATTTAGTCAGCATAATCAACAAGGCTTGCTTACAAAGCAAAGAGAAATGCCCCTCACCTCTGTTGGAAGAATCCCAAAGGCCTCTCCTATCTTGGCATAGAGCTCACGTACATTGCTGAAGCCCTCAATGCGACCCGTGGGGCTGCCGTGAGCCAGCTGGGTGTGGAAGATCAGGCGAGGTCGCAAGCTGGTGGGTGGAGGTGGTAAGCCCTCATGGGCAGCTCCTTCACCCAGGCTGACCCTGCCTCCATCCAGGCCATCCAACCCTGGGACGTTCAGTCCAGCCCGGATCGGCTCGGCCTCCTCGTTCTCCACCAGCGGAGACGCTTTCTTTCTGCGTCCCAATCCAAGTGGCATTTTGGGTGCTGCTGCCTTTGTTTATTGTACAGGCACAAAGTTTTAATACAAAGGGGTCTTTGCACCTCCTTTAATGAAGTTCGTTATGTGCCCAAATCAAAGGAGAAAGTCTCTCGACCCATTCAAAGGAAATCTCCAGACCTGTGACGCAAAGAGAAACAAACTGAGATGGAGAAAAGATACATTTGTAACAAATTTAAAGGATTCAATCACTTCAGAATTAAAATTTCCTGATAATTTACTCACCCCCATGTCATTTAAAATGATTGTCTTTTTCTTCAGTCAGAAAGAAATTAAGGTTTTCGAGGAAAACATTCCAGGATTATTCTCCTTATAGTGGACTTCACTGGGGTTCAACGTGTTGAAGGTCAAAATTAGTTTCAGTGCAGCTTCAAAGAGCTCTAATGCGATCCCAGACGAGGAATAAGGGTCTTATCTAGTGAAACGATCGGTCATTTTCTTATAAAAAAATAAAAAGAATATACTTTTTAACCAGAAATGCTCATCTTGCACTGCTCTTCGACGTACCACACATGACGTATTCATGTTGGAAAGGTCATGTGAAATGTAGGTGGAAGTACCGACGAGCATTTGTGGTTAAAAAGTACACTACCGGTCAAAAGTTTGGAAACATTACAAGTTTTAATGTTTTTGAACAAAGTCTCTTATGCTCATTAAGGCTTTATTTCATAATAAATACAGAAAAAACAATAATATTGTGAAATATTATTACAATTTAAAATTATGGTTTTCTATTTTAATATAGTTTAAAATATAATTTATTTCTGAATTTTCAGCATCATTACTCCAGTCTCACGTGTCACATGATCCTTCAGAAATCATTCTAATATGAGGATTTGATAGTTATTATCAATGTTGGAAACTGCTTAAATTTTTTTGGAACCGGTGATACTTTTTTCAGGATTCATTGATGAATAAAAAGTTCAAAAGAACAGCATTTATTCAAAATATAAATCTTTTCTAACAATATAAATCTTTACTACCACTTTTTATCAATTTAACACATCTGTGCTGAATTAAAGTATTAATTTATTTTTTTAAAAAAGAAAAAGAAAGAAAATTACTGAGCCCAAACTTTTGAACGGTAGTGTATATTGTTACAAAATATCTCTATTTTAAATAAATGCAGATTTTTAATTCATCAAAGAATCCTGAAAAAGTATCACAGGTTTAAAAAAAAATGTTAAGCAGCACAACTGTTTCCAACATTGATTATAAATCTTCATATCAGAATGATTTCTGAAGGATCATGTGACATTGAAGACGGAGTAATGATGCTGAACATTCAGCTTTGATCACAGGAATAAATTACATTTGATATATTTTAATATCAAAACAGAAAATCATAATTTTAAGTTGTAATAATATTTCACAATATTGTTTTTTCTGTTTTTATTATGAAATAAATGCAGCCTAAATGAGCATAAGATAACATTAAAAAATGTTTCCAAACTTTTGACCGTTACTGTATATAAATATTTATTTTTTCTTAGAAAATGACCAATCGTTTCACTAGATAAGACCCTTATTCCTTGTCTGGGATCATGTAGAGCCCTTTGAAACTGCACTGAACCTTCAACCCATTGATCCCCATTGAAGTCCACTATAAGGAGACTAATCCTGGAATGTTTTCCTCGAAAACCTTCATTTCTTTCCGACCGAAGAAAGAAAGATATTAACATCTTGGACAACAAGGGGGTGAGTAAATTATCAGGAAATTTGAATATACAAGCAAAAAAAAAAAAAAAGAAGTAAATGTAATTTAATTTAAGACTTAGTTTGGGGGGAAATGATATATAATACACTGGTTTCATACAACTAAATGCAAGTAACACTTAATAAAGTAAAAAAAAAAAAAAGGAAGTACTAATTTTATCATTATTTGATGAATAAATGTCAATGTATTTTCTATCCTTTATTTTTAAATTCCTACATCAAAACATTCTCACAATATACATTTAGATTTTACACTATGTTATGCATTCATATATCTTTTACTTGAATTCTCAATTCCCTGTTATTTCCTGGTATTTTCTATGACTGTGGGAACTCAAAATAGGGTTGTACTGATACAATCATACATCAAGACGTTTCTCCAAAACGATATGGACGACATCTAGGTCGTCTTTATAAAACATTAATCACAACTTAGATTTAAAAAATGTATATTTGTAGCAAATTTAATATACAATTTAAAAAAAAAAGAAAAAAAAAGTTTTGTTTAAATTTTCATTTTAATTAGGGGGAAATTATACGTCTAAACTACACAGGATTCATTCAACCAAAAACAAGAAGAAAGTATCTGGTTCTCTCCTGTTTCCTCAAACCGTTATCTGACTAAATAATGAACTCAGTTAATTAAAAAAAAATCACTTTCATGCGTTTAAGTGTCAGGATTAAAGCAGTCTGTTGTGTTTCTATTTATAGACTGAAGCTAAAGCAGCTAACAGTAATGTGAGGTAGCATGTTAGCACCCTCTAAACATAACGACACTTACCAAACTAACACTGACAGTGAGGCAACCATGAACCGCCGGGACGTCGGACTTATAATACATTCATTGCAAAAGATGATTGCTGAGGAGGGTTAAAGCGGGGTTTAGGGAGTATGTTCTGATATGTGAAAGGAAGGCGGATATCACATCACTCAACAGAACCTGCAGTTCTTCCTCTATCGAGACACTGAACAGCAGCACAGCTCAAACACGTGCGCGCTGCTGCCACCTATAGGTGTGATGCGGTTATAACATCAACCGCTTTTTTTTTTTTTAGAAATAAAAGCTATATCTGACCACTAGTGTACCCAAAGTACACCCAGTGAAGCCCATGGACCCCTGAGCACATATGCAGTGCACAGCAGCGCCCCTTGATGGCAAGATTGAGAAGTGGATAAACCTGCAGATTAAGGTTTTGTGATAAAAGTGGTATATAAAAATAGTACTTTAATAATTTCATTCATGTTTAAAGTCACCATGAAACTTGACAGTTATTTTTTATGCAATTGTAGTATAAATCATTTATTTTTTAAATTCATGTTCCATCATAATCTAATCTTAATCAAACTAACTTCCCTCTCTTGCAACAACATCTCTTCTCCGACGACGTGTTTACTTGGCGCAAGGGCGGGAGAACCTGTCGCTCACATGAGAAAGACCAATAGCAGACCACAAGCATCCGCAAAGACCCGCCCCCTCTAGTTGCTATTTCCAGCAAGCCGTGGATTCGACGTTATGATTGGTTAGATTGCCTGTCAATCAAGCTCCCAGCGAAGGGTCAATTAACTCACAATGGACAAAATCAACCCCGCCTTAGTTTTGCTTGTTCGAGATGTCATCATTTCATTTTTGTAGGCAAAACTCGGAAGCGAGTTAGCATTTTAGGACTTCCGGTTCCATCACCCTGAAGTCAATGGGTTTTTTTGAATGGGTTTTTGCTAAATTGCCTGAAATAAGGTCTGTGGTTAACAAAGCCTCTAAATATTTTCACGTTTTGATCTTTGACATAAAAAAACACCAGTTATAACCCGCTCGTGATTTTATTAAACCTTTATTGTGTCTTAAAAACGGCAGTTGCTAACAAATTGTTAAAAGGGATTACTTCCTTTGGCGGGGACTTTAAACGTCATCATTAAAAACGGGACATTTGGACAGCATTGTCATAAGCTCTGTGTTTAATAAAGGGTTATTTTTTGCGATTTCCAAAGGTCTATGGGAAAAATTAATAGGCTTTTGATCGAGGGAACCCGTGCGCCGCTAACTTCCGGGTTGGCCTACAAAAACACGTTATCTCTGAGGTACTCTATTGGGGAAAAGACTATCGCAACTTCTGTTTCATGCCAATTTATTTATTTATTTTTTAAACAAGGTTCCCGCACATTAGCTACTCTTTAATAATCGTGCAAATTCTAAGAGAACGGGAAGTCCACTCCAATGAAAACAAAAACGTTGGAATCGCTTTCAGAACTATTTTTCCAGCTTATAAACAATAACTACATGACAACCAGTCACAATTCACCTGACTTTAAACTGAGCACGAGCATCTAATACGACAGACAACAAAACTGCAGCGGGCATTTAAAATGAACAGGATGCGTGCTTGTGTGTGGATGCTAATACTCCTCATTTTTGGGGTAAATATGTCTTTTAAATACTTTAGAGCAGAGGAGAACTAGGAAAAAAATATAATAAATAAATTGTCCGATAATTTTAATACTTTTACTCGTAACCTTTCTAGAGTTAACAACATTGTAGGGTTAGTTCACTCAAAAATGAAAATTCTGTCATTAATTACTCACCCTCATGTCGTTGTAAACCCGTAAGACCTTCGTTAATCTTCAGAACACAAATTAAGATATTTTTGATGAAATCCGAAATTTGACTCATCCATAGACAATATAATCAACAAGGTACTAAAGACATTGTTAAAAAAGTCGACATGACTGCAGTGGTTCAACCTTAATTTTATGAAACAACGAGAATACTTTTTGGGCGTAAAACAAAATAAAAATAAGGACTTTATTCAACAATCTCTTCTGTTCTGTGTCATTCTCATATGTTGTTTACATTCAGCGCTTCCAGGTTCTACGTCACAACAGCAGCACATTATTGGCGTCAGCATCACACGCATGCAATTTTGGACATTTGGACGTAAACACGGAAGCCTTCACTGTGCTTACTGCGTCAATCCGCGTAAGGATAATGACAGGGAAGAGAAGTACGGAAGAGGATTAGGGCCAATAAAAAAAATAAAACCATCTCGAGATTAAAGTTGTTAAATCATGAGAAAAAACACGTTAAATTACGAGAAAAAAGTCATTAAATTACGAGAACAAATTCGTTAAATTATGAGAAAAATGTCGTTAAATTTCGAGAAAAAAGTCTAGATAAAATGTTGAGAATAAAGTCATTATGTTATGAGAAAAAAGTCTTTATAAAACATTAATCACACCTTAGATTTAAAAAAATGTATATTTGTAGCAAATTTAATATACAATGAAAAAAAGAAAAAGTTTTGTTTAAATTTTCATTTTAATTAGGGGGAAATTTTACGTCTAAACTACACAGGATTCATTCAACCAAAAACAAGAAGAAAGTATCTGGTTTTCTCCTGTTTCCTCAAACCGTTATCTGACTAAATAATGAACTCAGTTAATTAAAAAAAATCATTTGCATGCGTTTAAGTGTCAGGATTAAAGCAGTCTGTTGTGTTTCTATTTATAGACTGAAGCTAAAGCAGCTAACAGTAATGTGAGGTAGCATGTTAGCACCCTCTAAACATAACGACACTTACCAAACTAACACTGACAGTGAGGCGTGAAATTATGAGAACAAATTCGTTAAATTATGAGAAAAATGTTGTTAAATTTCGAGAAAAAAGTCGAGATAAAATGTTGAGAATAAAGTCATTGTTATGAGAAAAAAGTTTCTTTCTTTTTTCATAATTTAACGACTTTTTTCTCGTAATTTAATGACTTTATTCTCAACATTTTATCTAGACTTTTTTCTTGAAATTTAACAAGTTTTTTCCCGTAATTTAATGATTTTATTCTCAACATTTTATTTAGACTTTTTTCTCGAATTTTAACAACTTTAATCTTGAGATGGTTTTATTTTTTATTATTGCTTGGCCCTAATCCTCTTCCGTAGAGAAGAGATTGTTGAATAAAGTTATTTTTGTTTTGTTTTTGCGCACAAAAAGTTTTCTCGTCACTTCATAAAATTAAGGTTGAACCACTGCAGTCACGTCAACTATTTTAACGATGTCTTTAGTACCTTTCTGGACCTTGAAAGTGCTTATTATATTGCTGTCTATGGACGGGTCATATACCTCTCGGATTTCATCAAAAATATCTTAATTTGTGTTCTGAAGATGAACAAAGGTGTGGAACAACATGAGGGTGAGTAATTAATGACACAATTTTTAATTTTGGGTGAACTAACCCTTTATAAATGACCATGGAGCATATACAGTCCAGTAACAGACTTATTACAAGACACCACTTGTAAAGCCTTTAATTGCATGAAATAAAACATAAAGCATGTTATTAAAGGGTTGTCAGGCATGCCACTAAAAAAACAGCAATATAAAGTTTTTTTTTTTTTTTACAGAAAAACACATTTCTTAAATTTATTCATTGTGAATTTCAAATAGCATGCTGATGATGCGGAAATAATGTGAGGTACTTTGAACTGTGTGCATATGTGCCTTCGCCTTGGCACAAATACTGTCATTTCTTTGAAAAATTACTTGTGGTAACGGCAGTTCTAAGATGCAATATCCAGTATGATCTATAAAATTGCCACCACTGTACATCATCATAATAAGTGTGTATTACAATAACAGCATAAATAAATGAATCTAAAAATATGCACATGCTGTGTTTCCAGGGCCATGAAAGAATATGATTTTCAGGCTACATTTATTGCAAGCAACAGAAGGTTTAAATTGTAATGTATGTTTTATGGTGTTTTATAACTGTGAATTCACACAAATGAATGCCGGTTAGCAAATAAAAATGTAGAAAACTAAAGTGTCATTTTTGCACCACCAGTCACAAAAAATACACAATTCACCCAACACTTCCCAAAATATTAACCCATTTATAGATAATTAATGCTACATTCAGGCTTTTTTTAAACCTGAAATGTACTTGAAACAAATACACCAAAAAAAATTAAGAGACGCTTTCAATGGAACAATTAAGTGCTCAAGGTCACAGTGTTGACATGAAGATCACAGTAACCCCTCATGGGTCACTCCTAGCAGGAGAAAGTGAGTGTTGTCAGCAGCATAAAGGTGCGGTCACAGCGAATGTTTACAAACAAAATCGAGACATTCCAATAGGAAACCACACAATTGCATGAGCGCAAAAGATTTCCCCACACAGATTTCACAACGGGTTCAAGTTGGTCATGCAAATTCACTACTTTGACCAAGTGTGCCGCACACATCCTGAAGTTGGGAGTGTGGGCTCCACCTCACGATCACTACAAGACACTTGCTCCAAGGGCTTCACAATTAATTGAAAACAAATCGTATGCACACTTCAGAATCTCGCTGCTAAGTAGTAAGTCATCCGGGTACTTTTCGCCTACTGTTTTTCGATTACTATGATTTCGGACAAGCTACTCTGTTCGCATACTGTTTTTTGCGTACTATGTAGTAGAGTAGTATTCGATTTCGGACGCAGCGTAGGCGAAAAGTATGACTTGCTACTTCCGGTAAGATTCTGAAGTGCGCATACGATGGACACTTTTCTATCCCATAAGGCCACAGGAGAGGATTTGTTGAAGTTGAAGGGACATAACTGACGCTGGTAGGTCATGTGACAATAACAACATGGCGTCGTCCGGATTTCATTCATACATGCATTCGTACTATATAGAACATACTTTTTCAATGGTCATGAAGTAAATTTAAATTCAAATGTAGTACCTACTCAGTACGCGATTTCGGAGCCTATAGGCATCACACTATTGCTGTAGCTGAATAAACAGAAGATTGAAATGCTTTGATCAATTAAACGTGTCTAATAAACACACGACTACGGCAATATATGGTTTATCGGAGTTCTTCAAGCCTTCTTGGATGTTTTCATGATAATAAAGTGTATGTATAATGCAATGCTAATCGACGTGGCCTTTATCACTGTATAGAATACTATGAAATAATATTCTTTTATGCCTTGTTCTGTGTAGGAATCTCAAAGAAGGATGTTATTTCAAACACTGAAGTGAGTTTGGAGTAAAAACATGTTATGTTATCTTTTGTTGGACAAGAGGTTCATACATGTTTTTCCATGTTTGGAAAGATGTTAAATGTGTGTTGCTTTTTCAAATGCATGTTATAAATGCACGTCGACAGGGCATTCAGATGGAGCAGAATTTACTACTGATCACAGAGCCGTGCTTCACTGACATGCTGCGAATAAAAAAATAATAATCACAGCATTACCGATTTCATAATCGCACTAAGCCAAACAGTTAAGCGCGATTTCAGGTTAATTGAAATTAAGGGAGACATTGTGTCCATCTTTTTTTTTTTTTATTAGTCTATGGCATTGACCAACAGAAAGCTGCTTGGTTTAAAAGTAACTTCTGTCTGAGATGTGCTTCATATCTCACTACACTGAAAATGGACCTTTTTTCCCCACAAAATTACACCTAAATGTGACTAGACTTTAAAGGTGTGGTCACATTAGTAAAATTTCATGTGAAAAAGGGTCATTGTCAATAGCAGAAATGTGTGTGACCAACATGAACATGAGCAAAATCTGCATGGGGAACTTTTTTGGCCTCACGCAAAACTCCCAATCGCACAGATTCTTATTGGAATGACTGGATTTCAATTTTTAGAATGACTGAAATTTTGCCAAGCAACGGTAAAAGTGACCACACCTTAACATGCTCTGGAAGCAATGTGAAAATGCTCGTAAGCCCTTGTGAATTTATTGGGCCCACTCTATTCAAAACTCCCAACAGCCCCATCATTGGGATCTCACACTCACAATCACACAGTTTTATACGGAAGCTTGTTTCTGCCACTAAATTTAAAAAAAAAGTAATTGCGAGTTTATATCTACCAATTCTGACTTTATAACATGCAATAAAGTCAGAATTGTGAGATATAAACAATGAATTCTGAGAATAAAAACATTCCCAAAAATCGCCCTTTGGGCTTATAATAAACTTTGAATCTTGAACCTCACAATTGCACTATATATCATGCAATTGTGCCTTTATAACTCACAGTTCTGCAATTCTGACTTTTTTGCAATTCAGAGGGAAAAAAAGTCAGAATTGTGAGATATAAACTCAGTTGCGAGGAAAAAAGGTCAGAATTGTTAAATAAAAAGTTGCAATTACCTTTTTTATTTCATGGCAGAAACAAGCTTCCATAGTTTTATAATTACTATTTGAGATCTTTAAAAATGTATAAAACCCTAATGTTCAAAGGTGATTGAAATGTTTACTGCTCAGAGTCTAAAATTGGAATCAATTTTTAATAAAAGAAAATATAAACACAGATTCAAAGGGGAAAGAAACCTGAAGAAGTAAACAGGAGGATGACGGAGCATTTACTCTTAGGTACTGCAAAATGTGTGAAAGTCGCTAAATTACTTCTGAAACATTTCACAGTGTTTTGTAAAAGTGCATTGCGATACAAGTAAGGGGATATAAATAATATACTGGAGCGCTATTGTGTTTCTCTGAACTTGACTCATTTGTACATTACTGATCACTGATGCTTTCAGGTGCAATAATATCTATGAAATCAAAAGGGCCTGATCACAGGATCTGATCAGGGAGTCTCTCCTCCAGAGGTTGCAATGATCAAGGAGGTAGGATCTGAACCAGAGCTTCCCGAGCACTTGGTCCCAACTTGTCCGGAAATTTCACTAAGAACTCAAGCACCATGTCTCCTCTCTTTTCAGGAAATTTGGACAGAGGCAGTCCTTCTCCCACTATCCTCTTCTTCATACCAGGCTTGATGACATCACGTGATGTCACTGTGACAGTTCTGCCGTCCAAGGTGGGAGCGCTGATGGTGCAGCCGCACAGAGCCTTTAGAGAGGGAGAAAAGAAAAGACAAAAAGATTAACTTTTGCCTTAATTTCTCTTCTTTTAAATTTACTTATTTTGTGAGTTAAGGGAGACAATTAGTAGGGGCGGGGTTGTATAACTGCCGGACACAAAAAGCACAGTAAACCTGGAGTTTTCCAAAAAAAAAAATAAATAAAAAAATCTCAAGCACAATTTTTACCAGGAAAAAAAATAAAAATAAAGCTGCAAGCAGCATTTACCGGGGTTCAAGCATTTAACACCTTTAAGCACATATGCGTTTTATTTAGCAAGTTTTATTTAGCAAGCATGTAACCATCTAAATCATAGAAGGAACTGACCATTTTCAGCCATTTACAACTGAAAATATATGGATTTTAAAGCTTTTTAACAGTTATAGCGCCACCTATGGTACGATCTCAATAAAAGTTGGTATGCTTCTTTTGAGTCATATGCTGCATGTGCTCACTTAATTTCGTGAAGTTCTTAGTTTTCGTTTAGGAATTACAGGTTTTTAAGTATATTTTGCCACGCCCATTTTCTAAATGACCCTGTTATAGTGACCCAAAAGGTAACTTTTTTTGATAATTTTTGATCTAAAGAGTCCAGAGAATTGTCCTACACTGGTTTCATTCCGATCAGGCGAAAAACCTAGGACTAGTTCGCAAAAGTAGGTTTTTCACGTATTCGTGAATAATTAATGAACGATTTGATTGACATGATTTGACGATTTGATTGGTTGTTCAGCATGAAGAGATCTATAAATGATATGCATATTGTGTGGATCTGTGATTACAGAGGCGTAAAAACTCATTAGTGCCAACTGGTGGCCGATTTCTTTCAAAATTCTTACAGACCTCTAGGCCCATGCGTTGAACATGCCCACCGAGTTTCATTCCGATCGGCCTCCGCTAACCTTGTCTAATAGGTGCTCAAACTTCATTGGCCGATGGCGGCCATGTTTTTTGAGATACGCCAATGTTCTCATAGACTATCATGCCACCTTGGACACCAAGACACTGCATGCCAAATTTTCAACTCAGTTGGACTAACGGTCAGGTGGTTATAGACAGTTTCAAGTTTTTTTCAAGTTATAGCGCCAACTAGGGCTGACCGATATATCGCATGCGATTGTCACACGCATTTCGTCAGTAAAGCCGGTTCCCTGATTGCCGCTAAATCGCCAACACCTGCTTTCAAATGGAGCGGCATTTAATAGACACGCAATATCGTGTTCATATCGCAGATGAATCGCCTTTGATAATGAACGCGATATTGCGTAGCTTATCAGTGAACTACAGCTCTGTCTATTAAATGCCGCTCCATTTGAAAGCAGGTGATGGCGATTTAGCGGCAATCAGGGAACCGGCTTTACTGACGAAATGCGCGTGACAATCGCATGCGATATATCGGTCAGCCCTAGCGCCAACTTGTGTCCAATCGACACAATCTTTTTTTATCGTGACCAAAGATTGAGCCCCTACAGATGTGTACAGAGTTTGGTGCAAATATCTCATTTCGTTCTTGAGTTATAGCCAGTTTGGTAAAAGTGGCTCCGCCCACATCATACATTTTGGCGCCCCTTAATGACCCTGTATAAAAATTTCAACTTTTTTTTGATAATTATTTATATTCACAATCTAGAGAAGATTTCTGCACTGGATCGGTTCCGATCGGGCGAAAAAACTATGACTAGTTCACAAAATTCAAGATATATGTTTTGTCTGTCTTAAGCCAAGGATTTCAATGATATAAGACACTTGACTAGGACAAACGGTCTAGGAGTTATAAGCGATTCTCAACTCTTGATCGCTTTAGTGCCGATTTGGACGAGTCCAGATATCTGAGTAGCGAGCAAGACTACTATCATCTGATAAAGTTTCAACCCCTAACCCCCACACACACACAACTTTACTTTATTTTTACATAAAGATTTACTTTATGAAATGAAGCCTAGTAAATAATTCTGCTTTTAAAATATGGGTTAATAAATCTCTCTACTGTACTCAAACACTTTTTGTAAGCTTAACAGAAGTTCACTGGTGTATATTACTGGAAGTTAAGTAACTTTATCTCAGCAGCAGACACTAGACACTCACCTCGCGAAGGGATATCTTTGCAGGGTAGATAATGTCAGAGCCGTCTCTCCGGAAAACAGGGTGAATCTTGTCCTTAACCACAAACACTATGTCGGCAGGGATGTTGGTCGGCGTCTCGTCTCCCTCTTTGGGAAAGGTAATTTTGGTCCCCTCCTTCCAGCCACGTTTGATGTCCACGGTGAGGATCTTGTCTTCGTTGCGCATGGTGCAGCCGTCCGGGTTCAGCCTCTTGCGAGAGATCTTCATCTTCTTGGTGCAACCAGAGAACACTTCTTCCAGACTCACCTTGAGCTCGTGCACTACTGGAGGATCTTTCTTCTTTTCTCGGGCCCTGTGCACACCGCCTGGCCGAGACTTGAAGGATCTGGGAAAGCCGCCCATTCCTCCCATTCCGAAGGCCGCAAAGGGGTCGTCAATGTCCATGTCATCATCTACACCACCAGCGGATGCAAAAAACTGATCAAACGGGCTACGGCCGCCAAAGAACTCTGCAAACATGGCATGAGGATCGCCATGGAAAGTATAGCTAGGGCCGTTGGTGCCTCCTCCGGCATGTCCTTTAAGCCCTGCGGAGAGAAAAAAAGAAATGGTGTTTGTGGGAAAACAGCAAGTCAACATTGAGGGAAATATAAGAAACAGCATATATAAAAAGAGCAGAACCAGCTCACAGGAATGATCCAGTCACACTGTACACTTTGAATTCTTAATCTGGAGATCAGAGCGGGTTTCATAAAGTCCCTCGCCGATTCCACACTACATGCTCCTGTGTTTGTAGCATTCAGAGAAAACTCACACGGTCACCAAAGGTCATTAGGCTTCACTCAAAAAAGCTAAAGCTTAACTGTATGCACTACTGTGGGTGCTCACTTAGTCCATACATGCCACACTTAAAGGGATAGTTCACCCCAAAATGAAAATGATTCCATGATTTACTCACCCTCAAGCCATCCTAGGTGTATATGACTATCTTCCTTCAGACAAACACAATCAGAGAAATATTTAAAAATATCCTGGCTCTTCCAAGCTTTATAATGGTAGTGAATGGGGGGCCATATTTTGAAGCCAAAAAAAAAAAAAAGGCATCCATCCATCATAAAAGTAATCCATACGGCTCCAGTTGGTTAAAGGGTTAGTTCACTCAAAAATGAACTCATTTATTACTCACTCTCATGCCGTTCCACACCCGTAAGACCTTCATTAATCTTCCGAACACAATTTAAAATATTTTTTGTTGAAATCTGATGACTCAATGTGGCCTCCATAGCCAGCAATGACATTTCCTCTCTCAAGATCCATTAATGTACTAAAAACATATTTAAATCAATTCATGTGAGTACAGTGGTTCAATATCAATATTATAAAATTACGAGAATATTTTTGGTGCGCCAAAAAAAACAAAATAACGACTTATTTAGTGATGGCCGATTTCAAAACACTGCTTCAGGAAGCATCGGAGCATTATGAATCAGCGTGTCAAATCAGCGGTTCGGAGCGCTAAAGTCACGTGATTTCAGCAGTTTGACGGTTTGACAAGCGATCCGAATCATGATTTGATATGCTGATTCTTTCCGAAAATATTCTCGTCACTTTACACTATTAATATTAAACCACTGTACTCACATGAACTGATTTAAATATGTTTTTAGTACATTAATGGATCTTGAGAGAGGAAATGTCATTGCTCCCTATGCAGGCCTCACGGAGCCATCAGATTTTATCAAAAATATCTTAATTTGTGTTCTGAAGATTAACGAAGGTCTTACAGGTGTGGAACGACATGAGGGAGAGTAATAAATGACAGAATTTTCATTTTTGGGTGAACTAACCCTTTAATGAAGGCCTCGACTTGCTCAGTATGCGTACAGCCCGCCGTAAGCTAGTTATTTTAGATAAGTTTTAAATACGGATATTTTTTTCTTACAAAACCCCATCACTTCGCTTCAGAAGGCCTTTATTAAACATTTTATATGGATTATTTTTTTATGATGGATGGATGCATTTTCTGGGCTTTTTGCACACCCAAATTACAAAGCTTGGAAGAGCCAGGATATTTTTAAATATCTCTCTGATTGTGTTCGTCTGAAAGAAGATAGTCATATAAACCTAGGATGGCTTGAAGGTGAGTAGATCATGGGATAATTTTCAGCTTTGTGTGATCTATCCTTTTAAGCCCCAATAAACTTTTCGTGAAATCAAAAAACCATGTGTGATGTCAGTTCAAACTAATTTTGGCCAAGAATAGGGCTGCACGATATATCAAAATTATCAAAATATTGCAAATGTACAGTGATGTTGAAATGACACTAACATTATGTAACGCCACAGTAAAACTCTCTCTATGAGAGTGCTGTTCTCTTTCAGTTGTAGGCATGCTTTCTTCACACGAAAACAAGAATGTGAATGTATGTTGGTTATATCATTTTAAATTTTTATAATTAGGGCTGTCACGATATCAGATTTTTCACTACACAGAAGAATTTATGATAACTTATATCGCAATATCTACAGAAATCTTGAAAAAATTAAAAATAAATAATGCTATTAGTCAAACAGAAATTAAAAAGAAATGTTATTATTTTATAGTATTATATACAGTGAAAAGGCTATGCTGACTGGCATTGCATTATAAATATTCATTACCTTTATGAAAATACCCGACTTAGAAGAACAGATAAACCATAATACCGTCGCAATGGTGTGTTAATTCTCTTCATGTTTAATCATTAAAAAAGTCTTTATCTGTGTTTTATTCAGCTACAGCGATCGCTGGATGTCTTTGTCCAAATTAGGGATTTCCAGGAAGTTATTACTCATGAGTCTCTCTTCTGGAGTTTCTGTGCAAGGGCACCCTCTAGTGTCAAGTATGAATGAAATTACATGTAAGTGCTGCTGTTGCTCTTCAATTTTCCTAATGGCATAATAGCATATCTGTGTGTGTGTATCAGTATGTACTTTGTCAATTTAATTTAGAAAAAAAGTACTAAACATTGTACCATGGCACCATCACAGCACATTTTTAAGGGCTATCTATCAAACTGTCTGTCTGTCTATCTATCTATCTATCTATCTGAAAGCAAATAATTGTGGTGTGACCCGTTTTCTAGAGATGCACTGACTGGCCATAAAACAGAACCGGATGGTTTTTGCTCCAAACACAAGGTCGATCGGCAAACGTTTTTTAGTTTTATTTTGGCCGATCTCTGTAACAGAATAATAGGCCAGAGATGGAACATGCTGAACACTGACACAAAGAGGAGAACAGAGACGTGCCAGCAAAGAAAATACTGCACAAGGCACAGCAAGCTCACTGTTCATGATGCATGAACTATAAGAAGAAAAATATAAATATTGAATTAGAAGTGTGGTTTATATTTTATCTCAGAAGGCAACTGATTTTCTTCAGAAAGGCATTTTATTTTCCGCTTACCTCTGTATAAAGTAGAATTTATTAGGGCAATCTAAGCTATTTTTTAACTGCATGCTCAAATGCTCACGAAGAAGAGCGCTCGTGCATTTGTCTGAGTCTAAGAATGTTCTTGCACCTCAGAATGCTTTTTTGATGAGATATGAATGTAAACAGCCCACTGCAAACACCCTTGTAATTCCCTTCAACCTTTTTGAGCTTTATGAATGATTATTTTATAGGCTGTTTCTAAAGCACGCAGTGCCATTTGCAGTTAAAAACTAAGCTCAGAATTGATTCAAGAGAGAATCGTGATGCATTCAGAAAATCTCAGCACTAGTGTTTATAAGTGCAGCGGTACCCAAAGAAACCTCTGCTGTTCCATAAGCGCCACCTACTGTCAGAGAGTGAATTTTCATTTTCATTCAGTCCGTCGGCTGTTTTTTTGTGTTGTGCAGGTGTGTCTTACGTAGCATAATTTCATAAATCTGAAGTCAGACAATTTTTTTTTTGACTTTAAATCCTATAATTAAATCTAATTTAAATAAAAATCAACTGCTCATGTTACATATGTGTGGCATCTTTGTTTGGATTTTGATTAAAATACAGTGTTTGCCTCTAATTTCAAATGGCTACAGATTTTTTGTTTGTTTGTTTGTATAAGGCCAATTTGGCCTGTTAAAGAGCAAATAATAATAAAAAATGCTTAAACAAAGAAAAAAAAATGACTCTTGGAATCGACTCATTTGCTTGTAAAATAATCGGAATCAGCCATGAAAAATCATGGGGCATCACTACTGTTCTCATTCCTCTAAAAAAAAAAAAAAATGTGGTGATGTTTTTAAATAAATAATGTATCCACTTAATTATTCTGCATGCTTAAGATGTTTTTTTTTTTTTTTTTCACAGGTTTTTTTTCCCCATTGTTTTAATTTTAGTTGTAGTATGACATTATAATACCATAGATATTTTTAATTTTTTATTTAAAGAAAAAAACGAGCCAATGTATAGTTGACATTTGAGGCTTAATGTTATAGAAAAGCAACACGTTTTTCATGAAGAGTGTTTTCAGCTTGCTTATTTTAACAAAAATATGGCATGCATTGCTTAAAACAATGCTAGAAATCAACTCAAAACATCATTCAATGTAAATTGTGATGATCGTAAATAATAATCACAATTTCAATTTCAAGGGAATAATCGACAATTATAATATTTTGTCATAATCCTGCAGCCCTAATATATATTTGCATATGAAATATATATATATATATATTATATATATATATATATGAAGACTTTAGATGCAAAAGCCTCTAAGTGCTGCCTGAAATTTTCTTCTAAAATGAGCATTTTTATCAAGTTCGTATGTTTAGGTTCAGTAATTCCACTTTAATGGCAATTAATAGGTCCTTTTCATTGCCTTTAAACTGAAATAACTGAACATAAACATACAAGCTTGATAAAAATGCTAATTTTAGAAGAAAAATTTCAGACGGCACTTAGAGGCTTTTGCATCTGAAGTCTTCATTCATATATATATATATATATATATATATATATATATATTGTAGTTGTGCTCCTTAATTTTCGGTGGGTGCTTCTAAATTTTTACTGGTGCTCCTAACTTTTTGAAGTTAGGGGCACCACTGCTATCAACAAAAAAATGTTCATTTCGAACCCTGACCTCTCTGTCTGTCTGTCTATCTATCTATCTATCGATATATAACAAAGTACCATAGTACTATTATCTAAAATTATCACAGTACTTTGTAAGGACTGTCTGTCTGTCTATCAGTCTATAGTGGGACAATGACAGCTCTTACCATCCTCTCCATATCTGTCATAGATGTCCTTCTTCTTGGCATCACTCAGGACATCATAAGCCTCGGCGATCTCTTTGAATTTATCTTCTGCTCCGGCTGCTTTGTTTTTGTCAGGATGAAATCTTAAAGCTTGTTTTCTGTAGGCTTTCTTGATCTCCTCATCAGAGGCGCCCTTCGCTATGCCCAGGATCTTGTAATAATCTTTACCCATCACAACACTGGACTAAAACTCCTCTATCATTCAACTACCTGTTTCCATATGTATATATCCTCCAAATATCGAACGATTTGGCAAATTCTGAATGATCCTCCTCCTCCTGTCCTATCGAACATGAAGCGAGCGGATGGAGTTCATCAAACTGTCTACAAGTTATATATATTCAAATCCTCATTTATCGCACACACACTCTGCCGCGTGCCCGAAATATGTGACCATTTTCCCGAGACTGTCCTAACTTTAATCGATATAAAACTTTAATATCATACAGTGTTCCCGGCTCACACACTATATTGAACTTGTCAACGTCGCCGTCCGCAGAAAGTCCGAGAAAACGTCTTGTTCGGCGGTGCTCGGCACAGATGCTGCAGCTGCGACTGGACGAGCGCCTCGCGAGGAGAGGAGTGCGCACTGCAACACGACTGACGGACGAGCAGCAGTAAGCTAGTACTGAATCCTACCTTACTACTGTTATTAAATATTATACAGTACACACGATATAGTTCCTATTATTTTGAAAACAGCAAGTAAAAAAGGTTATGGCATGCTGATTTGACTTTAAACCATTTAGTATAAACTAGTTACTAGTATAAACGCAAATACTTGATATGAACAATGTGGAAATGTAATTTTTGATATCAATAACTAGATTTCTGCAAGTGATCGCTTCAGCTTTTAGGCGGCCGCGGCTGAATTGTCGCTTCGATGCCATATCAGGCAATGATTTTGCAGGCAGCTTTTGTGCACAAAAGCACCTCACGAAACTGATTTCGGACAGAGTTGTGACAGCGTAAAGGACTACAGCAAAAAAAGAGAGAGCTTTGCTGATAACTAAACGAATATTTAATTACTACAATAGTAATTTCTCGCTAGAAAAGACATCAAACGTGATAAATATTTATTTACACTCAAGTTGACCACCAGCCTTTCTTTTCAACTGAATGGAAAGCACAGGATTGTCAAAGGATACATCCACGCTGCCTTCAAAAACCGATCCGATGAAGCATCCCAGGCGACGGGAAGTGAAGCTAACACTGGATTCAGACGTGCCTTGATGCCTTCCAGTTCTAACCTTGAAATTCCTGATATCAAGAATTACTATCATTAAAAATGATATTAAAGGGTTAGTTCACCCAAAAATGAAAATAATGTTAATTACTCACCCTCATGTCGTTCCACACCCGTAAGACCTTCCTTCATCTTCAGAACACAATTTAAGATACTTTAGTTGAAATCCAATGGCTCAGTGAGGCATGCATTCAAAGCAATGACACTTCCTCTCTCAAGATCTATAAAGGTACTAAAAACATATTTAAAACAGTTTGTGTGAATTCAGTGGTTCTACCTTAATATTATAAAGCAACAAGTGCACCCAAAAAAATAAAATAACCATTTTTCAACAATATGATGGGCAGATTTCAAAACACTGCTTTGGAGCTTTACGAATCTTTTGTATCGAATCAGTGATTCGGATCTCCTATCAAACGGCTAAATGCTGAAATGGCGCTCCGAGTCACTGATTCCATTCGTAAAGCTCCAAAGCAGTGTTTTGAGATTGGCCCAACACTATATTCTTGAAAAGTCGTTATTTTGTTTTTTTGCCGCACAAGAAATATTCTCGTCGCTTTATAATATTAATGTTGATCCACTGAACTCACATGAACTGATTTAAATATGTTTTTAGTATCTTTATGGATATTGAGAGAGAAAATGTCATTACTTTGAATGCAGGCCTCACTGAGCCATTGGATTTCATCAAAAATATCTTAATTTGTGTTCTGAAGATGAAGGAAGGTCTTACGGGTGTGGAACAACATGATGGTGAGTAATAAATTACGTTATTTTCATTTTTGTAAATAATGTCAATACTTTTAAAGGGTTAGTTCACCCAGAAATAAAAATTCTTTCATTTAAGGTACAATATGTAATAATTTTGCAGTAAAATATCCAAAAACCACTAGGCCAGTGTTATATATTTTGTTCACTTGAGTACTTGCAATATCCCAAATGTTTGCAACTATTTGTAAATCATGAGAAAATTGCAATTTTAACCAAGGCTCCAGGATGTGTGAGGAGTCACCTGTCAATTGCGTCATACCTGCGTTACCCTCGCTTTCAGTTTTATTTTGTAGAAACCATGGAAACACCAAAGACGCTTTAATATTTACATGTTTTAATAGACAAGGCAACAACTGCTTTGATATATTTATAGACAGAAAATTGTTGTTATAGCTCAACACGTTTAGTCTTATTGTTTAAATCTAATTTTCTTGATTTTTTGCGAGTACCATGCTTTACCGTGCCAAAAACACTATTTTGTCAAGTAGCTAACATAGCATAATCAGAAGCAGCTTTATTTTTAGTAACAGTAATACAGCATTTTCTCCATCAATCGTTTTAAAATTAATTGCATGCCATTTATCAACACAAGCCATCCAGCATTTAATATGATTTTCTATTATCGATCTAGCTTACTACAGTGTACAACAGTGTCTCACAGCAGCCGCAGAGTGAACGCACAGAGTAACGTTATAACATAATTTTCAACACACTCAAATGTATCTAATATGATAAACAGAGCTGCATTACCTCATACTCGGAAAAGCGGAAGTAGCACCGGCAACTGTGTCATAATAAAAGTTCTGCTGCTCGCAGTGTGTGTTGCACAATCGCTCCAGTTTCCTCGTTCAGCTCCCACAACACTCGGTCCTGCTCTGCTTCATACTACAGTAACTTTAAAAATCGCATCCATGAACATGATTTCTGCTCGAGTCCTATCCCAATTATTTTCCACCGGCTGTAAGGTGGAGACCACATGCCTCAAGATTCCGCACTCAAACTTGGCGTCATCAAGCTACGCCTTTGTTTTGAATAGGTCTCTAGCGACCTCTAGTGGACAGAAATATTATATATTGCACCTTTAATTGCTCAGCCTCATGTCGTTCCAAACCCGTAAGACTTTCGTTCTTTTTCAGAACACAAATGCAGATCTTTTTGATGAAATCTGAGAGCTTTCGGTCTTTTCACAGAAAGACAACCTATGCAACTGAAACTTTGATGCTTCAAAGTTTCATAAAGAGATTGTAAAACTAATCCATATATCAAGTGTGAACCTCATTGGCTCTTGCAGAAGCTCATGAGAATGAACCTCATTGGTTCTCACACGCATCAAGTAAACTTGATTGAGCTTCCGTTTACCACAAATAATGTGTCGCTCAATTCATATGGATTAGTTTTAAGATCTCTTTATAACCTTTTTGAAGCGTCAAAGTTTCAGTTGCGTAGCTGTCTATGGACAGATATCTGTCCAATTTAATAAAAATACATTCATTTGTGTTTGAAGATGAAGGAAAGTTTTCAGGTTTGAAACAACATGAGTGTAAGTAATTAATGACAATTTTTATAAAAACCTGATTCCAAAAAAGTTGACTGTACAAATTGTGAATAAAAAAGGAATGCAATAATTTACAAATTTCATAAACTTATAGAATAGAATATAGATAACATATCAAATGTTGAAAGTGAGACATTTTGAAATGTCATGCCAAATATTGGCTCATTTTAGATTTCATGAGAGCTACACATTCCAAAAAAGTTGGGACAGGTAGCAATAAGAGGCTGGAAAAGTTAAATGTACATATAAGGAACAAGCTGGAGGACCAGTTTGCAACTTATTAGGTTAATTGGCAACATGTTTGGGTATAAAAAGAGCCTCTCAGAGTGGCAGTGTCTCTCAGAAGTCAAGATGGGCAGAAGATCACCAATTCCCCCAATGCTGCGGCGAAAAATAGTGGAGCAATATCAGAAAGGAGTTTCTCCGAGAAAAATTGCAAAGAGTTTGAAGTTATCATAATCTACAGTGCATAATATCATCCAAAGATTCAGAGAATCTGGAACAATCTCTGTGCGTAAGGGTCAAGGCCGGAAAACCATACTGGATGTCCCGTGATCTTCGGGCCCTTAGATGACACTGCATCACATACAGGAATGCTACTGTAATGGAAATCACAACATGGGCTCAGGAATACTTCCAGAAAACATTGTCGGTGAACACAATCCACCGTACCATTCGCCATTGCCGGCTAAAACTCTATAGGCCAAAAAAGAAGCCACATCTAAACATGATCCAGAAGTGCAGGTGTTTCCTCTGGGCCAAGGCTCATTTAAAATGGCTGTGGCAAAGTTGAAAACTGTTCTGTGGTCAGACAAATCAAAATTTGAAGTTCTTTTTGGAAAACTGGGACGCCATATCATCTGGACTAAAGAGGACAAGGACAACCCAAGTTGTTATCAGCGCTCAGTTCAGAAGCCTGCATCTCTGATGATATGGGGTTGAATGAGTGCGTGTGGCATGGGCAGCTTACACATCTGGAAAGGCACCATCAATGCTGAAAGGTATATCCAAGTTCTAGAACAACAAATGCTCCCATCCAGATGTTGTCTCTTTCAGGGAAGACCTAGCATTTTCCAACATGACAATGCCAGACCACATACTGCATCAATTACAACATCATGGCTGCGTAGAAGGAGGATCCGGGTACTGAAATGGCCAGCCTGCAGTCCAGATCTTTCACCCATAGAAAACATTTTGTGCATCATAAAGAGGAAGATGTGACAAAGAAGACGTAAGACAGTTGAGCAACTAGAAGCCTGTATTAGACAAGAATGGGACAACATTCCTGTTCCTAACCTTGAGCAACTTGTCTCCTCAGTCCCCAGACGTTTGCAGATTGTTATAAAAAGAAGAGGGGATGCCACACAATGGTAAACATGGCCTAGTCCCAACTTTTTTGAGATGTGTTGATGCCATAAAATTTAAAATCAACTTATTTTTCCATTAAAATGATACATTTTCTCAGTTTAAACATTTGATATGTCATCTATGTTGTATTCTGAATAAAATATTGAAATTTGAAACTTCCACATCATTGCATTCTGTTTTTATTCACAATTTGCACAGTGTCCCAACTTTTTTGGAATCGGGTTTGTACTTGAAATAACTGTACTTTAAGTAGATTTGAAGTAAATTGCTTTGTAAAGATATCTAAAGAATAGTAATACATAGGTCTATTCTAGAGAATGGAATTCCAAGGTATGTCAAAAAATACCAGGGTAATATTAACATGATTTCATACCGTGGTATGATCTACACTGTAGAGCTCACATGACAGATGCTGCGTTAGACTAAACATTGAAATAAGGTGTCATGATAACATGTTGTTTTGAAAATGTATATTTCTTATGTTCTAAATCAGCTTTGAAATGTGGAAACAGACCAAGAGTGGTATACAATTCTTCTAATATTATGCCTAGACAAGTACACAGTATAGCTGCAAAGCTAAATGTTGTGGTCTAATGTAATCTGAGCACTTGTTTGATTCCCTGTGTGCGCGGTCAGCACACACCATGATCATTTAAGCAGCAGTTAAAGTAGGCAAACAAATATAGGCTGTCTGCACACTGGCTAAACTTATCTGAGACATCATTTCATTTCATCTGAGCACGTATGCAGTGCATTGCAAACTGATTTCAGAGCTTTCTTAAATAATATATTTCCTAAAAAAATACTTTTCTTTGAATTTTCATTTTTTTAATTTCACGTTACAATGAATACAACTCAAAATCATATATATATATATATAAATATATATATATATATATATATATATAAATATATATATATTACATATACTATTAGGCTCGATATCAACAGAAGGCTATACTGTAATAAACCTTACATTTTCTCCAACACATTTTTTCCTCCATTTCAGATTTAAGATTTTTTTTTTTTGCTGACTTAAACAGGTAAACGCATGCTTAAACTTATTTTTCAACATATACCCTATCAGTTCTGAAATAAACCTAAAAAAAACCTATAATGATCATAATACCTCCAAGATACTTTACCAAGATATGGTGTACTATATATACTAAGGTGCCGTTTACAAAGCAGCATTTTTAACTAAAAATTTTTTTATATGATTTGGTCGTTCATTTACACGACAACAGCGTTTTGAAAACAATACCGTTATCGTCTACATGTAAACAACAAAAATGCAAATTTGTGATGTCAAGCGCATGCGTATCATGTTTTGAGTCTATAGGCGCGTAGTGTTTCTTTACAAATTGATATCGCCAACTACTGGCCTGGCATGAATAATACAGCGTTTTTAGTACATTTTTGTCATGTAAAACCTTATTCTCATTGGACTAAACACTTTCATGATTTGAATTTAAATTCTGTGACAGCATAAAAACAGCATTATGAGAATAAGAAATAAAATTAAATGATAACTGAAATAAAATAGTTTAAAAAAATACTATTTATTTAAAAAACTTCAGCTACATCCATCTTTTTTATTTAGTTTAACTCGATTTACTAAAAAACATAAAACTAAAATAGAAATAAAAATGAATAAAACTATATCAACAAACTGACAAAAACACAACAAAAGTATAAGGGAAAAACATTCAAAATATTTTAAAAAACTATAATAGTATCTCAATGATACTAAAATAACACTGTTTTGTACAATCCTGTACATTTCTCAAGACCTGAGAACAGGTGATGGAAACTAAATGCCCTTGTAAATACACAGTATAACTCAAGACACTTTGGCTCTAAGTATGTTTGTCTGATCTGCTTACAGCTGACAGACACAAATGAGTTCTGTGCAGCAGTGACTTGCCCAAACCTAATGTGAAAACCTCTAGGGACCACAGAAGTAGTTTGTTATTTATTGAAGCCAAGTCAAATCACTGGTATGGCCATGGACAAACTCAAATAGATTCATTGCATGACACTGCTTGCAAGGCAGATGTATTAATATCCCCAGCTGTAGAGATGCACACTAGCCCAACCCAAGGCTGTTTACACCCAGTATTAAGATGTGTTTTGGTCGATCACAAGTAGATGAGGGAGACACATTCCTGTTTACACCTGGTTCTTTAATCAGTCTCTTTTGTCCACTTTCAACTTCTTCTGTCCTGATTTTGTTGAGGAGAGGGTCTATGGTAAGGCAAATGTATGGAGTTTTTCAGATCTTTCAAGCTAATGGACGAAATAAGGTTGTGCAATTTACATATGAATGCGAAAGGAGACGACAAAAAAGCCCACTGAGATCAGCAGCTTTTGTTTCTGTTATGACTACCGCAAGACCGGCCGAATGCTGTGAATGTGCTAGAAATCATTAGTGGGGAGAGAACATTGTGCTTGGTACATTTTTAATCTTCAAACCAAAATGAGATTGTCAGCCTACCACATTAAAATCCCATCTGGCTAGCTTGTCTACTTTTGACTACTTTCAGAGGTAAAAAGAGTTGAAAGTGTAAGCGGGTATGTGTCTCCCTTGTCTACTTGTGATCCGACCCAAACGCTTCTTAAATGGATAGTTCACCCAAAAATGAAAATTTTTGTGAGGTCTGTGAGGTCTGATCACGCTCTCGCGGGTATACTTCAACGAGTGCTAGACATCACTGCTGTTGTCAGAGCACGATCAGACCTCACTAAGCGAATGCTGAATGCAGTTGGACATAGTGGTATATTAGAGGTAAAAAATTATATAAATACTGTTCAGTTTCTTGCACAAACCGATTGTTTCATGTCTTAGGACATCAATGTGTCGTCACGAGCCTCAGGGTTTAATTTGGTCTTGTCTGTGCAAGTTTTATTTACTTATAATAGAAGTTCCCATCCACTAGCATTATTTGACTGACAGACGGCAATGGTTGTTACGTTGTAACGGAGTTAAAAATCATCATTTGTGTTCTACTGAAGAAACAAAATCACCTACATCTTGGATGCGCTGGGGGTAAGCAGATAAACATCAAATTTTAATTTTTGGGTGAACTATCCCTTTAACACCAGGTGTAAACAGAGCCTCTGTACCTCAGCAGGCACGTGACCTGGTAATCTCTTCCTCTTTACTACTACACTCTAAGAAGAAAAGGTTCAAAAATGAACCTTTTAAGGTTCCTGGCGATTGCAACTGTGGGGGAACCTTAAAGGTTCATTTTTGAACCTTTTTAAAAAGGTTCTAATTGGAACCTTGACTTAAAGGTGCATTAAAGCCTCATTAAGGTTCCATTTTGAACCTTTTCCTTTTAGATAGCAATAACATATATTCATAATAATTATTAAAATATAATATAAATTATACATTAACTATATGTCTTATATATAACTTATATAACTATATCTTAATCCCATTTCAAAACATTGAATACAGAACACAATGATTGTCTATAAAATGTTTAATACATAAATATAATGAGCACAGGCACCAATGGACAGAAAAAAGGAATATTGTTTTTTATCATTGAAATAAATAAATAATCAAATAAATCATTTCATTCATTTATCTATAAATTTCCATCAACCTTTAACAGAATGTAGCTGAATATCTATAATTTTTATATTATTTTTAATCATTTAATTTATATATACTTTTTAAGATAATGTTTAAACAGGACATTACACAGGACATTTTTATTTTTCAAAGAATGTTAGAGTGTTTCTCGGCTTTGAAGCATATTCAAGGTTGAAGATGAAGTACATTGTGGTGACCTGGTCATATCGTCTACTTCACAGACCTTCTCCCCTTGCATCATTATTTCTAAAACAGACTGCATCCAAGGCACATCCATTTACAGTATATGCAGCACAGGGTTGGGTGTACGTGGTTCCTAAACAAGAAGAGAATAATGTTATATTCAATATAATATGTATGTATTCAATATAAACGTATTAAATGATACATAATTTCCATTATTATTTGCTTTTAAGTCATAATTTGAAATACAATTTTACTCACAACTGAGGGGACATTAAGGGCTGGATATCATGATAATATTTCCTTTGTGGAGTGATGTTTCATATAGTCTGTCCTCTCACTCTTTGTCCGTGTCATTTAGTCCTCTAAAAGGATTTGGTGATCTCCAAGCATTTGGTTTTCATTTTATCCAAGTGGATCCCAATGCGTTAATGATCTTCTCCTGAATAAATCTACCCACAAAAACATGTCTGCTATTCTTAAAAAACTTAAGTTGATTCTGTCTGGGACACTTACCCCAACTGCCCTTGACCTCTTTTGATACACATCTTGGTAAGACAGATTGTCCATCTACAAAAACAAAAGAAATATATTATTAAGCAAGTGCGTATAATTTTAGAGAATGCTGGAGAGTAAAAACAGTTCTCTATATTACCAGGTCTCTAACAAGCGAACAATTCAACAAGGTGTATTCAGCCATTGTTACAAAATACCAGTGCCCGGTTGCATAAAGCACCTTAAGTGTAATTTTCCCATAAGATCGCCCTTATGTTTCCCTTAAACTTAACGGTTATTTTCTGCAACACCCTTAAGTGTTACTTAAGGGTTTCTTTAGGTGAAACATCATAAACCCTAAGAATTTCCCTTAAGTAATCCTTTTAAAAACGATGTGTTGCATAAAGCCCCTTAACTGTCATTTCCCTAAGTATAACATAAGGTTTGGAAAACTCACTTTATCACTTTAAAGTATGATGAATTAAAGTATTAATTTTTCTATTTTTTAAATCTTACCACAAATGTTTAAATTGGATTTCCACAAAAATTAAGCAGCAAAAACTGCGTTTTAACATTGATAATATAAATAATATAATATAGTATAGTATTATATAATATAAAAATCAGCATTTCTGAATAATCATGTGACACTGAAACTTCTCTTTGTAAACAACAAAATTATAAACGATTCTAATGACTAATATTGCGTTCCCAAATCCAAATTTAAACGTCACAAAGTAGCATTTACAGTTAATCGAAAATGAAAACACTACTGCTACAGCAAGCATGCAGCGCGTCAGACTATTATTTATATAACTAGGCTACATCACAGCCGTTGCAAATTATATATTAAATTCTCACCACCATTCATAAAAAGTTACCGAACACGTTTCAGCGCTGATTCTACTCGCATTTGGGGCGTTGAACCATTTGAACTCTTTTAGGGACCGTTCATATGTCGCATCTAAAAATGCATGGAAAACGCGTCGGCGCCGCTTTCTCCTTTCCAAAGCGCTCGGACGCTGCGGTGGCGTCTGCCGTTACTAAGCAACCATGAGCTGCGCTTTCCATGACGAGTTTGTTTCCGCAAAGGATATATGGATTTCCAGCACCGAAAATCACTTGCAGTAGCTTTGCCACAGCAGATTTAAAAATGTGTATCCGTGTACAGCTCTGATCAGATATTCCTACATCTTTGCTGACCTTTGTCCTGCAGATGGCGCCGCGCGGCGCTGGACCGTATTAGAAAACAAAACATTTTTGCGGTAATGCAACGAAAAATATTTAAGACCTATCGAATCTGAATTTAAGACATTTTAAGACTTTTTAAGGCCTTTTATTAGGAAAAATGTATTTAAGACTTTTTAAGGACCATCGGATACCCTGTAAATAGTGATGATGAGTGTGTCGAATCAGCGGTTCGAGCGCCAAAGTCACATGATTTCAGCAGTTTAGTGGTTTGACACGCAATCCGAATCATGATTCGACACGGGTATAATGCTATATTCTGACTTATTCACACTGTTAAAGAATTGATTCTCATGCTAAAACGTGGCCAAAGTTTCAAAACACGAGTTGGACGAATGACGCTGTAAGAACTGTGGACGAACCAGACAAATGAATCATTTAGATGATTCTTTCAAAGCATAATTCTAATTCAGAATTGAGGTTCCGGCCCGGACCGTCTGCAGATAAAGCCAGGCTGATTACTTTTACGACACATGCTTCCTGATAGCAGAAGCGACATACCAAAGGGTCACCCGAGAAGACAGAGAGACAATCCAGACCCTTTTGTTTCCTTACTTCACAGGAGAGCCAAAGAGACTGTTGAACAAATAAATCTGCTTCAAAATTGTTCCAACAATTTTAACGGACTTATCAAACATCTTTTAACTACATACATTTTGCATTATGTGTCCACAAGTACTACCTGTAAACAGTTAGGCTTTAAGAACACTCACAATTCGTGTAAATGCATTAACTCTTGACTGAATGACTGGAAGTATGCCTTATTTGGACTTAATTTGATTCTTTCTCCCTTTCCTATATTCTGACTTGAATGAAATCTGTTTAAAATGTATTGTATTCCATTTAATAGCAATTATGTTAAATTGGCACTCTGCTAAAGCAGAGACAGACCGGGATGTGACACTTATGTTTTATTGGGGGCAGAGGAAGGCCCTCTTGAAACGGGTCAATGTCTGATTGGCCAAGACTCCTCAGAGGTGTGACAAACAACTCAGTTTAAATGATCATATTGCAAGATAGTGAAGGGGAGAAGTTGGTTAGTAAACGAACTGGAGTTGGTTAGTTCTGGTAAGAGAAACCATGACCAGAGTACCAAGAACAATGGAGTAACAAGAAGAACAGACCAGCCGCTCATTAAAGCCATCCAACCTTCACTCACTTTTCTTTTCTTTACTTAATTTTCCTTTACCGCTGAAAGTCTTGTGTCTTACGTTTCGCCGCAAAGTTCAACCAACGACTTTTGCCGCTTCAACTCCAGCGACAAAGAGACTTCCTTCATTGTTCCACACGGACCTGATCTGGACCAATCATCGACTTGGGAAACCCCTCTCTGCACGACGAGGGAAATTCACCTTTAAGTCAACGCAAGCAAGTACCTCCAGACCAAAACTGAGCTGGTGCATAAATGAATGATTCATGGTTCGTTCTGTTCCTTGAAATGCATTGATAGGAATTCGGTTAATCAGATCACTCTCTCTCTCTCTCTCTTTCAAAACTCTTTCTCTCTCATTTCCTTCTTACTGCAACGCGTATGAATGTGTGTGTGTGTATGTGCGTGCCTTTGTGTTAGATTAGTTTGTGTTAGAATAAATAAAATCTCTTGTAGATTTTAAAAGGAAAGTGTCTTGTATTATGTGCTTTATGATTTAATGTCTTAAACTGTGATCAAGTTACCGTGCTCTAATCAGTGTTTTCACGATTGTTGGATATTTATATCCGTTACAAGAGCTTATTACGGCTCGAGCAAATGAACGCTGGACGAATCAGTTGCTCGGTCGTAATCTAAACAACTCTTTATAATTCCCTATAAATATTTCATTTGAGCTAATTTTACTTCCTAGGGTGTTTTCCCTACAACGGAGTACTGTATTTCTGTGCCAAAAATACTACACAGGCTTGTAGTAAGTGTTTTGAATTCGGCCATCACTAAATAAGTTGTTATTTCGTTTTTTTTGGCACACCAAAAATATTCTTGTTGCTTTATAATATTAATATTGAACCACTGTACTCACATGAACTGATTTAAATATGTTTTTAGTACATTAATGGATCTTGAGAGAGGAAATGTCATTGCTGGCTATGAAGGCCTCACTGAGCCATCGGATTTCAACAAAAATATCTTAATTTGCATTTCGAAGATTAATGAAGGTCTTACAGGTGTAGAACGGCATGAGGGTAAGTAATAAATGACATTTTCATTTTTGGCTGAACTAACCCTTTAAGGTGCTTTATGCAACCGGGCACAGTTCTTAAGAGACAAGACTGGAAGAGTGTATGTAAGAACATGTCAAAAAGCCCTTCAGTATTAGCTATGTAAGTGAAAAGGTGTTATTTCATTTGACAAACTTACATCTACAATACTTGCCATATTTTTAGTGTCACAAGTCCTTGGACCCTTGGTAAAATAACCCATTTCCTTACTTTGCTAAACCTGCTACGAATTTCATTTAGTTTTTCAATACCAGTCAAATGTGATCTTTCTTGAATTAGTTTTTAAGCATCTCATGCCATGTGTCACTTACCTGGCTCCTTACCTGTTCGTCTCATAATTGAGATCCCTCACCTTCATCGTCCTTTGTCTTCAGTCCAGACCAATCTGCTCACCATCATCTACAAATACAAAGAGACTGTTATCATCCAGCTAAGTTCATTCAACCTGTCATTATTCAATCTACTAACCTGTTTATTCTCCCCATCTCTGCCACCTGCAATAATAAACCTTTGTGAACTGTATTACCTCTGTTGTCTCCTTCTGTCCATGACACCATGACTCCTTTAAAAATAATATTATTTAAAATACTGTCAAAGGCTTTATGAAACTGCAGGGCTCTTTGACACGTTCTTACATACACTCTTCCAGTCTTGTCACTTAAGACTGGTTTTTGGTAACCAGGGCTAAACTAACCTTGTTGTATTGTTTGCTTGCTTTACCTGAAATTAAAGAAAGGCAATTTTACCCTCCATCTTTCTTTAAAATTATGCACTTACCTGTACTTCACTGTGGGAATTAACATATATATGTGCACATCTGATCAAACAGATTATTTTTTAACTCCATTTGCTTTGTGATAAAAAAAAGAGAGTAATAAATACATTTTATAAAGAAAAAAAATCTCCACTCTCCTCAAGTTTTTTTGTATTGCTAGTGGGGTAGCTGATAAATTTCTGGTCACCCTGTTTGAGCAGTACATTGTGTTGAGATTGATCCATGTGAAATACCAACTCAAGTCCTACAGAAACAAAAAAACTGCAGAGAGGTGCATGTTATAATGGTACTACTAACAGCTCAGTAATTTGTAACGATAGCAATATAGTTTAGCTAAAAGTATGTGGAAACCTAACCATCACACCTATACAAGTTGATGGGCATCCCATTCCAAAACGGGAATGCAATATAAGTTTAAAGCAATGCAAGTTGTTTTGGATAACAGTGTCAACTAAATACATACATGTGAGAAAATGCTAGTCACTGAATTCTTCAGTACAACCTATTAAGTAATTAAAAAATGTTAATAATAATTAATAGAGGTGTCCACAAACGTTTTTTAAACTTTAAGAGTATATGTAATAAACTTACACATGAATGGTGTGTGTGGTCTTGGTAGGCATCTCAGTCTTTAGGTTTTCTTCTAATCTTATGAATTTTACTTGATCCTTCAATTTAAGGAATATTTTAGGTATCATAGTTTTCAGTTAGGTTCATTCAAGTGTCCGCATCAATTCCATTGTCTGTTAAAACAACAGGATTCATTAGGAGAATGTCATATCTGCTTAATTGTGAAAATGTCTGTTTTGCTGCAATGGGGAAGTTAAACAGAGTGTGCATTTTTGTGAGATAAACCTTGAAATGTAGGGATGATCACCTGGAAACTGTTGCCATCAACCAGTCAGCCACATGGATTTTCCAGTGAATCAGCTCTGAGCTCATTCTTGCCTCTATATGCAGAGAAATGTTGCAATTTAGAAAACAATGCGTTATAAAATATGAATAAAAACAAACTTTTCATTTTTACTAAATTCTCTCTCTCTCTCTCTTCGGGCGCGCAAGGAGCAAACACGCGCACACACAGTAAGGATAAAAACGGGAAAATATCTTGAAATAGTACATGTGGAAAAGGTGTAGTAAGTGGTAAGTTACACCCGGAATTATTTCTCCAGGCCGTTAAATTGACAATATTGTGGCCGCATTAACACACGACGTGTCTGCTTAGGCCCATCGTCATTTATTCATTATCACACACCTTAAAGTTATTATGACATTAAATAGGTGTTTCATAGCTTTTTCAAAAAGTTAATAGTTTATTTGAGACGTTATGTTGTCTTACCTCAGATTTTTGTGTCGTTCCGCTCATTCCCACTCCTGCTGCTGCCGCTTCAAAATTTGTAACGGTTTTTTCCACGTGACCACTGACATCATTGCGCGAGAGAGACTTGTGGAGATTCAGTGCATTGCTTTGCGTACTAAAGCCCAGATGAAAACATTTAAAGCATTTTGAAGGATTTGCTCATTCATGCTTAAAAACGAAACAATATTAATAATCTCGTTTACTTTTAGTGAAAATAATGTACTTTTGAATTGCTAGTTATTTGTCAGTATTCTTATTTTGTAAAAACGTTTAGGCACAAGCAATCTCAGCACATAAATGATTAACAACAGTTGTAGTAAAAGCAATAGTAGTAGTAGTAGTAGTAGTAGTAGGCTAGTAGCCTAATGATAATAATAATAAACTAAATAAAGATAAAATAATCTTCCTGATGAAACCTTACACAATACAATTATGAAATGTTTTCTAAAACATGAGCTAATAACAAAGTAGATAAAGTTGGAACAGAAGGAGAGATAAAACACAAAATAAATTGCCTGTGCATCACACCTTACTCGTGATTTTTGCTCCAAAACTGCATAGTGTCCTTTTCAATTGGGGAATATTTATACGTTTGTCTAAGCGGAAGATATTGAACACAGTCTATTTTTAGGGCTAAGAATTTCACGTCACCTCTCCATTTGACATTGAACAGCTTCTTGTCCATTTATGAATGTAAAACTGAATTTTTATTCTTGGTCTTCTTAGTTTATGCTTTAAAAATGGTAAAAAAAACATGGTGTCTTTCAATGTTAAGATGCAATTTATAGAAATGTGCGGGGAGGTCGGGGGGTACAGATGAAACACTGTATCGACTGTACACTCCATAGAATCCAATCATATTAGAAAAGGTACATAAATGAACCTTAACTACACACAGGTTCTAATATGAACCCTGTTACCACAACAAAGGTTCTAAAAAGAACTTCCAAATAACCAGTTTACCTGTAAGTTCAACTTTGAACCTTTTTGATAGTTAGAAGTTCATATTTGCACTATAAAGTTCTTTATTGAACTCCAAAGGTTCGACCTCTTCTAAGAGTGTAGTTATAGCACAAAATAAACATGAATAAACATTAGAAAGTATGTTGAAAAACACAGTACAACTTACTGAAATATATCATGTGCATCAATGTTTCCACCGTGGAAAGCTTGTAAACAATATGTCTAACGTAACATTACATTTACCTCAGGAAAGCCATTCAGTGACCATAGCATAGTTACACATTGATTCTATTTTTAAATTGAAGTGAAAAGTGATGTGACGTGTGGTGTCCCATACTCAGAATTTGTGCTCTGCACACAGCAGTAAGTATTGAACACATATTCTTGCCTCAAACCCACAGCCTTCAGGTTACAAGTCCGATTCCCTAACCATTAGGCCACAACTGATATATTTACTCAAATATTATTATATATATTTAGTAGAGGTGTAACGATACACAAAACTGGGGGTTCGGTACATACATACCTCTGTTTTGAAGTTTCTCTGGCGAACTAACAAGCTGTGGACTGAGACTGAATGCCAGAGGTAAATGCTACGTGACATATTGTTTACAAGATGTTTTATGTCTTTATGCCGTAGAAACACTGAGTGATTACACGAGATATTATATGTTTCGGTGAGTTGTACTGTATCCCTCAACATACCTTCAGATGTTCATTCATATTCTGTAACTAGATGAGATAACTAGAAGAGATGATCGCGTTCATCAAGATGATCAAGGTGCCATACAGTGATCAGTCACACCACATTAAAAAGAGTCAAAACTCAAAACAGCATTTTTTGATGGAATTTCGTGATAAAATGGACCGACTAGACTCTTTTCACAGACTGTGGTGATGCATTTTAATGGTCATCGGTATTGTAAATCCTGCAAAGTTTTTTATATTTTCATTTTTAAAAAAATGTATGTACATTTATAACACTATACTTAGTATTATATTACCATTGCATCAAATTACAAAAAAATAGTTAATGCTGCTGTGAGGGTGTTTCTAATACAGTAGCAATGAAAGTGACAGTAAAAATTACATCTTTCTCTCTTCTGACTGCCGTTATCAATCACTCTCTATTTTGTCTTCTTTTTGAACGTTATGAAAACACTATTGTGAATTTTTTCTTTTGCTATTTGTGCAATGGAAACACAAAAAAATATAACAAAGTCTCTGATTATAAAAGTTTACCCATCTATGATGACTTCCACTTCTGAGAAACCCGGAAATGTGAAAAGGGTCTATTTTAAAGAGGACACAATTTGTTTCTTATCGAAAGTAACAAAACGCAGAGATTATTGGTGGTTATAGGCAATAGGACGAATCATGTACACATAAGACATGTACCGAAAATTTGTGGGATGAATAGCTACATGTAGCTACAGTTACAGCCATTTAATCAAATCAAGGAAGAATTTAGTTTTTAGTAGGCTACCGCGGTAGCGTATGGGTAGTGTATCGCGGTTTTTCAGTTCGGTTTGAATATTGTTACACCCCTAATATTTAGCGTCGTCCACTTGTGATTCGATCGACGAAAATGCTTCTGACCAGAGGTAAACAGAGCCAGGCACTGTTGAGGTATGAGCAACGTCCTATACTAGAATGGTCCAAGTCCCACAAGGTCACGGGGCTGGTATTCAGCAAGGCAAGCATATAAATTTAGCTTCATGAAAAGCCATGGATTATGTCTTGGGACTCTCAAATTTCATCTTCAGAGGAGTGGTTGTGATGACCACCCCTCAGGTGTTAAGAGGTGGGAGATATTTCAATCACACTGCACTCGCTCTCTGTCGCTCCTCCTCTCTGGATACTCTCTGTCTGCACTGCGTTCATTCAACGAAGAGGAACTTGAGTTGGATTTTGGAATATATGATGAAGAACTTGAGGACTTAAGAGTGACATGTGGGATGTGACAGACCTTTGAATTACGGACTAAACACAGGATTCAGTGTTCAGTAAGTTTGAGGAGGCATCATGGATACGTTAGCTTTAGAGGCAAAAGTTGCCAAGAATGACGGCTCTCCTGCTCCGGCGCCCTCCAAGCCCAGACCAAAACCTCCGAAAAAAGCAAAACGAATTGTTTACTTTGAGGTGGAGATACTACATATCAAAACCCGGGAAAAATTAATGCTCCTGGATAAGGTATGTGCTTTTTAGTGTTTATTTTATAAGCAAAAAATACCATACAAAGGACAGACAGTTACTTACATACAGTATCATGATTGTCGTGTCTTTGTTGCCTTTATTTAAAATAGGAATGTGCTTAAATTGCGACTCACAGGGTGAACATAACACAGAGAAGTATAGAAATCATCAATAATCATCAGCTGTTATTGATGACAGATAGCAACAGCCAACAGTAATGAGAGTACATCTACAGCACATGCTGTAACTTTGTAGTAACGGTGGTAACTATCGGTCAGGTTTTGCATTAGTCATGTTGCTTTTGGAACATGATCTTGTTCTCCGAGCTTCCAGGAATTCCTATGTGAGATCCATTGCTTAGATATGCATGTCGAGAATAGTAAACCTGATTTATGACAGCATGAGTAAAATTGCAGTAGTTAACTATATATATATATATATATATATATATATATATATATATATATATATATATATATATATATATATATATGAGAGAGAGAGAGAGAGAATTCAGGGTAATTGGGACACTTTTTGCCATTGAGATGAATTGGAAAAAGTACCCCAATCAATCTGAATTCACCCTATATATGTTGCTATTATAATGTTCTAGATACTGTATTAAGCAGCACATCTATCTTTCTGCAGGTAGAGCCAACAGCCACCGTTTTGGACATTAAGTCTATGTTCCACAAATCAAGTAAGTTGCGCTCTGTGCTAAACAAGCTATGAAATCGCAAAGCCTTTCTTTAAATAGCTTTCTACTGATAAGTTGATGACACTGAAATAATGGTTTTAAAGTCTTACATGTCAGGCTTCAATTTTCACAGATCCACACTGGTATCCTGCCAGACAGTCTTTAAGCCTGGACCCAAGTGAGTACATCTGCTTTATAACAGTTGTTTAAAAAGTACTTGGACACTTTAAAAACTTTAAAAGCCTACCAAAATGTGTGAATTACAACTAAAATGGGCAACAAATTAAAAATATGAACACACACACAAACAAATGGTACATTTGTTAACGTTGTTTCATTATATTACAATATTAAAGGTGCCCTAGAACCAGTTTTTACAAGATGTAATAGAAGTCTAACGTGTCCCCTGAATGTGTCTGTGAAGTTTCAGCTCAAAATACCTCATAGATTTTTTTTAAATTAATTTTTTTAACTGCCTATTTTGGGGCATCATTAACTATGCACCGATTCAGCGTGCGGCCCCTTTAAATCACGCGCTCCCTAACAATGAAAATAACGACGGCTCTTGTCTCCGTGAATAGAGTAAGAAACGATGGTAACTTTAACCACATTTAACAGTACATTAGCAACATGCTAACGAAACATTTAGAAAGACAATTTACAAATATCACTAAAAATATCATGTAATCATGGATCATGTCAATTATTATTGCGCCATCTGCCATTTTTCGCTATTGTTCTTGCTTGCTTACCTAGTCTGATGATTCAGCTGTGCACAGATCCAGACGTTAATACTGGCTGCCCTTGTGTAATGCCTTGAACATGAGCTGACATATGCAAATATTGGGGTCATACATATTAATGATCCCGACTGTTACGTAACAGTCGGTGTATGTTGAGATTCGCCTGTTTTTCGGAGGTCTTTTAAACAAATGAGATTTATATAAGAAGGAGGAAACAATGGAGTTTGAGACTCACTGTATGTCATTTCCATGTACTGAACTCTTGTTATTCAACTATGCCAAGATAAATTCAATTTTTAATTCTAGGGCACCTTTAAAACAAGTGGCATGCATAACATTTATTATTGTATTATTTATGCATTTATTTAAAAAATGTTCAATAGTTTTCAAATTTCAATAGTGTTCAAAATTAATATAAAAAAATATTTGGGCACTTTGTGGTTGCCAGACGTTAGTGGATCATGTTCATAGTTAAAGGTAGGGTAAGCAATATTTCAAAAACGCTGTTGGACATTGTTAATATTTGAAATCAACCCAAACAAGCCCACCCCTCTCTTCATTGCTCCGCCTCCAAAACTCACCCTCCAATCCTAACCACCCTGTTCTGAGTCAGTCTTGAACCCTGATCTCTGCTGGCATGCAAGGCGAGTGCACTAACAATGGCACTAAACACCTCATTTTCTAGCAGGCATCAGTGCGCAGTGCTTTAACAGCAAAACTCTCACTATCTGGCCACTGTTACACACGCAATGCGAGAGTGGATGTCTGTTTATCACAGCTGATGCGCAACAAATTAATGCTTCACGGAAAATAAAGCACAGAAGATTTACAGATGACAAGGAAGCACAAAAATGAACGTACAGTACACAAGAGTAAATACAAACAAGAGTTTGTTGTTTGTCGCCAACAGCACAGCAGCTCCAGACAATCAATGACACTCAAACCCAGTGTTACTCACTTGTGGAGCAGAATCAAAGCAGCCTCCGCATCGGTTTTCAGGTTTTCCCGCTTAGCTCTCTACAGCGCTAGAAAGCTTTTCTAATATAAATGCGGGTCCTAAAGCACTTGCCAAGTCATAAACCTTCATTCCAAAGATATTCTCATCTCTCTTTCTGCAGTCGTTCTTCAAATCTCCCTGTTGCTCGTTCTCTCTCCTCGACTGTCATGCCCCCTAATGCTGATTGGTTACACGTTTGTTGTTGTGTCGGTCCGACTAACTTCCAAACAGTGTTTATAAAAGTGATGAATTACATCAGTGTGAAGAGGAGAACTGACTACATATAGACCATGTTCATGACTTTGCCATATTTCTCCTATATTTACCTGCTATATTTAAACGTATGTCACCCCAGTTCAAAGTTTCCCTAAGGCCACTGGGTGGCGGTTTTTACACTTCACTTCAGGCATTTATTAGAAGAAAGTCATGTACACTTAGGAAAGGTGTGGGTGAGGGTGAGTAAAGGTCGAACTTGCAGCTAGATTGGACCCTTGTTGTATCAAAAGTGATAAGACTTTTCGGTTTTATGGACGTTGCCATCTTTGATATTCTTTGGTCACTTATGCCCAGACAGCAACATAGTGTGGCCCAGATCCGCCCCACATCTGGTACATGTGGATTACATGCGGACCAGATATGGGCCGGATCTGGCCCCACACTATGTTGCTGTCTGGGTGGTTACTGGTAAAAGAATACAGGCTTGACTCACATTGCATGTTCATACAGTATTCGAGACGCTACTGTACGTTGCTGTTTGAATGAGACATTTCAAGACTCTCACCTGTAGGTAAATGTGGTTGTCAATCCCAAAAACTGACAGTGTTTATGTATAGTTGATTTAAAATTGTAACGATTTTTTGTTTAAAGAGAAGTGAAATGAATTGTGACCAAAGGTGTCCATAAACTTTTGGGATACACAATATATGTGAAAATATAAGTTAATCGCTGATCTCTTAGCAATGTGTTATATTGCTGGTTTTAGAAGGGAAACCCTTAAGAGACGAGGAAATCCTTCAGGAGCTCCCAGTGGGAACCACTACAACCTTCTACTTCAGAGACCTGGGACCTCAGATTGCCTGGGGAACTGTGAGTGTTCTGACCAACACACAACCTGTCATGGGCCCCCATTGTCCAAGACAATATTCAGAAGATATTCTGTTATTTCTGCTGTAATGACAATGATGGTTGAACTAAGCAGAAGGAAATGAAGGAGCATGGAGAGGATAAATCTTGATATCAGCCATTTAACTTTATCAATAAATAAAACAAAGATAATCTAAAACAGGAATTGCAGTAGTACAAAAACATAACATTGTTGGTTTCAACTCAAAGACAGTACAGGACAACGGACAGAATTAAACTCAGGGCTTAAATACACAAGGGAATGACAAACTCAACCAGAAACAGGTGTGCAACAGGTTACCATGGCAACAAATGAAATATGGGAATGTGGGGAACAAAATAAAACAGAACAAAGAAAACAAAATGTGATTCGAACAGAAAGTCCATAAAAGAGAACAAACCTGACATAACTCTGCTTAAATAAATAACTTCTTTTGTGTTGCACCAAAAGCTTTTGAAACACATGAGTGTGAGTAAATGACGACAGAACAGATCCATTGACAGAACAGATTGGCTCATCCAATCAGAATTTAGATTTAGTGTTATGATCTGTGTCTAATTTTTCACTGGCATGTTAGTAGGTGAAAGTTTTGCTTGTATCTGTCCAGCTTATGTAAAAGTCAGCTCAGTGGTTGTAAGGTATGTGCAGTCCTCTGGTTCGGTTTTCTCTCACCTCCTTTGTAATCAATCCTCTTTCTCAGAACATGTAATCTCTCTGGCACTGTTTCCCTGCAGGTGTTGATCCCGTTCACCTCCAGTTCACCTTCTGCATGCGTAGCCCACCCCTGTACTGACTCCCACAGGGCAGGATGATGTCAGCACATGGGACACATACACTGCACAAATGATCATAAATATAACAGTAAATGACTGTAAAAATGGCTACAGTAAAAACCTGTTAATTGGTATGTTCCCTTACTCAATACAGTGAAAACTGAAATATATCTAATGGAACATTTCACATTAGATGTAATTTTACTGTAAAATACTGTTAAATATACAGTTTTTGGAAGTGAAAAAGAACATATTTTTTATCATTTACAGTAAAAACACATAAATTGACATTCCCAGAATTCTGTGATAGCTCACATAGTTTTTCATTTATATATCTGTTTCTTTATAGTTTGATGTGTGATACTGGGCCCTATTTTAACGATCTAAATGCAAAGTGTAAAGCGCATGGCGCAGGTGCAATCAGGGCGTGTCCAAATCCACTTTTGCTATTTTAACGACGGAAAAACGGTCCGTGCCCCGGGGCGCATTTTTTGAAATGGGTTGTCCCTATTCTCTTAATGAGTAATGGGCGTAACATTCAATAAACCAATCAGAGTGTCATCTCCCATTCCCTTTAAAGGAACACTCCACTTTTTTTGAAAATAGGCTCCGATCTCCGGTTCTGGCAGTACCACTTTTAGCATAGCTTAGCATAGTTCATTGAATCTGATTAGACCGTTAGCATTGCGCTTAAAAATGACTAAAGAGTTTTGATATTTTTCCTATTTAAAACTTGACTCTTCTGTAGTTACATCGTGTACTAAGACCGACGGAAAATAAAAAGTTGTGATTTTCTAGGCTGATATGGCTAGGAACTATACTCTCATTCAGGCGTAATAATCAAAGAACTTTGCTGCCGTTCCATGGCTGCAGCAGTGCAATGATATTACGCAGCGCCTGTGAGCCCCTGCTTGCACAGGGAACGTGCCTTGCAACCATGGAGACGTTTGTGAGAGACGCTGCGTAATATCATTGCACTGCTGCAGCCATGATACGACAGCAAAGTTCCTTGATTATTACGCCTGAATGAGAGTATAGTTCCTAGCCATATCAGCCTAGAAAATCATAACTTTTCATTTTCTGTCGGTCTTAGTACACGATTTAACTACAGAAGAGTCAAGTTTTAAATAGGAAAAATATCAAAACTCTTTAGTCATTTTTAAGCGCAATGCTAACGGTCTAATCAGATTCAATGAACTATGCTAAGCTATGCTAAAAGTGGTACCGCCAGAACCGGAGATCGGCTGAATGGATTCGAAAACGGTAAAACTCAACTGTTTAACTCTAGGGGAGTTGGAAAATGAGCCTATTTTCAAAAAAAGTGGAGTGTTCCTTTAAGAGCGAGATGCGCTTGCGCGTGCGTGAAGTTAAAGCGGGCTTGCAAATGCAGGCTTTCAAATAGCTCCGCGCGATGAGTCAGTTAATATATATGTGTGTGTATTGGTATGATTGTTCAATTAATTATCCAGTTTCGTTCATCATTATAAGTAATAATAGGCTGAACTGAAAATAGGTAGCCTAATTCTAATACACGCAATGACTATTCATCATTACATTTTTATATTTATGTAGCCTACACAATAATATTCTTTTACACTGTAATCTTTTTGTTTTCAATATTTGGCATGTTTGTGTGATGCGCATCCCTGTGTGTAATAAGCAAAGTCGGCGCGCAGAGGCGAAGTTTCTACCAACGCGCTCTAACAAAAAAATATTGCGCCATTGACTTTAGACTTTAGACCAGGTTTGAGTTGGTCTATGGCGCAGTCTATTTTTAGCTCCTTAAAATAGCAATGCGCTGGCAATGCGCCTGAACACACCTCTTTTTTAGACCAGCACGCCCATGGGCGCACTAACTGGCGCAAATGCATTTACTAATTTAAGGACGTGGCGCGGAACGGGAAAACACGCACGGCGCCAGACGCAAACTAGAAAACACACTTGTGCTGCGCCTTGTATTATAGGGCCCATTGTGTTATATAGCTTTAATACAACAGTTTGTTGGCACAAGTGTGTAATAAAAAACAACAACAACAAAAAAAACACTATTTTGGGTGGAACTACTTCCTTCCGCTACAGATTCAAATCTCAAGTTGACAGTTAATCTTATATTCGTAATAAAATCTTTTTTAATGTCTGCTGAGGAAAGCGATATCTTTGTCTTTGAATCCTTTTAAAGGGGATTTCCCATGACAGAGCTGGTCAATACAATTGTAGGTTGCATCTCATAAGGTCCTGTTTATAGTAAAAAATAATGTCCTTTACAACATTGTTGCAGTTCATTTCAATATAAAAACCGTTGCTACTGACTCACTCATACAGACAGTCTTTGCAGCCATCTAACGGCATAAAAATTTAATAGTCAAAATCGCAATCACTAACGGATTCTTTCTCATTATTAAATATGGCATATTATTTAGTCTATATAAAGTAAAATATTATTTATTGAACAATAAGACTAATATTTAAATGAACAATAATAGCCATTGTAAAAGTATAAGAAATTTTTACAATAGGAAATAAACAAAAGAAGTCAGTTCAGTCATAAGTACAAAAGCAGAGCTTTAGTTAGTACAGGATTTAAGTTAAATAAAAAAATGTTAAGGTATGAAACTAACATTGCCCTCAGCCAAATTGATTCGCTCTGGAACAAGTAATAGATTAATAAGACCATTTTATATACCAGAAACATATTATATCATGTCTAACCATATATCTATATAAGAGCCAGCAGAAAATTCCAGAAGGATTGGCTGAGATAAAGCTGTTCTCTGTGGGTACACAAATGCTGAATCGACGCCGACGGCCTGGAGCTCCCATCTCCAAAAATGTCTAAACAAATTCTCAAATGGGTGCTATTTTTATATATAAATCGCATATTTAAGGTTTAAACAACTAGATTTTAGTATTTGTAAAATTAGTGTGGGTTTGCTCGCTGTGATAAATGCTGCCAGTATAGATCCGGTAGAAACAAGCGGAGTTATACAAATTGTGAAATGTGATATTAGTAGAATATCTCATGGCTGGAAAAGGCTTTCAGCCAATCAGATTCCAGATTAAGAACTAAGTGTTACTGTGTAGGGTCATGTTTACTTCCTCATTGAATGTCCTTGTCTTATAATGTACAATTCAGTTCATGATACACTCCTAGAAATTAAGGTTCTTTATCTGTGGTTCCATGAAGAACATCCATAGAAGTTTTCCATTGCCAAAAGGTTTTTGTAACACCCAGTTTTCACCATCCAGTTAGTGGAAAAAACAAATCCTCCTGACATACATTTTTTCCCCTGAAAATCATTTAACATACTTCCCATTACATTATTAAAATAGATTGTCCACTGTTGACTTTATCAGTGTGTATGTGTGTTTGCAGGTGTTCCTAGTCGAGTGCATTGGACCACTTGTCATATACCTGATGTTTTATTTTCGACTCCCTTTCATCTACGCTCACAAGTATGAGTTCACCGCCAGTAAGCATTTGGTTGTGCAGTAAGTATCATGAAGCCAACTGCCCTCAGATGTGACTTTTCTCTTAGTCTGCTGGATTCAGGCCATGGACAGTGTCTCCTAACAGCTGACCTACTGGTCCACCAAAATACTGACCCACATATGTATTTTGGGAGTTATGTTGAGAAGCATTTGATTGATGTCTCTCGAGAGTAAACCTTTATTTGATGATCTGATATTACACCAAACGTTTGTCTGTTTTCCACAGTATAGCCTGTATATGTCACTCCTTCCACTACGGGAAGCGCATCTTGGAGACGTTGTTCGTCCATCGCTTCTCCCACGGCACCATGCCGATGCGGAACATTTTTAAAGTGAGGATGCGTGTGTGTTTTCAGTGTTATTTATGTTTATATACACTATCATTCAAAAGTTTTTCATGTTTTGAAAGAAATATTTTGTTCTCAAGCTACATTTATTCGATCAAAAATAGACTAAAACAGAAATATTGTAAAATATTACAATTTAAAATAATTTTAAAACATTTTTTTTTTTTCTGTGATCATTCAGCATCATTACTCCAGTCTTCAGTGTCACATGATCCTTCAATTTAATATGATGATTTACTGCTCAAGCAACATTTCTGATTATTATCAGTGTTGAGAACAATTGTGCTGCTTCATATTTTTTATGAAAACTGATACTTTTTTAAATTATATATGAAACTTTGATAAATGAAAATTTCATAATTTGTAATATAAATCTTTTAACGATATAAAAGTCTTTGCTGTTACGTTTGACTGAATTTAATGATTTCTTGGTGGATAAAAGTATTCTAACTTTTGAATGGTAGTGTATATGATTCGATTCAAGTGAAACATATGTGAATATATTTCTACAGACTGTTTCTTTATTTAATTCAACGAAATTATCTGAGTTTTAGGGGGTTGTTTACACGACACCATTTTCAACTAAAAACTGAAAATGTTTTATGCGTTTTGGCTGTTCATTTTCACGGCAACTGCATTTTGGCGTCCTTTAAATGCAAACTTTTGCAACCAAATGCTGTTATCCTCTCCGTATAAACTACAAAAACACGAATTTGCACATTTGTTCAGTCTATAAACAGGGTTGCCAGGTTTTCACAACAAAATCCAGACCATTGCTACTCAAAACTAGGCCAATCATGTTTAAAGGGTGGTCCACTGGAAAAATCACGTTCTGTAGGTAAAATCTGTGTTTTTGCTGGGTTAACCCGGTAAAATTTGCATTCCAGGGGCTAAATATCATGTTATTTAGGGTCGCTTTAACCCGTGGACATGAAAAACATCCCACAGCAGCAGTTTTAAAGTAGCCCAATTCCAAGGGAAAACTTTGCGTAGGACTAGGAAACACTGTCTTTAAGCTTGCATTGGCATGAATAATACAGCGTTTTTGGTCATTTTCATTTTAAATGCAATCCAAAACTTTTGTGTTTTTAGTACATTGTTGTTGTGTAAGCGTACCCTAAGTTACCCATCTTTAGTTACCCATCTACTCAGTTCCTGAGGGCCACAGCTCTTCAGAGTTTAGCTTCAACCCTAATTAAATACACCCGATCAAGCTAATCAAGTTGAAAACTACAGGTATAAGTGTTGAAGCAGGGTTGGAACTAAACTCTGCAGGACTGTGGCCCTCCAAGAGTGGAGTTTTGCACCCCTGGTTTAGAAGATTAAGTTTGAACAGTGTTGGAAGAAATGAAGATATGGTTGACATGCAAAATAAAAAATAATCACAGAATTTAAATGAAACTTTTATTTTTAAAACAGGGAGTCTGTAAATCAATTGCAATATTGTTTCTTCAACAGAACTGCTTCTTCTACTGGTGCTCTGCAGCATGGATGGCTTACTACATCAATCACCCTCTCTACACACCGCCATGTATGTAATACCTCACTCAACTCTGCTCTTTGTCATTTAGATGATTATTGTACCTTGAATCAATGTGCTGAACTTCTGTCCTTAAAGTTAATCTGTTTACATGCAGATTATGGGGAGAAGCAGGTGAAAGCAGCATTGGGAATCTTTCTAGTAAGCACTTTCCACTGCACTGCCTCCTCCTGTAATGTGTCGTGTATCTATCTTATCAGTGTTCTTCAGTTACTGATTTGTGATTTTTGCAGTTTTGTCAACTCGGCAGCTTCTCGATTCACATGGCTCTGCGAAGTCTCAAACTATCTGGTAAGAGCTACACAGAATAAATCCCAATGTAACCTCTATGGCTTTCTGAATGTAATGCATTTTTTTGTTTTGTTTTTAATAAAGGCCCGAAGAATAAGAAGATTCCTTATCCAACCAAGAATCCTTTTACATGGATATTTGTACTTGTTTCTTGCCCAAACTACACATATGAGGTGAGACCCATGAGTGATTGTGGTGTGAGTGAGAGTGCCGCAGTGATGACCTGTTTTTGTAGATCAACCCGTAAGTTAAGAATCTCCCTCAACAAAAACCCAATAGGATTTTCCACTTACTTTTGAATTATTGCAGAAAATAAGCTCTGTGATGATGTGAGGTACTATGAAGACTATGAAGACTATGTACTTAAAGGATTAGTCCACTTTCAAATAAAATTTTCCTGATAATTTACTCACCCCTATGATATCCAAGATGTTCATGTCTTTCTTTCTTCAGTCAAAAAGAAATTAAGGTTTTTGATGAAAACATTCCAGTATTTTTCTCCTTATAGTGGACTTCAATGGGCACCAAACAGTTGAAGTTTGAACTAAATTGTCATATACAATATGCTAGTGCAAGTATATAACAACTAGTTCAAACTTTGACCTGTGGAGGGCAGTAATACACTTAGCAGTGTCTATACTGCTGGAATTCTAATAGAGAAGAAGAGAGCTAGTTCAAGATGAGCATTTATGGTTAAAATGTATAAAATGTTAATTTTTTTTAAGAAAATGAATGATGGTTTCTCTAGATAAGACCCTTATTTCTCATCTGGGATCACGAAGAACGCTTTGAAGCTGCAATGAAACTGTAATTTTGACCTTCAACTGTTTGGTGTTCATTGAAGTCCACTGTATGGAGAAAAATCCTGGAATGTTTTCATCAAAAACCTTAATTTCTTTTCAACTGAAGAGGGAAGGACATGAACATCTTGGATGACATGGGGGTAAGTAAAAAATTATCAGGAAAAGTTCATTTGAAAGTGAACTAATCCTTTAAAGGATTAGTTCACTTTAAAATTAAAACTAGCCCAAGCTTTGCTAAACCTCAAGCCATCCTATAGGAGTATATGACTTTCCTCTTTCTGATGAACACATTGTGGAAATACAAACCGGAAAACAGAACACAACGAGTGCAGCGCTGAAAGGGGGCGTGGCTATATTCCCACTTGGCCACTTTTAAATAAATCACAAGGGATAGTACCCTTGTATTTTATGTCATAGAATAAGTTTCACTTCAGGACAATTGAATCACAAGTACTTAAATGCAACTCGTTACGGTTTTGGCCTACAAAAATACATCATCCCTGCCACACCATAGACCTCCTGGACAAGAATGTGTCCTCCTGTAGGAACGGCCCATTAAAAATAATGAAAATGCTGACCTCTACTGGTCACACAGAGTAAATAAGTCACAGAATCTGACCTGTGGTTCCTGTCCTTTTGTAGCTGGGCTCCTGGCTTGGATTCACACTGATGACCCAATGTGTGCCCGTGTTGTTCTTCACTGTGGTGGGATTCATACAGATGACGGTTTGGGCCAAAGGAAAGCATCGCAGCTACCTGAAGGAGTTCAAAGAGTATCCCACTCTGCGCTCCCCAATACTACCTTTCATCCTTTAGCTGGAAAAAAACACCACTGAAAATGAGATTTGTTTTGTTTTTTTACAAATATAAATCTGTATTTTGCTAGTTTATACATATACAGCAAGTCTTAATATATATTATTGTATGAAACAACTGCAGTAAATTATGTGACACTTAAGTCGTTCTATTTTAATAATAATAAATTAAAAAGTTGATTTTATTTTTATTGTTCATATACAGAAAATTGTGCAAATGTATGGAAGTAAAAACACTCAATTAGCAGACAGTTGTTATACACTACCATTCAAAAGTCTTTTGTTCACCAAAGCTGCATTTATTTGATGAAAAATACATGAATAATGTGAAATATTATAATTTAAAATAACTGTTTTCTATTTGAATATATTTTAAAATGTAATTTATTCCTGTGATCAAAGCTGAATTTTCAGCATCCTTACTCCAGTCTTCAGTGTCACATGATCCTTCTAATCAGATTTGATGCTCAAGAAACATTTATTTTATTTTCTTTGATGAATATAAAGATCAAAAGAATTAAGTTTTCTAACATTATAAATGACTTAACTGTTACTTTTGATCATTTAAATGCATCCTTGTTGAATAAAAGTATTCATTTATTTAAAATATCTTACTAACCCCAGACTTTTGAACAGTAGTGTACTTTCTTTTGACTTTCGGCTGAAATGTGACCTGGACTTGTTTATATGGGATTCAGCCATCTGAATCACAATCAACTATGCTTTCTCTTTCACTATTATAACCAATATGAACGCTTCTCTTGCAGTAAATTAATTTGTTGTGCAGTCATTAGCCATGCTTCCTTCCAAAGTTGCGAATTGTACTTGTGCACAAAATTGGAATGTCTCCTAAAACATTTGCAAATAAAGCAATGTCTCCATCCCATGTGTTCATTTCAGAAAGATCAAAAGAGATGCTGCAATTTGATAGGTCCGCTGCTTAGTCCAGTTATCCAATCACAGGTTGAGGGAAAGTCACGTGAGTATTTTGTTGCGGGATATTGAGGGATATTGAGGGATTTAGGTGTGTTCATACCATGTCGTAATTATCGTAACTTGTAAAAAGCGATTAAGTAGAACTCGTAATTACAAATTGTAACCTGAGAATAGTTGCGTTGACGCCATGTCGCAGTTACCGTAATGATCATGAACTGTAAAAAGACTTCAGGTGCTTGTAATTACAATGTGTAAACTCGTAATTTTCGGAGACTTGTACCACCTGACCACTACAGATTTAAGGTGTGTTTGACTTGAAGCAGTGCTGTGCAGACTGATCGGTGTATGACATTAAAGTACCCTGAGAGCGATTCGAAAGCATACAGAGCTTTATTTATGACATGGCATGAACACAGCTAATTTTCTGAGAGCTCTTGTACCGCATGACTGCTGTTTCACCTGACCGCTGCAAATTAATTTAGGTGTTGATAATGTTGCCATAAAAAAGGCATAATTCCCAGTCCGAGGATGTGAATAGCTTAGAACGTGCGTATTGTCATCACAAAATTATGGTAATTACAACATGGCGTGAGCCTAGTGTGCCGCACAAGTTCTGAAAAGTACCTGTTCCATGTAATCTAATGGGATGCAAGAAAAACTAAACGATTAAAAATGAAAATTCTGTAATTTATTACTCACTCTCATGTCGTTTCACACCCGTAAGACCTTCGTTCATCTTCAGAACACAAATTAAGATATTTTAGTTGAAATCTGATGGCTCAGTGAGGCCTCCACTTCCTCTCTCAAGATCCATAAAGGTACTAAAAACATGTTTAAATCAGTTCATGTGAGTACAGTGGTTCAATAATAATATGATAAAGCCACGAGAATATTTTTGGAGCGCCAAAAAAAACCTAAATAATGACTTATTTAGTGATTGCTGATTTCAAAACACTGCTTCAGGAAGCATCAGAGCATTATGAATCAGTGTGTCGAATCAGCTGTTCGGAGCGCCAAAGTCACGTGATTTCAGCCGTTGGCAGTTTGACACGTGATCTGAATCATGATTCGATACGCTGATTCATAATGCTCCGATGCTTCCTGAAGCAGTGTTTTGAAATCAGCAATCACTAAATAAGTCGCGCCAAAAATATTCTCGTGGCTTTATAATATTAATATTGTACCACTGTACTCACATGAACTGATTTAAATATGTTTTTAGTACATTAATAGATCTTGAGAGAAGAAATGTCATTGCTGGCTATGGTGGCCTTACGGAGCCATCGGATTTCAACTAAAATATCTTAATTTGTGTTCCAAAGATGAATGAAGGTCTTATGGGTGTAGAACGACATGAGAGAGAGTAATAAATTACAGAATTTTCATTTTTGGGTGAACTAACCCTTTAAATTACACTTCAAATATATATATATTTTTTTAAACACACTGATGTAAGTGTTTGTTTTTTTAAATAAGTTTGGTTTTAGTTAGTTATTTGATGCTATAAAAACAGGAGTGTGACGTCATAATTGACATCTGAGATTGACCGCTTCTCTGAATGAACTTTTCCTGGGATATTCGGGAGGAGATTGGAGCTATAATTTTACTTTGTTTATTTCACACCAACATGAGTTAAGGATAGGGTTAGACTCTGGTTGCGATCGAGTCTGTGGGAGGGTGGGTTGGGCCTTGATTCCGCGGCTCCACTTCGCTCACTACTGCACAAACTCGGGTCCCAAATCAGCACAAGATGTCAGCACCATATTGGGACAGTGGCGTCTTCACTTTTCTACAATGGTAGAGAGTGAAGGTGCATCGTCCATCTTTTTTTACAGCCCTGATAGCACACTGAAATCTCGGAGACTGTAAGATGTGTTTGCTCATCTGCAATACGCCTATAGGACGTTTCCTGTCAAATGTCAAATAGACGTTTAGAAAATGTCTTTAAGATGTTTATGATTTAGAATACATGTAAAATTGACATCTTAAAGACGTCTATCAGACATCTTGCAGACGTATGTGTGCTATCTGGGAGTATATGGCGTGAATGCAGCATTTATTCGGTAAATGGTAATGCCAGTCTTCTTATAAGATAAAAAAAATTCTATCTGTCTAAATCAAGCGCATGCATTTTTTTATGCACATATTGGCGTCTCCATTCAGTATATGTGACCCGTGCTGGCAAAATGAGTCACAATGAGCAAATTTTAAAAAATGAGTTATTATTTTCATTCTACTAACAAATCTTAAAAATGATGTAAAGTGGGTACGGAAAGTATTCAGACCCCCTTAAATTTTTCACTCTGTGTTATATTGCAGCCATTTGCTAAAATCATTTAAGTTCTTTTTTTTCCCCCTCAATGTACACACAGCACCCCATATTGGCAGAAAAACACAGAATTGTTGACATTTTTGCAGATTTATTAAAAAAGAAAAACTGAAATATCACATGGTCCTAAGTATTCAGACCCTTTGCTCAGTATTTAGTAGAAGCACCCTTTTGATCTAATACAGCCATGAGTCTTTTTGGGAAAGATGCAACAAGTTTTTCACACCTGGATTTGGAGATCCTCTGCCAATCCTCCTTGCAGATCCTCTCCAGTTCTGTCAGGTTGTATGGTAAACGTTGGTGGACAGCCATTTTTAGGTCTCTCCAGAGATGCTCAATTGGGTTTAAGTCAGGGCTCTGGCTGGGCCATTCAAGAACAGTCACAGAGTTGTTGTGATACCACTCCTTCGTTATTTTAGCTGTGTGCTTAGGGTCATTGTCTTGTTGGAAGGTAAACCTTCGGCCCAGTCTGAGGTCCTGAGCACTCTGGAGAAGGTTTTCGTCCAGGATATCCCTGTACTTGGCTGCATTCATCTTTCCCTCAATTGCAACCAGTCGTCCTGTCCCTGCAACTGAAAAACACCCCCACAGCATGATGCTGCCACCTCCATGCTTCACTGTTGGGACTGTATTGGACAGGTGATGAGCAGTGCCTGGTTTTCTCCACACATACCGCTTAGAATTAAGGCCAAAAAGTTCTAGCTTGGTCTCATCAGACCAGAGAATCTTTCATGTGTCTCTGCCATAAAGCCCCGACTGGTGGAGGGCTGCAATGTTGGCTGACTTTCTACAACTTTCTCCCATCTCCTGACTGCATCTCTGGAGCTCAGCCACAGTAATCTTTGGGTTCTTCTTTACCTCTCTCACCAAGGCTCTTCTCCCCCGATAGCTCAGTTTGGCCGGACGGCCAGCTCTAGGAAGTGTTCTGGTTGTCCCAAACGTCTTCCATTTAAGGATTATGGAGGCCACTGTGCTCTTAGGAAACTTAAGTGCAGCAGAATTTTTTTTGTAACCTTGGCCAGATCTGTGCTTTGCCACAATTCTGTCTCTGAGCTCTTCAGGCAGTTCCTTTGACCTCATGATTCTCATTTGCTCTGACATGCACTGTGAGCTGTAAGGTCTTATATAGACAGGTGTGTGGCTTTCCTAATCAAGTCCAATCAGTATAATCAAACACAGCTGGACTCAAATGAAGGTGTAGAACCATCTCAAGGATGATCAGAAGAAATGGACAGCACCTGAGTTAAATGTGTCACAGCAAAGGGTCTGAATACTTAGGACCATGTGGTATTTCAGTTTTTCTTTTCAAAGGAAAGGCACTCCTCTCAGAATACATACAGATAAAGATACTTTCAGATGCTTAATTGCTATTTGGAGCATTGGGATCGCTAGATGAATGCTAAATGAACTCATTTTAGTGAAAACCTCAAATTCAACCAAATTTTTGACTTTTGCCTGTAATTAGCCTATGCGCATTCTGACTCATTTTTGCCAACACGGGTCACATATTTTCAGGCGATATCCCAAAACTGACATGAAAATAAGGTGGCTGGAAACATAGCTAATAACTCACTCCACGTCTCTGCTTGGCAGGCGCGACGTATAACAGAAAAGATTGATGCCAAATGTGCAGTTTCAGGTTCGGAAACTGGAATTTATTTCCTAACTTTGCATGTCCATTTAAAGACTGCTGTAAAACATCACTGAACATCATACATTTAACTGGACAAGAACAATGTTTATACAATATTGCTACACTGTAAATTATATCTGACAAAAAACACTGGTGAATGAAAAGCTCCACCATAGAAAAAAAAATAACACTTCTACTAAGATCAATGGTCCCATCAGCCCTGTGAGGGATGGAGAGATGGACGCAGACAGAACAGAACAGAAGAACAGACTGCAGGGCTGAATCATGCGGCATGTCCTCACCAGGAAGAAGAGAAGATCGACTGAGGAGGATTGTGCAAAATAAGTCTTAAAGAGTTAAAGTGTCCCCTCATTTCATGGCCTGCGCTCTAAACCAGGAGCATTTCAGTCCGTTTTGCTGGAAACGAGCACTATGAGAAGAGTCGGCTGTCCTCCTGAAAGTGGCTTCTCTGCAGTACCTTCACATGATTCTCATAGATTTTGAGAGCGGGGCCAAGTCTGATCGACAGACCAGTCAACACGTCACTGCGCTGCATCAGCAGTAAGGACTTCCCATCTATTTCCTGTTGAGAGATACGAACATTACTGGAGATCTGCCGCACCGATCCAGGGCATTTAACTTGTGGCAATAAAAAGACATGATGTACACTTGAGTGCAAAGGTTTAATACTTGTATTCAGCAGGGACACATTAAATTGATCAAAAGTGATAATTATAATGTTTCTATTTTAATTTCAAATAAATGCTGTTCTTTTAAACTTTCTATTCATCAAATGATCCTGAAAAATGTGTTATGGTTTCTACAAAAATATTAAGCAGCGCAAGTGTTTTCAACTTTGATAATAATAAGAAATGTTTCTTGAGCAGCAAATCAGCATATTCAAATGATTTCTGAAGGATCATGTGACACTGAAGACTGGAGTAATGATGCTGATATCACAGGAATAAATTACATTTTAATATATATTACAATAGAAAACAGTTCATTTAAATTGTAATAATATTTCACAAAATTACTGTTTTTTATTACTGGAAATAGCCATTTAAAAATATCCTGACATTTGTTTTTCCAACACTGTGGCAAGTTTAAAATAAGCATAAATTAAAGAAACATGTTGTGCATTTTTCTGCCATTATAGTATTATGTATTGGGGGAAAATATACTTAATTATCATGAAAATTACATCTTTTGCATTGTAAAATTAAGACTTAATTTCTGTTTGGCAAAACATATATTTTTTCTTTCTTTCTTTCTTAAGATTTTGGGTTAAAGTATAACAAGCACATGTTTTTTTCAGGTTTGTTTGACTACAGCTCTAACCTGTGTCCTGAAAGCCAGTGCCTGCTCAGGGAAACCCACAGACGTGAAGTATCGGGCCACATCCGTCACGCTCCAAAGCAAAGGGTCCTGCCCGACTTCTTCCTTTACCACATCACTGAGAAAAAAACAAAAACAGATCAACACCTCAAAGTTTATGAGCAAATGCAGACTAGGCTTCTCCATATCATAACAATGGTATGAGTTTGAGGTGGTGCGACCTGACTAATGGCACGTCCCAGCTGACAAAAATACTTTTTGATAACGTTCCCATTAAGTTATGGAAATGTTATTTCTGAATGTTCTCGGAATGTTCAAAGTGTCCATTTTTTAAAAATGTTTTAAAAATGCTCTTGTTTATGTGAAGGTTAGCAAAAAAATAAGGGAATTTGTTCCGTTTTATAATTTTACAAACATAATATAGTAATATTACTTTTTGAATTGTGAATGTTTTGAAACAAGTAGCAATTAGTAATGTTTAAAAACATTAGATACAATATTCAGAAACAAACATTCCATTAACAACATTCTGCACTCTTAGCCCGGATTTTATATTTACTTAAAAATATAATTACAATATACTTAGTTTGGTTGCATTACTTATAAAATATAAGTAAATTCTACTAATTTGTGGGTGTATTTGAATGTATTAATAAATGTAAGTTAAATGCACTTAAATTATGAAGTTTTTCTCCTGACCACGCCTCCTTCACACTGGTTTGCGGGAGGTAATGACGCCATTTTGTCGTGGTGTGTATGAATTCAAGGAGCTGTTGATGAGCAGTTGGAACATTTGTTTTGGCTGTTCTACAGACATTTTTTCCTAACATTTACCTTTTTATAGTTTTTCACCAAAGGAGAAAAAGTTACCATCATCGAGGTCAGGGTTTGTTTTAGTTGAGCTCTTGACCCTTAACTTTTTAATATTAGATTTTGTTTGGGCAGTTTTAACTGCATTAAAACCAACCAGACAAGCAAAGTTAAAAGATGATCAGGTGGTGTTGGTTATGTTTTCACATAATCATTATTTGATCTGAATCACTGAACTCATTTAGAGCCCAATCTCTGAGTTAGATTTACATTATTGATTACAGCAGCACTGTGATTCTACAGCAGAGGATCAACTTCTACAATACAATTTTTTTTAAGTTGTCCTTATCACAAAAAAAATATATATAGATATATATATATTGTAGGCACATACAGACATCAAGAATCAGCCTGTGAATCTCAACGACGGTGACAAGCAACATGTTCTGATAAACAGATCAACTCTGAACATTAGAAAACAAGCTACTAAAAAGTCACAGAAAAACAGCAAAATTTAAATAGTGAGAATAAAGAAAATTACTAAGACAATTCAGCTCATAATTTATTCATGCAGCAATGCATGATGGGAGGCATGGATGAATTTTGATTGGTGGCAAGTTAACTTGCTTAGTACATTGAACTTAAATATACTAGTTGTAGTAACTACAAAGTAATTAATATTACAAAACATTTTAAGTTAAATGAACTCGAATTATTAAGTTCACATTACTTAATCATTACTTATTTTTTTTAGGGCAACCAGTTTCCTCAAATTTTTTAAGTAAATTCAACTTATCCGGGCTAACAGTGTGAGAAGGTTATTAAAGACTAGATAACTATGAACGGACGTTCTATAAACGTAAGAACTTTGACAGAACCTTGCCAGAACGTTAACCAATGATCTGAGAATGTTCCCTGTTAGCGGTTTGTTTGAAAACATTTACTATTTGTCCAATTCTGCTTGATGCCACAGCAATGACACACTAGAACTTTACGTCTCAATATTTCAGTGTTTATTGACAAAGATACAAAGAAAATGTTAGCTTTCACTCACTTTCCATTATTCATCCCTCCATTGTTTGGAATTGTTTCTTCCTCTGTTGTAAGCTTGGGCTCCTTATTGCACATGTCACCTGAGAAAGCACAATTTAGGGAAAAAGAAAAAAATGAATGTATAGTGAGTTAATAGATATGGTGCAGGTTTGAAAATTAATGGGGATTTAGGGCAAAAATGCCACTAAAATGGCCCCCAAAATTAAGATGTGGGGGGGGGGGGGGGGTGGACATTACTGAAGCAATGTCGATTGTGGCAAAACATTTAGATCTGCTCATTTTTTACACTTTTTTTTTTTTGTAGTAGTAGTAGTATTGAGCATTACAACCAATCACGTGTGTTTCTGTCGAGCATATGAAAGCAATGGCCAATCAGAGGCGTTTACATTAGTCACTGGTGAAAGCGCCTGTTCAGTGCAAATGCTCACTCACTCATTTTATTCGTAGTTTAAATAAACGTTTTGTTTTTTATGCTACTAAAAATAACCAATCTGAAGTCCTGATTTTCTAATGTGTAAAAATGTATTAATAAACAGCTTGTTTTGTCTGTGTAGCCTACAGGAATATAATAAGCTGTTTCCCCAAAACACAAAGGTTTCTATACTCTATTCATTGACATTAACAATCATTATTACAATATCAAGAACAATAATCAACAGAAATGATTTTTGTAATAAAACTGCAGCCCTACCCTGTAATGAGTTCATGTTTTTTTAATTTTATAATGTATATACTTTATGTAGGCTATACATGATGTATTTGTATTGTAAATGCATGTATATCACTTATGAGCAGCATTTTACAATGTATATGTGTAAATAAACATTAATACCATTTCAGATGCAGCTTCTGTTCTCCTTTAAAATTCAAATGATGGCTTCTGATGTTGATAAATTTTATTGGCAACAGTCTATAGTATTCTAAAAGACTGAAGTAATTGGTCAGTTAACATATTTGACTTATACAAGATACACATAAAAAAAGACAACACAGATACATTTAATAAGGTAAACATAAAAATTACCATCACAAAGGTTAAAAAAAAGACTCTGGAAATCACTTCTGGGGGCTTTAAAAGGTGCTGTAAGCAATTTCTGAGAAACACTGTTGATATTTGAAATGAACCCAAACAAACACACCCCTTCCTTCATTGCTCCACCCCCAAAATGTACAAACACACAATGCAAGAGTGGATGTCTCTTTTTCATAGCTGAAGCGAAGCAAAAATAAAGTTAAGATGATGATGAATGAATGGCATGTAAGAACAAAAAATGAGTACACAAGAGTATATACAAGCAAGGGTTGGTTGTCACCAGCAGCACAGCAGCTCCAGACATACAATGACACTCAAAACCCTCCTGTGACTATCGCTAACATTACAACAGCAACAGCATATCTCAGTTCTGTGCAACAACAAAACCAATGTTACTCATGTATGGAGCAGAAACCACAAAACTTTGGTTTCTCCAGCGCTTTTCTAATATTAACGCGGGTCCTAAAGCACTTGCCTGATCATAACCCTTCTTTTTACAGTGATATTCCTCTGATCTTTTCTCTTTTGTAATGTCTCTCAGTCTACAGTCTTTCTTCAAATCTCTCCTTCTCTCCTCCCCCATAATGAGTGGACACGCCCCCTACTGCTGATTGGCTACATGTGTTGTGCTGCTCGGTCCGATCCACTTTCAACAGCGTTTCTCAGAAATTGCCTTTAAATGGAAAAATTCATTTCTGCCCCTGTTATGCTATGAAGGTTAAGAAACACAGGCAGAATCCTCACCCTCCTCAGCATGATCAGAGACAGCATGAGGCCCACCGTCTGCCATCACCGCCTCTTCCTGAAGACAGACACACACAATATGACACAGAGGAACATGACAGATGTGCTGTGATTGGAAGCAGGACGGACGTGCTTACAGGCATGACTGGATCAGGGGTGGGCACGCTCTCCTCCACCCTCGGCTCCTCCTCGGCTTTAAGAGCGGAGAGACAGATGGCCGCTGGCTGCGGCAGAAACTCCACGGATCCTGTGGGTTACAATGACAAATAACATCAGCTGAAATCTCTTTAGGCCAGCGTCTTACACATTTACCAACTGTTTTCGCTGAAATCTTGGCTTCTTCTGTCAGAGCTATGTCACTTTCATCAATTATTAAAGGGGACCTATAATAACCCTTTTACAATATGTAATACGTCTCTGGTGTCCCCAGAATGTGTCTGTAAAGTTTCGGCTCAATCAGATCATTTATTATAGCTTGGGTTTATATTTGGGTCTGAACAAAAATCATTTTTGTGTGTGTCCCTTTAAATGCAAATGAGCTGCTGCTCCCGGCCTCTTTCCAGAAGAGGGCGGAGCTTTAACAGCTTGCAATTCAGTTGCTCAACAACAACAAAGCTGGAGAATCTCACACAGCCAAAATGAGGATTGTCAGTAACGGTGTTCAGCCTTACATTGATCAAACTGGAGTCGACACTGATGGAGAGACTCAGAAAGTTACAACTTTTAGAATGAAACTGGACATTTCTGAACGGTTAGTGGATAAATTTATGTAGTTGCTGTAGAGTTGATTCAACTCATCGACCAGCATGTGCCGTCATGTTAATCTTTTGTGCAAATCCAGCGTTGAATGGACCCTTGTTTGTGAAATTCAAGACACACAGATTATTTTAATTGTCACTTTAGTGTAGGAGAATCCCAGAAAAACATTTAATTACACTATCACCACGGATCATCTGTGGCAGGGAAAATAAGTTTTGCCTAAGTATATATTATATATTATATAAAATATATTAATAAAATATTTGCAATTTCAAAAAAATCACTACATTTGAGTGGCCGTCAAGATACTTGTGATCACAAAAATGATTCAATTCAGCAAATTGCTGCATTATTTGCGGCATTTTTGTCTTTTTCCACAATTTTTCTGCAAAACAAAAATGATAACCTGATGCTACGGAGCTCCTAAAGCAAGGGTGTCCAAACTCGGTCCTGGAGGGCCAATGTCCTGCAGAGTTTAGCACACCTGCATGTAAGTTTTATTATGCCTGGTATGACCTTGATTAGATACTTCAGGTGTGTTTAATTGGGGTTGGAGCTAAACTCTGCAGGATTGGACACCCCTGCCCTAAAGGGAAAAAAATATTTTTGAAAGAAATAAAAAATATGATGGGAGGAAATTAGTCAATGTGTCTCACTCAAAAAATATTTTGCATTCTCTCAAGGAACTTTGTGTTTGCAAAAGTTTAGCTAGCAAACGCAAAACCAATGACATCTAGTTTTTTCTCCCATCTCATGTTTTTTTTCCTTCACCATGTCCCTTTAGGGACTCCATATGAAACAATATGATCCAATCAAAAGAGCCCATACATGAAGGGTGCTTCTCAATTCTTATTTGTGCATCCTCGTTTCCTATCCTCGCTTCCTATCCTCAAATTTTAGCTCCACCCCTTCAGGATGCGAGGGAAGGACACAAGGAAAAGAAACAAGGATGGAGGAAGTGAATCAAGTAAAATTATATATCCTCGCTCCCTTTAGCGTCACTTCAAAGCGTCATCAGCTGCACGCGAGGGATCTACCCACATGTTATTAAAGTTTGGTTATTTAAAAAAATATAGGGATGTCCCAATCACGTTTTTTTGCCCTCGAGTCCGAGTCATTTGATTTTGAGTATCTACCGATACCGAGTCCCGATCCGATACTTCTATAATACATGAAAAAGAATAAAGAAGAGCGAAAAAACAGATCCAGGAAGAGTGCTTTTCATGTTTTTCAGGTATCTAACAGTCGTTTTCACGAACAGAAAATGGATAAAGTAATCAAATATAAAATATCACTGCATATTATCTTTACTGTATAAAATAAATAAAGATTAATCATTATTGAAGTTAAAAAAACTATTCAGTCAAGAGCAGTGAGTGATTTCTTTGTTATTTGTTGTTTTATTTAACATTAAAAACAGGCAGCAGGAATAGTTTTTCTCCCTTTAAGGCATGCACAATCCAGTACATATACTGTTCCACATGCGCTGTCTTTCTCGACTAATATACGTTCACTTAAGACATAACCGACTATGTTTGCTAGGATACTCGCTAGGACGGGCATTTTTAAATAATTTTTGTATGAATTTGTCCGCCGAAGCGCAAGACTTGAAAGAGAACTCAGTATTTGCGCGCTGACTGGAATAAGCGTGTGCGCGCTTCGGATGAGCGCACACAAATCTTCTCACAGCGCGTGCGAGTTCTCTTTCGCGTCTTGTTCTTGAAGGTTTAAATCAGCAAGGCTTAAATGAGTTAGTTTAAACACAGATAGCAACGTGTGCTGTTCAGGTCTCACCTGTATCAACACCCGGGTTATGACGGCGTAAATGACTGGACATGAGAGCAGACGGCACTCGCAGTGAACAGTTTACAAAGAGTGACTGTTTTGTCCACGCGTTTTGATTATCGTTGTTGTAACGTTTTGCGCATCCATCGACTGAAACGTACATTATTTGAACTCTGTCCGTTTTCCACGTTGCTATTTTAAACACCATACGGTACGGTTCGATTTTTTTTTACCGAGAACCGTTGCACCCCTAATACATATCCGAGTCCTGATCGGGAGGTAACGTCCGATTCCGATCGAGTCTGAAACCACTTGATCGGGCCCGATTTCCGATCACATGATCGGATCTGGACATCCCTAAAAAAATATATAATAAATATTAATAAAGCAAGATGCCCCATTGAAATATGTGAAATGTAAAGTTTATTTAAACTGTATATATTTAAATTTTTGTGACAGATATGAAGGGGGAGGAGAATTTATGCATGCGTCATGTTTCTCGACGAGAAAAACGTCCGCAAAGGATACACCTCTGTATCCTCGCTCATGACTCCTCGATCCCCGCCTCCTCATGGTGCAATCAGAGAATTGAGATGTCCTTCAAGATGGCTGAGCTCGATCGGTTTCCGGGTCATAGGATGGAGGACGGAGGAGCGAGGAAATGAGGAGGGACATCGAGAAGCACCCATAGATTGCTATCTGTTCAACCATCCTCCCACTGTGTTACAGTAAATTCCATTAATTTCTCATATTTTCAAGTGATCTTTCCAAATGATTTATTTATAAACTACACTTGTCTATCGTCTTTCAAACCTGTTTGCTTCCAAACAGTGCGTGAGTGATCCTCTCATGTCAGCAAGTAAGATAAAATCAATGTTTATAGGCTTGAGGTTTAATGATAGTATTAATCTACTATATGTAATACTTTTATTTGCTGGTCCTCATAATGCTCAATAATAGATTTACACAGGGACATTGTTTTTACAGGATATTCATGTTTTTTGCAATAATACAAGCTGTAAAAATGCAAAAACAATATTTCAAAATTGGGACAGGTTTACAATTGATTTCAGTAATTTTAAACAAAAAAAATGTACAGGCAGTTGTATTCATACTGCAACTAAAACATAATATATAAAGATTATTGGTGAGTTTTCACTGCAAGAATGTCCGTTTGTCCTCATAATCGTTGATCAAAATAACTTCCCTTCCCTCTTACTGCAACATCTCTTCTCTGATGATGTGTTTACTGGCGTGAGGGCGGAGCAAACCGTCACTCGCATAAGATCCACCAATAGCAAACCACAACCATCCAATCAATTCCCCGTGGATAAAATCAAGCCCCGCTCTCATTTTTTTCTTGTTCAGCTGTTTTACTTGGATGTATGTCACAATAGGAAAGAAAAGATGATCACAGCTTCCATTTCATGCTGACTTCATCATGTTAATTTGCAGTACGGTTTCAAAAGACTGATTCTTTAACCAATTTATTTTAATTACTGTACATACCTGTGTCCTGCTGGGCTGCTGACTGTATGTGCTCGGGCAGAGTGTAAGCGCAGTCGGCGTCCTGCCTCAGACCATCATGGGTAGGAGAGTTCTTTGAGGAAGTGGGTGAGGGAACAGGCAGACTGGTGTTACTGCTGGTGATGGGACTCATGCTGATGCCCGAGTCAGCGGTGCTCTGAGCGCACATGGCATCCAGACTGCTCTCATCACCCTCCTCATCCATACTGCTGTCCATTCCTGCTGTCGTCGACATCTCGTCCTAAAACGATTGCAGATTTTATTTTACTTTACTTGATCACTGTTAGACAAATACACAGCCACAGTCTACCTACAACCCAGTGCAACATAAGGCTTCAACAGAACCAGTGTTGGGAGTAATGCATTACAAGTAACTTGAGTTACATAATCAGATTACTTTTCCAAGTAACTAGTAAAGTAACGCATTACTTTTTCAATTTACAACAAAGTTAAATGTGAACATCCATTTACTCATCTCACTTGCACGAAAACATTCAATATTCCTCAAAATGAATAAAAACTGTGAAATGGAATCTCAGAATTGTACGCAAACCTGTAATAATTATATTAAATTACACAAATATACTTTTATATGTATTTAATCTCAATTTATTAACCAATGTATTTTCTGCTGACCTTCGATGATCTAATTCAACCATACTAATAAGCAAAACTATTTTATATTAGATTTAGAAATAAGAGTGATGAACTTCCTTCTCCTGTATCCCATTCTTTTTTAATCCAGAATGGCAGCACAGCTGAAAGGTTTGTTTGAGTTGCGCCCTCTACTGTTCAGGCGTAAATATGCATTTCCTTCAGCCTGAGGCTTATTCGTTTCACTTTTGGTGTGAAAGGGCCTTAAAAGGATTACGGTAGTTCACTTTCAAATAAAATTTTCCTGATAATTTACTCACCCCAATGTCATCCAAGATGTTCATGTTTTTCTTTCGTCAGTCAAAAAGAAATTAAGGTTTTTGATGAAAACATTCCAGGATTATTCTCCTTATAGTGGACTTCAATGGCCTCCAAACGGTTGAAGATCAAAATTAAAGTTTCAGTGCAGATTCAAAGGGCTTTAAATGATACAAGACGAGGAATAAGGGTCTTATCTAGTGAAACCATCGCTCATTTTCGAATTTTTTTTAAATGTATATGCTTCATATAAACAAATGATCACCTTCCAAGTGCTTCCGTCAAAATAACTTCTACTTACGAAAAAAAGGAACTGGTAAATAGAATAGGGAAGGCGTAGGACATACAGCGTAAGCTTTTTGAAGAATACGAAAGTGCGGTTTTGGCGGAAGCAATTGAACGATGAACATTTGTGTTTATAAAGCATATACATTTACATTTTTTTCAAAAATGACCAATCATTTTGCTAGATCAGACCGTTATTCCTTGTCTGGTGTCGTTTAAAGCCCTTTGAAGCTGCACTGAAACTGTAATTTTGATCTTCAGCCATCTGGAAGCCACTGAAGTCCTCTATATGGAGAATAATCCTGGAATGTTTTCATCAAAAACCTTCATTTCTTTTCGACTGAAGAAAGAAAGACATGAACATCTTGGATGACATAGGGGTGAGAAAAATTATTAGGAAAACTTTATTTGAAAGTGAACTAATCCTTTAACATTTGCCAAAAAAATATAACTTATTTGTTGTTATTAAAAAACAAACATGAAAGCACAGACCAGGTGAGAAAAAGTAACGCAAACGTGATGTACTTTCCATAAAAAGTAACTAAGTAATGCAATTAGTTACTTTTTTAGGGAGTAACACAATATTGTAATGCACTACTTTTAAAAGTAACTTTCCCCAACACTGAACCGAACGCATCAGGTATGCCATTTGAAACTGTGTTTTCATACAACTTTATACAAAGTAAATCACTACCACTTTTTTCAAGAAGAAAAATATGAAGCAGCACAACTGTTTTTAACACTGATAATAATCAATGAGCATCAAATCAGCATATTACAGGGGTTTTTAAAGTGAGGGGCACTAGAGCATGTCAGGGGAGGCATGGAGTAGGGCTGGGCGATATTTCTATATAGTTTATCTGTATGTATAGATCTATGCAGCGCAGGACTGCTTAAACATGATAGAGCAGCAAAGAAACAGATAAATGAGACAAAAAAAAGCAGGACATGCTTGATGATGAGTTAAAAGCACAATAAACTGCGAAAGAGTACTGAATTCGGTACTGACAGGGGGCTTACTGTGGCGCATATCCACATGAACGCTGAATTCAGTTCACTTTTGAGGCTTACTGCACTTGAACAAACAAATACACACATTTATATGTCATATGTTTTCACATAAACAGTCAGTTATGTCTAAAGTGAAAGTTTTTGGGGAAATTATCATTATATTGGATCAATGCATAAGGTCTTAAAGGCCCACTGAAGTGTCTTGGAATGCTCAGCATTATTCAATGTGTTGACGTAATTTCCACTGAAACATGAAGACAGGGCAGGACAAATCAAACAGCCCCTCCCCCTTTTTAAAATAGCCAATATCATTTAGTTTATATCACAGCTCAGCCAGAACCGTTGAGCTCGGTAAAACCACAGTTTTCTTCTAATCTCTAACCGTTTCTCCTCCTAATCTCCTCCATATCGCTTTAAAATACAGCATTGTGCAGAATTCAAATTGGTCCGATACGTTTTAACTTGCGAATATATGCTCTCTTGTCTCTGGACCGAAGCAGACTGTGTGCGTGCTGCAGCGGTTCGAGTGACACTAACATGAAACCAGACTTCATTCATGTCAATGGAAAGTATATTTACACTGTCTTCATTTCCTATCCTCTATATAGTGCACTATGTGCCATTCAACATGTAGAAAAGAGTAAATGTTCACGTGAACAAGTGACCGATTTCAGCCGTGCAGCTTCAGCGTCTGTTTACAGTGTTGGAGGGGGTGGGACTTCAGATTCTAGAGAGCATTTGATTGGACAGAAGATTTAATGAGAAGCTGAAGTCTGTGGTGGTCATGAAAATCCATTTTAGCGGAAGTGAGAAACTACGTTTTAAACGCCGATATCTTCTAAATGCGAATTTATGTCATCGTTTTGGAGCACACTAGCTTATAGATAACAGTAAGGCTAACATATTCATACTAAAAGCCAAAAAACTTCGATTTTGATTTCATTGCAACTTTAAAGTAGCCTCATAGGTTGCAATGACATTACATGGTACAAGTGACCCAATTCAGATTTTTTTCTTCCATGTTGGCACAGATCGGATATGACCCATGAAAGTGCAAGCCGGAAAAAAAGGCACATGATTGCAATATTCTCAGATCGTTTTTCCTCATTCACATATGGAAATAAATCTGATATGAATCGGATATGTGCTGCTGCGTCTGCCATAAGCAGACGGATCAGATATTCCCGTCAATGCGAGTCAAAAGTCATTAAAAAAAGTGACATGGTGAATGCCATCAAGGTGGACACCAAATGTGATCACATGACTCTTTTTCAATGGAGGACAAAGGCTCAACCTAATGTTTTGCTGACTTTTAAAGGATTAGTTCACTTTCAAATGTCAAATGTCTTGATGCCCAAATCTGATTTGTTGACTATATTTGATTTTTTTGACAACCTGCTTACATCTTCTTGTTAAAGTGACCCATATCTGATATTTTCATTTACACTATACACTTGGCAAAAGCAGACATAGTGACCTGGAAAAGCTTTGGTCGAACTGGAAGCAGATAGGTGCAATTTGCAATGAAAGAAGACAAATTGATATTACAAGCTTTTGGTCTCCGCACCATCTTTAAAGGATTAGTTCACTTTCAAATTAAATTTTCCTGATAATTTACTCACCCCCATGTCATCCAAGATGTCCATGTCCTTCTTTCGTCAGACGAAAAGAAATGAAGGTTTTTGATGAAAACATTCCAGGATTATTCTCCTTATAGTGGACTTCAATGGCCTCCAAACGGTTAAAGGTCAAAATTAGTTTCACTACAGCTTCCAAGTGCTTTAAACGATACCAGATGGTCTTATCTAGAAAAAAACGGTCATTTTCAAAAAAAAAAATATATAAATGTATACGCTTTATATAAACATGATCGCCTTTCCAAGTGCTTCCGTCAAAACGCAGGACATACAGCGCAAGCTTTTTGAAGAATACAAAAGTGTGTTTTTGGAGGAAGCACTTGGAAGGCGATCATTTGTGTTTATATAAAGCATATACATTTAAATTTTTTTTTTTTGGTTTCTCTAGATAAGACCCTTATTCCTCGTTTGGTATCGTTTAAAGCCCTTTGAAGCTGCACTGAAACTGTAATTTTGACCTTCAACCGTTTGGAGGCCATTGAAATCTATCATAAGGAGAAAAATCCTGGAATGTTTTCATCAAAAACCTTAATTTCTTTTCGACTGAAGAAATAAGGACATGGACATCTTGGATGACATGAGTGTGAGTAAATTATCAGGATTTTTTTATTTAAAAGTGAACTAATCCTTTAGAGATGGTCTGGAGACCAAAAGCTTCTAATATCAATTTGTCTTCTTTCATTGCAAATCACACCTATACGCTTCCAATTCGACCAAAGCTTTTCCAGGTCACTATGTCTGCTTTTGGTTGTTTCGCCAAGTGTATAGTGTAAATGCAAATATCAGATATGGGTCACTTTAACAAGAAGATGTAAGCAGGTTGTCAAAAAAAATAAAATATAGTCAACAAATCAGAATTGGGCATCAAGACCTGCAGTGTAAAAGTCAGGGATGCAAACAGGTAAGGGGGGGAAAAGGTGAGAACATTGTGTAGGGCGGGGGCATGCTCCGAACAGAATTGTTTTTAAAGATATTTGCTTTACATGCTCATTTGTAGTTACTTGCCCTCTCTCTTCACCGTTCCCACATCTCAGACCTCAAAAGTTCCCACATCTCAAACCCCCCACTCCATAGAAACACTCACTGGATCTATGCAAATCCCATAAGTGACCTATTTTGATCTCAAAAAGGAGAGTTGTCACTGAAAGGTGAGGAGTTTGCATCTATGAAATGCAGCCTACAGGCCTACCTGCTGCTGTGTATGTCATTAATGTCAATCAAACAACAAAAGAAACAGAAAACCATATAACGAAGGCATTTTTTTAACCCGAAATGTTGAACTCAGTTCTCAGAATTAAAATGTTTTACATAAATGGCCCAATTTTTAATGAGGCAGTTTGTAATGTAATGCAGTTTTGTGTTAGCTTGTATATTTTAATTGTTTTTGTTTCATGAATTGTTTTGTAATTGTTTACATTTATAATAAACTATTTAATGGCGGACTCTCATTATGTCAACTTAACCTAAATAGTGTGCCAACATGCCTTGCTAAGGGTTCAGTGAACCACCCTGGGCAATAACGCTGGAATGTTCAATAGCCCAGAAATATTTTCACTAGAAAGCATAAGCAGCCAAGCTGGTGGAGTAAAGAAAACATCTATCAGCATGGGCTTTAAACAGAACTGAATGCTGATTATCAATACAACAAATACCTGCATTTTACATTTAAACGAGTATATTTCGACTGTCGCACTTTGTGATTATGCTCCCAAAGAAAACTGGATGATCGTCGAATCGAGCTTCAGTGGTTTCTGAAGGCCGCGCGCACCGTCTATTCACACAGAAATTTATCTTCGCCCGTTTTTTTAGCCGTACACTTTAAACCTGTTATGGCGGTGGTTGGCGCTAAGGTATTAGTAACGTTACTAACAGAGCAGTGGACATATTTAAATAACTTATTTATACAGTACAACGAGTGACATTACGGACGGAGAGAGTTTGCTGAACGGAGGCGCGCTGATATGCGAGTGAAGCGGGGCGGGCTCATGAATATTACGTAGCGTAACGTTCTCCAGCTGCATCAGAACGTAGCGAGCGGGCTCATGCATATTAAGTAGCATAACATTCTACAGCTGAATCAGAACCTAGCGATCGGGCTCATGAATATTAAGTTACATAACGTTCTCCAACTGCATCAAAACGAAGCGGGCGGGCTCATGAATATTAAGTTGCGTGTGGTTCCTCAGCGGCTTGAGAGAGAAGCGTGGCGAGTTCATTCATATTAATTAGGCACGCCACAGGCGAACTTCACGCAGCCTAGTTAATATTCATAAACCCGCCCTGCTTCGCTCCGAGGCGCGCTGCCTGTCTGAGACAAGCGCGTCCCAAGGCAAGCCAATGTTAAACGTGGCTGTAGCCGACATTTTCCCCCTTAAAACACATCAAAAGCTAACGTTCACCTTAGTCCACATGTTAACCCGTGATCAATAAGTACCGCAAGTTCACGAGAAGCACTGACGACTTCGTTCGCACTTCGCGTGCGCGGACATAAAGGATCATCTAGCAGCCCGTCTAATGACTTGCGCTTCAATGATCCCGATAAACTGTCGTATTGACTTTGTCACGACGCGTACAAGAGCACAAATGCATCAAATAATCGCTATTGCAGTTGTCTAGCTATTGCAAATATGTGTCGCTCCTTGTGCGAAATGCGTCAGTCGGCGGAGCCGTGATGTTTTGGCGACTTTCCCCCGATGTGCAAAAGCGAGTTTGGATAAACTGACAAGGATTTTATCGCTAAAGTTTAGTCCGCGCTCTAAAAACAAAAACTCGCTCTGAAAGATTTCGACAAGCGCTTCCATTGTTGGCGATTTTCCGACGCTCATGAAGGTTCGTGCCGCTCCCCGTCTGCGCCAGTCCGCGCGCGCGTGTTTGCGTGTGCACTTGCCTTTATGTTTCATGCGCCAGAACAGTTAAACTAGTGATAAAACACCAATGCTTGGCATTGCGCGTGATTTTTGCCGGCGCGCAGCCGCTCTCTCTTTCTGTGCGCCAGCGCTCGGTTTACTTACTTCCATATCCTCCATGTGATCCTCATCCACGGGACCCAGAGCGCTGTTGCCGGTGCTCCAGTCCGCGGGAGAAGGCTGTTTCACCGCACACTTGCTCTGCTCGGTTTTTCTCCTGCCTCTCAACACCTTTGCCGCGTTGCGATAGGACACCGAGCCTTTATAGTTGACTTTCAGCACCGTTCGCTCCTCTATCAGTTTCTCTAGTTCTGAACGGGTTCGGTCCCAGTCCGAGCCGTATCGTCTTTTAACCATTCTGCAAATTCTATCCAGATCCGGTCGCGCTTTTCTCGACCTCAGCGAGTCAATGGAGCCCAGGATCCATTCGCGGTACGGCTTAGACATTATTCCTAATGGGCTTCAAGCTTGATAGAGTGGATGAAGTGCGTCAGTGTTGCCTTCGACGTGACGCTCGCACTCTTTCGAGCTGCGGCGCGAGCGCGCTGGAGAAGAAAAAAAAACGGAAACATACTGTACGCGTGCGTGCGTCGATCACATTGAGCGCTTAAGGTGGAATGCGCGAGATGCGCGTCCCGCCACTAGGAGATTTAAGGAGGCTTTGTTCTGTTCTGTTGTTCTGCGTGCAGCTTAAAGGTCTGTTTTGGAATGCAATACTAACATGCTGTATTATTAATGTGAGACCAGTATGCTTGCAACACTAGTTGCATTTTCTTTCTAAATAATACGCGAATATTCGACGGTAAAAACGTTTCATTTCACATTCCTTAATTAAACCAGTTATGTCAGAGAGAGAAAAAAAAAATTAAATAAGTTATTTGGAATATAACTTATTTAAATGAAATATAAGCTGCATACTGCACAGTACAGTTCGTAAAACAAGGCATTATGCAACAATAAACATTTCACACAGCATTATGCTAAATCATTGTCAAAAGAGCTTATGAAATCAAAATTGACAATTCTTATTTTTATGGAATGTGTAAGTATTCATTATTTTTGTTTTATTTACATGTCCTCAAAATAATTCTCCCTTACAATTTCTCTTCTCTGATGACGTGTTTACTGGTGCGAGGGCGGGGCAACTTGTCACTAACATGAGATCAACCAATAGCAAACCACAACCATCCAATCAATTCCCACGGACAAAATCAAGCCCCGCCCTACATTTTTTCTCCTTCCAGAAGCCATTTCACTATACATCACAATAGGGAGAAGACTATCGCAAGTTCTGTTTCACGCTGACTTTAATCAGGTGAGGAAACATGAATATAATCCCAGAGTCATTTGGCAAATTATTTAAAAAACTGTTTTAAACATCTTAAATTGGAAACCCGATCAATTAGTGAAGATTAGATTGTTAAAAAATCCCAGGTTATTGATGACACTAATGGAAGGTCAAGTAAAGTGCATAGCATTGTGGGATACGGCATTGTGCAGTGCGCTCTGCTGTATCCTGCACGCTTTAGCAAATGTGTTATCATCTCAAGGTGATTTATATTCCCGCAGAATGCTGTCTGTTTGCATTTCCATGCATCTCAAGAGGAGCTTTCTCAGTTGGTGCATGAGCAGCTGAAATTCATGATAAGTGATCCGCCATCTTTGCTCATGGGCGCTCAGCTCTGCAGCCAGGTCATTTTGAGACAAAATGTCATGTGACTAATGACTAGACTCAGGAAAATGACAGCACTGATGCACCACTTAATCTAAAGGGGGAAAAAAGTCAAATTCTTTCTTCACATAATGGTAAAACATTTGCTATGATAAAATATGATAATCTGTTCTATGCTTAATGTCCTTAAAGGGACAGTTCACCCAAAAATGAAAATTATCCCATGATTTACTCACCCTCAAACCATCCTAGGTGTATATGACGATCTTTCAGGCAAACACAATCGGACATATATTTAAAAATATCTTGGCTCTTCCTTCTTATAATGGTATTGAAGGGGGGGTGTGATTTTGAATCCCCAAAAATGCATCAATCTATCATAAAAATAATCCATACGGCTCCAGGGGGTTAATAAAGGCCTTCTAAAGTGAAACGATGCATTTTTGTAAGAAAAATATCCATATTTAAAACTTTATTAACTATAATGACTAGCTTACAACAGACGGCCATACGCATCAATTTGCGGGGGAAGAGTAACCCCTGACCTGACGAATGACGAAATGATGAACGCGGAAGCGCAGAGGAGAGAGCAAAACAAAACACCGGTCACAAATTAGAAGTCTAAAACAAGAAATTTTAGAGAGAAATGTTAGAGGATTTTGATGTAAAGAGGAGTTTGTTGCACAGCCCTATTTGTTTAAACCGTGAGAGGCGTCTAAGCTTACGATCCTCCTACATCCTGCGTCATACATGGCATCAGGGGTTATGCATTTTTGTGGGTGGGCTTAAAAACAGACCCCCTTGTTCACTACCATTATAAAGCTCTGAAGAGCCAGGATATGTTTTTAAATATATCTCAGATTGTGTTTGTCTGAAAGAAGATAGTCATATAGAATGACTTGAGGGTGAGTAAATCATGGAATAATTTTCATTTCTAGGGAAACTATCCCTTTAAGCAGCCTTGAATTTAACTGATAAATTTGTTCATACTTCAGAAAAATAACATTTAAGACAGCACCACATTATTGTAATTTTAACAATTAAAACTTTATTGGAATGATACATGTTGCAAAATATTATTCTGTGTATTTTTTTATTTTTAAACATACTCGATGTGTCCTACGGGTATCCGTCAACTTCTCCAGAAGGTAAAATAATTAAGACTGTTAAAGGCAGAGAATATACAGTATTGTTTCCCGAAAAGGTACAATAGACTACACCATCACCATACCCATGTCGGGAGGAAAGAGACTCCTGTTATTGAAAATACACTTAGAAAATATGCAAAAGTAAATCAAATGTTTTCTTCATGATTTTTTTCTTTTAAAAAGCAAATAGAGTGTAGGAAACTGGATGTGTAGAAAGGCAAACTGTATCATGGACTGATGCGCACACACACACACACACACACACACACAAAAAGATGATTGACAAATGTAAATGAACAGATGAATGAGAGACTGGAAGATGTGTGACACCCATGTATTTGAAAGGGAGGGACTGGGCCTCGAGAATCAGGCAGACATAGAAGGATGACATATGAATACCACCAAGAATGTCATGCTCTGACAAAAAAAGGTGTGTAATGAAAGGTGCATTTGAGCCTTAATTTCCCATAATCTCCAACGATTTAAACCGCTGTTGCTTAAAACACAATCCTTCCGTATCACGATCAAGCTCAAAGATGAGGGGGAAACACTCATAAGAAAGCCAGCCTGTACATTAAAACTCAGTGCACCAGTTGAAGATAGTCTTACGTTGCTTCTAACATCACAAAACCAGTGCCGAAGAGCCTTCTGGGTAATCAAAATGTACAGAAGCATCCTTTGAACACTGATTGTTTTGTTTTCCAGCTATTGAAGCCCACTTGTTTGTACACCCATTTTATGAAGTCTCCAGAAATGGGAGGAGGGGGGGGTGGGTAAATGTCCCAGCGATAGCTAGGCATGCAGGGAAAAGTGTGAAGGAAAAGAAAATCTAAACCTATCCCAAAAGTTTGGTGAAAAACAAACGTCTGCCTTTGCTTGTCTGTTTCTAAAAAGGTACCCGAATGATCAAAAACTGACCCAATCTGCTCCATTTTGGCTGTGCACCTGGCAGGTTACAGGTCATTTCCTGAGCAGGAAATGGAAATGAACATTAATTTGATCTTATACTGCAATTTGAATGGCATCATCTTCAATGAACAGCCATCTAGTGTCCAATAGATGCTACAATGATTAAAAGACATACAAAGAGTTGCTTGAAATACCATTTTAACCTGGCACCAATCTGTAGTTTGCAAACACTCAAGTTACACTACTCATCGTAATAAAAAACAAAAACAAAAAACAAACCAAAAATCGCACAATTTAGAAAGAGAAGCATCTAGTGCGCCACCTAATGAGCAGCTGACTTCTGAAGAACTGAGCTATAAGCGACAACTGGTGTCTCACATTTAAATGTGAAGCGTGTCCATTTTGTGCCACTAGAGGCAGCAAACAAAAACATAAAAATAATGACTTTTATCAATCCATTTGAGCTAATATATATATAGTCCTTTTCATTTGGTTACTCAATCAAACAGACTGCAGTTCAGTTTGGTGCCACTAATGGCGCACTTCACCTTTTACATCTAATTAAATATTAATCGACAAGAAGCTTTCAAAGCATAACGAAATAAAATTTGCGACACTACGCATTATTGCACACTTCTGCAAACTAAAACAAAACAATCATGGGGACATTTGCGTTTAGATTGTCTTGCATCCTACGGAGTTAAAGAGCAAGATAGAAAGTTCAATTTTGAGCAATTCATACTTGGATGATATTCCAACAGGCTGAATGGAGCTTCGCTAACTGGTCTTAATAACGCACAATAAAGTCTACATGAACAACAAGCTTATTTGAAGCAGAAATTGAGATTGATTAGTGAAGCCCTAGAGTTAAAACATACTGAATATCCGCCTAATTTTCGAACAATGTTTTCTGTAAGGATAAAAACGAAATACCACTGGCAGGTGACATGGCAGAAACGAATAATAATAAACAACATCATCATAATAGTCATCCAACAGGAACCCAGTGTTACCACAGACACAGTGCCCTCCTTTAACGTTTTCCTTTAAAAGCATCATTCTAAAAACCAGACAAGTCTTTGTGCTTGGCCATCACTCGGCTTTGTGTTGATTTACTCCTGGAAAATTCACCTTTGAATCAAAGCCATCTGAGAAAAAGTGTAAAATCATGGATTGGAGCTTCAAGTATGCTTGTTCATGCTACAGATCTGAAACAAAGTACTGTTACGGTCTTATCGGCGGCCATTTGCAAGGCAAAGCAAGTTCTATTCGTATGACAAGTAGGGTTTTTAGGACACATATTGGCTTGAAATAGAACGATGATCCAAATCAACAATCTTCAAACTAAGCGGCTGATTCTGCCTGATCTTAGAGCCAATCAATATGTGATGATAAATTTGAAGGATGCTTGAAATTCAAATGGGAAATGGGTGATATCGCAAACAAAAAGCCAGAATTCTGGAACAGTGTAAGATGGACTGATTTGGTACTGGGTGCCAATAGGTGCACAGGAAGTAAACAAGATGTGAGGAGAACTACAGAGCAAGGACACCTCTGCTGATAAAAAAGGGGGGTAATTTTCTCTGGAGAAGCCAAAATTCAGTACCAGAAAGTAACCTCTATATCTCTGGAAAAAAAAAAAGAAGAAGAAAAAAAAAAAAAAAAAGAAAAAAAAAAAAAGTCGTCACAAATATCCCCATGCCAGCCAGTCACAGAGAAGTGACTGAATCTCTGCCCAATGGACCCTGGCTACCAAACAAGAGGGAAAACATGAAAATGGACAAGTAACAAGTGACGAAGGATCTGAAAAGGCAACACTGCTGGCGTCTCTCTCAGGACTTTCTGATCTTCTTCTCCCTCCATCTGTGTGTGAGGGCTCTACGTTGTTGTTGTTGTTGTTGTTGTTACCGGATACAGGCTCAGTTCAGTCCATCATCTCACCCTGGAAAACGTTTTCTTCTCACCGTTGCCCCGCTTCTCATTTCTCTCCATCCCTCTCCTCCACTGCTGCTGCTTCTAGAATTCAGCAAACTCCTTTCCACATTTCTCTGTGAAAGAGACCCGGATTTCTTCTTCCTCGTAGTCGTCAAAGTTGCTGGTGTCCCCAGGGCCTTTGCACTTAGGGATGAAGGGGGCCTCCACCTGAAAACAGACACAAATATTCACTGATGAGTCAGCAGAAAAGGTTATTACATTTTGAAGCTGCTTTATAGTAGAAAATTAAGTTGTAATTGTAATTGAAAGTGACACTAGGGGGCTTTCGCACCAGGTGGTTATAGAAACTAACTGTTCCCCTTGGACCATTTTCCTAGTTGCATTTACACTGCCAGTTGGGACTTTGAAATATGACATAAGCTGTCACTTACGTCCTGCCGCTCTGGTTGTTGTGTGGGACTTTAATTTTGACAATGCTGAGGACGGCTTAGCCAGAGCCTGAGCACACAGTGCTCCCTTTCTCAGCCTTCATTAGCGTACAATCTGTTTAACCGTTTTATCTAATAATGTATTAGACAGGACAGTTAAACAGATCATAAACTAATGAAGAAAGAAAGTAAACAGTATATGGAAGTGTTATAGCGTTTGCTGTGTGGTTGATGCCCAATGCCGTCAACTGAAGCCCCAGGTATACAACAGCCGTCCGCATTCGTGCACCGTCAGCATGACGTAATTTTCATCATGCGGAGGACTCGCTGCCGGCTGCACACCCCGTTCGCGTGCAGCCCAAATTTCTAGACCGCACGGACCATCCATGTGCAACAGCACATGCGCAAGCATTATAGAAGAGTCCACTAGGTGGCAATACGCACAGTGTTTAGCCGTCGAAGAATAGTGTGAAAAGACTGGTTTAAAAACAACACGCTTGAAAAAAAGAGAAAAACACGACAATGGACGGCGAACTTGACGAGCGTTTGTGCAAAGAGATTAGAAAGTAACCACATTTGTACAATTCACGTTTGAAAAAGTACAAAGACATGTTTAGGGTGGCAAATTCATGGAGGGAGATAAGTAAAAATATGGGAAAGGATGCACTACTTTTCTTCGATCATGCACAGCGAATGTACCGTTGATGACATGTCTGGTAGGGCATAGAAAAAAACTGTACCGCGTATGTGTCGAACGCGGTCATCCGCGCGCATCCATGGTGTAGTATACTTTGAAAGTTTCGCGGACTCAACTGCGCGCGCGACGTGTCGGGTGCAGAAAGTGAAGTATACCCGGGGCTTGAGCGGAAATACATAATCATGTTCTGCTTGGTACCTTAAAATTGGCATAAAGGTTGAGAAGTGCCTGGACTTCAGCGTTGGTCACTCTTCACACTTGAAATAGTTAACCCTGGGTCATTCTAAACCCCTGGTAAACAGAATCCTGGGTTACCTTTATTCATGTTTCACACTTCTCATACTACACCCGGGATTGACAGTTAATCCTGGGTATTCATAAAATACCGTTTCACATTGCATATTCCTAAACCCCGGGATAAAGTCCTTATCTGCGTATTTGTGGTGTTATTGAGCACGTTTACATGCCCACCAGTAACCTGATAACTCACAAATATCAGTTTATTGAAATTATCAGCTTTCCCCATTTACATGCAAACCAGTAAACTGACAACCCAGGTAAACCGCACTTACATGACTTTATTAATAAATCGGGTTATTTCCCTGTAGTGACGTCAAAAATAATAATTTGCTTATCTGACTATTCCATATGTTTTACATATGTTATGTCAGTTGTGATTATAAATAAAGCTTGCAACATGTCAGCGAGAAATTTATGGCTCATGGATTATTCTCTTTCTCTTTCTTATTAGGAAGAGATAATTTAGTCTCAACAAAAGTAGTTCCTAGAACTAAAATCCTTCCCATTTCATGTGGTGCTAACACACCAAAAAGCAGGCACTTCCAACAATAGTTATAGGAACTATGAAAATGTTCCTCCGGTGCAAAAGCCCCAACTGACACCCTTTTAAAACTGTAAAACTGATTGATTTAAAGCAGTCTACTGTAAAACATGCTATATAATTAAACATGACGTAACTAGACTGGAGTGTTGAATTACATCGCTATGATCAGATGTTTTCTTAACTGCTGTTTTCTCACTGCTGTCATTTCTGTTATGTGATTATTTTGTTATTGAGAGCACAGCATGCAAGAAATATTTACATATTCATCTAAATGTCACTCTCAGCAGAGTCAGCTGGGATTTGGGTTGGGATGTTTTGCTAGCAATATATAGCTGGTCACTTATTCCGAACTTCTTTTTAAAACCCTAAAAAAGAAGTTTATCAGGGCCTTAACATGTAGTGATGAATTATTCACAAAATGAGGGTAAATTTTGATATCAGGTAGACTTGAAGATTGACGAAAAGGTGAGAACAATGTAAGTAGGGTTGGGAAATGAGAACCGGTTCTTATCCAGAACCGGTAGTGTCATTTTGAAAAGTACCGGAACCGTGCAAAATAAGTTTCGGTTCCAAAAACGGTTCTGGTGTGATGGGTGGATTTTTTTCCTTCAAATAACGACTTTATCGATTGCATTGTTGTGCCACTAGGTGGCAACAAATTACTGTTACAGATGTATCTATCACTGAATCTTTCTTACAGAAACAAGTGAAGTCTTTATGAATCCAACTTACAAAATGTTCTGTTTCACCTGTCTGGATCTTATACGCGTTTAAGCATCTTATTTGTGTTGAATTTGTGGTAACACTTTACAATAAGTTTCATTTGTTGAACTAACCATATGAATTAAACATGAGTAATACATTTGTTGCTGTATTTATTAATCTTTGTTAACATTAGTTAATAAAAATGCAGCTGTTTATATTGTTCATAGTTTAGTTTACAGTGCATTAAATAATGTTAACAAATAATAAATGTTTAAATTAACTAACAAAGATTAATAAATGCTGTAGAAATGCCATTCATTATTAGTTAAATGTAGTTAACTAATGTTAACTAATGAACCTTACTATAAAGTGTTAGTGAATTTGTTGAGATTAGCAGTCTGTTAAACTCATTTTACAAGTACAGTAAACTCACACTGTTTGAGTTGAGTATTGTGCATTTTTTCCCCCTTGCTACCATTTTTTTTTAATTGGTTGTTTAATAACTTTAATGGAACTGGAATCAGAACCGGAATCATTAGGCAGAACTGGAATTGGAACCAGAAAAATTCATACAATTCCCAACCCTACTAATAAGTTAGAACACAGTCTGATTCAGTACCTTCTTCTGGTAGATTGCGATCCAGTCAGTGGTTGCAAACCATTTGTGGCCCTTGATGTCATTGACGCCATTCTTGAGGTTACCGAAGCGCTTCGTCAGATCTACCTGAAGCAGGTTCCTCAGCAGGTCCTTCAGGTCAGAGCTAAAATGCGAGGGGAAGCGGACCTAGAGGAAGATTGAGACACTGACTCAGTGCTTGGGATTCATTACGAATTGACCTCCGAAACACCACAAAACCTAATCACAATTGATACAATGTTATTTAATAAACAAGTCAAAGCAGTTTATCTGCCAAATCCTAACTAACTGACAGCGACTGAATACTTAAATTTGTAACAGTGCAGCATATCACAGCTAAACCACAAAACCAATGGAAACAGCTGCAAAAGAAGACTGGGTGGATTTAAACCTTGAGATGACACCGTTCATAGTTAATTTTTAAGTGTCATTTCTAAATCTAAAGATATATTTTATGGCTGGGGAAAAAAAAAAAAAATACATTTTGCAATTTAACTTAAAATAACTTCATATTTTTTGTTTTGTTTAGTTTAATATTTGATAAAAATTGTGAATTTTTAAACATTTTATATTTTCATTTTTTATTTTAGTTTAATTTTTAGTAATTTTGTTATGTGCTTTGTCATTTGTATTAGTTCTTGTTCTTTTAAAATATTACATCTAAGGTTTAATTATTTCAGTTTTATTTTTTTTTTTTAATGTCCAGTTAGTAATTTGCCTAATGTTCATTTAGTTTTTCCATCTAGTATTTATATTTCATTTTAGCTTTATTTCAACTAAATTTCAACTTTTTTTTTTTAAATAGTTTTAGTTGATAACCTTGCTCTTAGCTACCAATTACTAATAGTTACTAAAGTTATTTCAGAATTATTTATATATTATATTATTGTAGTATTTATTAATACTATTGACATTATAGATTTTATTTTTATATATTTTCAGTTTTCATTTTCCTTAGTTTTGTTTTAGTAATTTTGTTATTTGCTTTTGTCATTTGTTAGTTTCTCTTTTTAATATTTCTATTAACTTTATTTTTATTTCAGTTTTACTTTTAGTAATTTCAGTACGTCAACTTAAACGAAAATGAGAAATGTTGCCTTACTTGGCAACCATCTGAAAAAAAGTTAAAACTAAAAAACAAAAACGCGACACGAAATATAATCCATGTACCTTCTTCTCTGAGATGAATATATTCGTTGTGTTTATTGTGAAAAGAAGTCATCATGTTCACATCTGTCAACTGTCATTCTGTCATCAGACAAACTACACGGATACTTTTTTTTGGATTTCTAGGAGTTGCATTACATGTTGCGGTTTTATTTATCTTGATTTCCTACAACTTTATTTTCTGGGCGAGTCGAAGTGAACTACGGCACTAATAGAGTCTCACAAACGCCCATGATGCAAAGCCGTGCACAGAAGACCAACGGCCAAGGTCTGGCTCAAGGTCTTTTACCAAACCTTTACCTCTAAAACACTTGGAATATATGAGACATGTAGCATGGGATCATTCTGTGATACTTTTGAATCTTTGTTTTTTTATTTATTTATTTATTTATTTATTTTTTTAAGCTTGATACTGGTTGCAATTCAATTTCATTTTATGAACAAGCAAGAGCGGGACATTTTTTTTTTTTTAATTTCTCCTTTTGTGGTCTGAAAAAGGCATGTGGCATCAGAACAACACCAGGGTGAGTAAATGATGACTTAACTTTCATTTTAGGGTGAACTAACCCTTTAAGTTTTTCATCTAATACTTAAATTGAATTTTGCCATTATTTCATGGAACAATTTTTAACAGTTGGTTTATATCAACAATACTAACACGCTGCACTGAATGAAATCCAGTGCCGAATATTTCCTGTGCTCACCTTTCCAGAGACAATCTTCTCATAGATCTGAATAGGCTGGTCGGCAAAGAACGGAGGGTACCCAGCAGCCATCTCATAGATCAGCACTCCCAGCGCCCACCAGTCCACTGCTTTATTATAACCCTAAGAGACAGAGAAAGCAGAAGAAGGTACGGTTATGCTGGAATGGAGTAGCCAATGCCGATCAAGTAAAGCAGCTTCGTTACTAACTTTACTGAGGATGATTTCTGGCGCCAGGTACTCAGGTGTGCCGCACAGTGTCCAGGTCCTGCCCTTTACACGTTTAGCAAAACCAAAATCTGTTACCTAAGAAAAGAGCAAGAAGAATGATGATAAAGATTGTACATGAACAGATTCTGAAGGAATACATGTATGGTCTGCAGCCACATGACAGTCTGAGAGTTGATATCATTACACAAAGCCATCTCATTCAAAACCCTGAATGTTTACCTGTATGTATCCCTGCTGGTCTATGAGCAGGTTTTCAGGCTTCAGATCTCGGTAGATAAGATCAAGCGAGTGAAGGTATTCAAAGGTCAGAACTATCTGGGCGGCGTAGAATCGGGCATGAGGCTCACTGCACCGGACAGAGACAGACAGACACAACGTAAATATACAGACATCATGGGACCTGCAAACATGGCAACTATTCAAGAATGAGAAAAACATCAATTTGAATGGTTTTAGATGAATCGGGGTCAACAGCATGTCAGGACACTGTTGCCACGTGGCATGTCAACTACCCTTAAATATTTCATTATCTGAACTGCAGATTGATGTGTATTGACCAGTGTTAATTTCGTTGACGAATAATTTGTCAATTTTCGTCAACGACATTTTTTCACGGACGAAAACGAGACGATGACTAAATAAAAATGCGTTTTGAATGACTAAAACTATGACTAAAATCTACTCTAATTTTCGTCAACGAATAAAAACGAGACGAAAATTAAAGAGGGACGATTTGGGAAGATATCCAGTCAGAACTGCTGTCCTGTGTGGAAGATGCGCACATTTGAATTGTAAGGTGCTGATCTAACCGCGGCGCTGTTGCACGCTCTACAGGCTCGTGCAGCAGCACATGTGACTGCTGCGCAATTAATGAATAGCGCACATTTATGCCATGCGATTCCTTATGAGCTGATGTTGATGAATTATGACAATGTTTACTACACTATGTTTATATGAATGCATATTTATCTCCCTCATGAGCAGCCTGCTACAGTGCAGACTACAGACATTTCAGAATAAGAGTCACAGTGTATTTCAGGATGGTTTATAATTATTTATTTTTTTCCTGGTCATTATTGTTATTTTGTTTAAACAATAAACTGTATTTAATTTAATTTCTGTTTAATTCATAGTAAACCACTGTATCTTCTGTCACAGGAAGAAAGACTAAGAACATTATTTGACACATTATTCAATATATTTTACAAGTATAAGGGTTATTATTGTTAACTAAACCTAAAACCAAAGAAATCTTCATTACTTGAAATAAACATTAACTGAAATAAAAGATAAATATATAAAAATGTAAATTTATAAAAATGTAAACTTAACAGTTTCTAAGCTTTAGCATAACCTGAGGTATTAAAATAAACAAAAAATAAAAAGTTATAGACATTTAAAAGCAAAAACTAAAAGACAAACACAAAAAATTACTAAAACTTTTAACTAAAATAACAATGAAAGCAGGAAAAACTAAAAAACAAATCTAATAAAATTTTTTAAATGAAATCTATAATAGTAGCCTACCTCAATGATAAGTGTGTCAATCCCTGAAAAGTACTGAATTTTGCTCTTTCACGTGTTTTTGCACTTGAACGGTCAAAAACCGTCCGCTTTGGTGAGCAAAGTACAGTTGGGTGAACATAAACAGTTTGGGGAATATCAGATGTGCCTATATCAGTGTATTGGATCTGTGGAAGCATTTTTATTAGAAATGCTTAATGCTTACAATTTAACTAAATTAGATTTTAGTCGACTAATTCTACTGTAGATTTAAAACTAGACTAAAACTAAAACAATTTCCGATGACTAAAATATGACTAAAACTAAATGGCATTTTAGTCAAAAGACTATGACTAAAGCTAAATCAAAATTTGCTGTCAAAATTAACACTGGTATTGACAGTGTAGCACTTCCAGGTTCTACGTCAGAACACCGACTCCGTATTGGCCGATGCTGTTCACGAAAGCAGTGTGATGAGCCAATAATGAGTCTGCTTCTGATGTAGAACCTGGAAGCGCTGCACTTTCTCTACAACATAAACAGCATAGAAGAATGACAGGGAGCAGAAGAAATTGTTGAATAAAGTCGTTATTTTTGTTTTGTTTTTGCACACAAAAAGTATTCTCGTTGCTTCATAACATTAAGGTTGAACCACTGCAGTCACATCGACTATTTTAATGATGTCTTTAGTAGCTTTTTTGACCTTGAAAGTATTGGTTAAATTGCTGTCTATGGAGGAGACATATACCTCTAAAAATTTACTTAAAAATTTTGAGACATGAGGGTGAGTAATTAATGACAGAATTTTCATTTTTTCGAGAAGTAACTCTTTAAAATGAACTAAAAATAGACCAAATTAAAGCCTGAATGGAGCAAGCTTATGCCAATAGAGTGATTTGCATAAAGAAAAACCCACCTGAACCGGCCGATTCTACGTAAGTGAGAGAACATCTCTCCTCCAGGAACATACTCCATTACCATATACAGGTTAGTATTATCCTGAGTAGAGAATACACAAAAGAAAAGAGTACAAAACCATTTAGATACACACATGACTGTTGACAAGCATGACAAGCCCTTTGAAACTGCCCTGAAACTACAATTTGGACCTTCAACCCATTGAAGTCCACTATATGGAGAAAAATCCTGGAAAGTTTTCCTCAAAAACCTTAATTTCTTTTCAACTGAAGAAAGAAAGACATGAAAATCTTGGATGACATGGGGGTGAGTATATTATCAGGACATTTTAATTTTGAAGTCAACTAATCCTTTAACTCTTTTTAACATCAAGCAAATTCACACGTAAGTAACAGTCGCCTGCCCAGTCTATTCTCTGCTAAATGCGTTGACCTAAAACTTTGACTTTTCACAACTTTTTGAAGTAGCCTAATAAAATGATTCTGATATCACAAGCCATTGCGATACGCATATTGCGATATGTACATTTGCGATATTTCGATATATTGTGCAGCTCTAACCCTCTTAACACATACACAAAAACAAACAAATCACAACCACACACAGCTGATACCTTGAACGAGTGCTCCAATCGCACCAGGAACGGGAAGCTGACAGCCTGCAGGATGCGTTTCTCATTCAGTGTGTGTTCTATCTGTTTCAGTTTCACCACCTGAAATACACGAGAAAATTAGCTCCAGCAAACACACAGAGAGAGTTTGTTTCACTATCAGGGATGCAAACAGGTAAGGGGGAAAAAAGGTGAGAACACTGCGTGGGGCAGAGGGCATACTCCGCACAACATTAAAAAAAATAAATAAAATAAAATATTTGCTTTACATGCTTATTTGTGGCTACTTTAGGGTTTTTTACATTTATTTTTTTATTACCTCATATGTCCCAAACTGTAATTTTTCACGAAAAACAATTTAACATATTGTTGCAACATTTTACCAAAAATTAACATTGTCAAAATCTCCTGTTATAAAAGATGAAATGTTATACATGCTATTTAAGACGTTATTGGCAATACTGCTCTAAACTGCAAACTGTTTGGCTTCTCTCTCTTCACTGTTCCCACATCTCAGACCTCAAATACATAAAATATTACCGTTTATAGACATAGTTTTTAAAGTAAAGACTAAAGTAAACACTGCACAGTACTTATTGAAACAACCAGTTCTTTGTTTGCCCTTGTAAGTTCACAAGTACCCTTGTAAGATCCCCCCACCCCCATAATACACTTTCTCATTGGATCTATGCAAATCCCATAGCTGACCTATTTTGATCTCAAAAAGGAGAGTTTTCACTGAAAAGTGAGGAGTTTGCATCTATGACTATGTAAGCGAGGACATTGCATATACTTCCGTTGTTTTTATATTGTTAAAGGTGCTACAGAGGAGGTTTTGTTTTATACATTTTTGCAATATTGCTTGAAACTGTCTTTACTAACTGATAAAAGACTATTTATTAGGTGCACTTAAAGGAATAATATTAATATACATCATCTGTGCACGAAAAACATCAGCCAATCGTTTACGCGATCATCGTGTAAACGATTGGCCCTCTGACTTGTCAATCACTGCCGTGACGTTCCTTGTGAGAGATGAGCGCGGCTGCGCGCTCCAGTAACTTTCCACACTCCACAGGCGCCGCATGCAATGTTTTTGTCAGGAGTAACAACTGCAGATTATGAGTTACCTGCGGTGAGACCGACATAATGAATCCACTAACACGACACAGCGAATGCCGGTGGTAAACAAACACTCGTGTTCCAATACTCGTGCACGAGTTTTGGGAGGCGTTCCCTCGAAATGAGCTGTGAAGGAGGGGGGTTGTTCTTATGCATGCGCTCATTTCAAAAACTCACTACCAGTCTTTGGTTTCTCAGTCGACGAAAAGATCCTCTTTAGCACCTTTAATGATACTAAAAAAAGTAAATATTTAAAAACTAAATTTTATTGTAAATTTAAAGATAATGTGTTACTTTACTAGTTACTTGAAAAAAGTAAACTTATTATCTAACTCATCATATTTCACTAAATAAATGAGGACATTTGGGCCTCACAAATATAGCCAAACCTGTACACACACCCTTCAGTGATGATGTCTTACCTTCTGTTTGTCAAGGATCTTCATGGCAAAATGCTGGCCTGATTCTTTGTGCTTGACTAGCATGACTCGCCCAAACGAGCCAGTGCCCAGAGTCTTCAACCTCTCAAAATGGTCCAGAGATGCGGTGTTCTGTACATTGAGAATAATAATGAGGAACAGAAGATGGTAATTTAGCTAAATACATTTTGCTTGTTCAAAAACAAATTTGACACCGTCTGTTCTTGTGTACTCAAACTTTCTTGACTGTGATGTGATTATTTTCCTTATTATACTATATCAATGTACACTAACAAAAATATCTACATTTCAAGGTATGATTTTCAAAAAATGTAATGAAATACAGCAAACAAATTACATTCACATTTTATTACTTCCTCAGGGTATCAAGTACAAAAGTTGTGTACTGAAACTCAGAGACTTAACAGGTCGGTTCAACTTGTGTCCAGAAGGGGGCGCAAACCATCTCACATTAACTAACTGGCCGACAAAGTGATTCTGTGCAGTGCAGAAAGTGGGATTAACTAACCTGTGCTGGGTTCTCCCATTTCTTTAGGAAATCTTCTTTGGCTTTAGCGAGAAACTCCTTAACTGTACAAAGAGAATAATGTGTGTGATTATGTGCACAACAGAACAACAAGTACCATGTTGCACTCAGGGACATACTATTGTTCTAAGCAAGGGGATATTGCCTATTGAATCTGTTAAAAATGTCAACACAAGTAGGATTGTAGAGGTGACTATAGCAGTGTGGCAGCCAACATCAACCTTTTACAGCCTCTAAAGCACATTAAAGTCCAGAGTTGCTGGTCTACCCTTATTTATGACAGCAACTTGCGGCATTTCAGTCAGCTGTGCTGTTTTGAGTCTGGGAAGACTGCTGAGAACTACTACTTTTTCTACACGTCACATTGCATGTACACAAAGTGAAGCTTGTGTAAACGTCACATGTCACTGTAAATAAATAAAAATATGTCTAGCTTTCCACAGACTTTGATTCTACGCAATGTTGTTTATGGGTCAATGACGTGACGGGTCTTTTTTTTTTGTCCAAAGGCCTTGCCTGGAAAAGGAAACATGGAAAATGTTGTAATAGTTTAATTGTCCTTTTGATAGATATATATATGGGCAATTCCAGCGCTATGGACGTGACATTTGGAGTCAAAACTTGAAATATAAACGCTCAAAGAATGCATTTAATAGTAACATATTGAACCGTCTATTTATATATTCATAATCCCTTACTAAAGGAGTCCAGACATTAGAAAAATGTCAGTCTATTCAACTGTTTTATATTTTAGATGAGGGAAATATACAGCGTTACGGACGTGACAAAAAAAGTCACTAAGATTTGGGTGACAACATATTTTTTAAGAATTCTGTGAATTACATTGCGCAAACCAAAAGTAATACTGCCCACTGAATGAAGAAGGGTTGGCTCTCTACAGAGCATAAAATAATAATTTTATTTCATTTTTCATGCTCGCATTAATGAGGAAAAAACAACGTTACGGATGTGACAGTTTTCCGTTACGGATGTGACCGGTCTGAAAGCGGCACAGAAGACTGGTTTAAAACTGCTTTAAAACTTTCACAGAGACCTCAAGCAAGCATTTAAACCACCAAATACTGAAATCTGGGATACCAGTATGGTAAGACTCCACAATTTATCAACTTTTTACTAAACTTTATACAAATATAACGTTATACTCTGTAGTGCCAAAGGTTATGGATTAGACCTATTTCTCATGTTGACAAGCATGTGCGTTGCTCAATTTAGAGACCATGATTTTCCTTCTTACAGAACTGCTTGCTAAAATACATTGACAAATATTAATGTTTATCATAAAGCAGTTTAAAATCGCATGTTTTCCCCAGAGTCAGGTGAACCGATTGACACTATTGCCAATCGCAATCATGTCAGTTTTATGTTTTGTGTATGAATGACCACACGTTTTTTTCGTCTAGTTTTCAGAGTTTAAAGCGGAGTCTTGAGTCAAAATGATCAAACTTTATTTCAAGTCAAAATTATTGCAATCTTATTATTTTCATTTTGTCAGCTTGATCGAGCGGATTGTGATCAATAGGCTAGGCTATTCATTTTTTAACCAACAGGTAAAAACGCGACATCCGAATTGTGTCCTATGAGACACAATGCTCTTCTACGTATAAGTTGTACTGTATCATATAAGCCTACCTTTTGATGTTCATATTTCATTCTCTGGCAAGAGGAAGAGAAGATCGGTTCATGTGCACCTGATCCGCCGCTTACAGGCGCTGCAGTAGCTAATCTGTCACGCGCCATAGGCTATTAAAGAGCGACATCTATTGTTTAAATTTTGTTATAAAATCGACTGAATTTGAAAGTTAAACCTTTTTCATATTAAAACTAACAAAGCACAAAGAGTATTGCGATTATTTGATATTTCCTGATATGATAAGCCTGAAACAGATGATAGCAATATAAAGAAGCAAACTCATAGGATTTAATATGAAGCGTCCGTAACGGTCACGTCCATAACGCTTATTATGGTTGTTCAGAGCAACGTAGTGAAATGAATTGTTGATCCTAATAAGCATAAACATAATTTAGCTTTGCATATAAAGTTTCAAGTTATTTGCATTTATAATTGTTATATGACATAAACTTAATCTTTAAAACGTTACGGACGTGACAGAGCACTGAAGCGTCCTGACCTCTTTATTCTAGCTCTTATAAATTCATCAGGCAGTGCTGTTATGATTAAATCAGTGTATTTATTTCTCAGGCATGTATCCATCTTTCTACACAATGCTTACTGCTAAAATAAATTTTAAAAAAATGGGGTCTTTGATCCCTTTTTTGAAAGCATGAAATATGGTTGGTTGAAAATTTAATTTAAGCATTGTTGCTTACCACATATATTGTGGATAAACAAGGCAATTTTCTTAAAATTTCTGTTAGAGCACATTAATACAGTATATTACAGACCTAAATGGACAATTTAAAAAGGGTTTCGTTCTTTTGGTTAAAACCTTTTTTTTTCATGGTAAAGATGACCTTTGCGTGGAATTGCCCATATATATATATAAAAAAACAAAAATGACAAAAAAAGACAAACAGTGTTAATTGATTATAAAAACCACATAATCCCAATTGTTAACACTTAATAAAACTTAAAAATTAATTATATCTCCATTATAACATTTTTAAAAACCTTATTCATTAATGACCCATATACTGTAATTTAACTTCCAGTGCATTTACATCTTCGGTTGCCATTATTCAAACTAACATAATAAATGCTCTAATGTAAAATTAGCTAATATTTTACTTGAGGCCTGTATGTCTTTACATGAGGCTTAATGACTAATGTATTATAAAAAAGGTATTCATAATGTAAGTTGCAATGCATTTTATATTTTCAGAAATAACTAACAAAAGTTATAAAGGTTTCAAGTGTTATCTAAAACAGAAATAAGAACAGTTTAAGGATTTGGTTTAAATTCCAGGGCAAAACTACACTAGCATCTCCATTATATGTTAGCTTTAAGTTCTCTGCCACAAAAGAAGAAAAAAGAAAAAAAAAAGTGGTCCCCACAGTATTGGCCACTTCCGTTTTTCATCATGTTTGTTGTGTGTTCAGAGCCTTTGGCAATCACTCTCATTGCCTGTTCATGGTAAGGCCTGTTCTAATTTCCACTGTTGTTAAAACCACATCGACTGAGCTCATGTTATCTAATACTTCCTGAGCCCACCATGACAGAACAAAAGCTCAGACCCAAATCAATATCTTCTGACTCTCTCACTTCATATATCTTTCAATGTGTGCATGTATGTGGGAATTCCTTATTCAGAAACAGCGAAAAAGAAATCTGAGTGAGTGCACCAATGAAGTTACACAAATGTATTTGAGCAAGCTGCCCTTTTTTTTCTTATGGGGCTGTGTGGGAACGTTCAGATTACAGGCTCTTCCTCATTCCACAACACCAGCGCTCACTCTGGGGAAATGCAAGCTGTCACTGCCACTGAGAAGATCCAACTGTTGCAACAGCTGCACCCAGAGGAGTTTTCCAAAGAAACGCAGCGAGATTGCTGCCATTGAAGACCCTCCCAAAGTGCAATGCTTTTAAATCTGAAGTAGGGGCATTAAACGATCTCTCTCAGTGGTGAAAGAGGCAGACGGCGTAAAGCGAGGTTAGTCACGCTCAAATCTACTGCCATTATCTCCGATCCACATGCTCCAGGCAGAGCCAGAGAGAGAAAGAGCCTCACCCCACAACTTCCCGTCAATTCCCCTGACTTATTATATCAGAGAGATTCAGGAGTGTCTCTCTCACAAACGCAGTGGTTGATGGGACTGCACACACTCCAGGGTCATATTTCTACTTTATTTAGATAATCTGTAGAGGAACTACAGTAGAAGATAGAGGCAGTGTCCAAAGTTCACCTAAACTCGATGCTGATCCAACATTCAATAAAACAACAAAAAGGTGCTTGAAACAGATTCAAAACAAAAAGGTCAGGCCTCAACAGCTACACTGCACAAACAAGCCGAAAGAAAAATCAAAGAATAACATCAGCCACACATAAAAATAGCCCTGCTGCAATTTCATAAATGGCTCAGGATATGATCCTTGCCTTTGTGCTGGCTTCCCTGACAAACGTGTGCCATGACTACAGGAGGGAAATAACCGATTCCCACACAAAGTTAGCCTTGCCCTTACCATCCACTAGGAGCGTGGGACCCTCCACTCCTCCTCCACCAACACCACCTCCTCCCCCTCCCTCCACTGATCCTCCTGAAGAACGAGATTCTCCTGAAGAACGAGATTCCCGCTTCGAACCATGCCTTCTGGAGCTTTTTCGGTCACACATGGGCCCTGCCGAGACGGTACCTCCTTTCTTCTCTTCTTCACAGCATCAGGCTCATAGCCCTACGCCTCTTCCCAAGAGGTCCCTGCACTCCTGACCCTCGCATCCACTTTAGCTCAAAGCTACAGGTGTGCGCTCAACGCTGCTTTTGTCTCAAAGCGCAGCTGATGATTCAGTCTGCCGTTCCTGCTCTTCGAGCGCCGAATGCTGAACTAAAGCCCTCGCTTTCTGCAGCTCCACTCTGCGGACATCACCCTGGTAAATCAATCGGCCTCATGCTTCGTTTGTATCAATATTTATTCTGTACACAGTGCCATTCCACTCACCCTCAAGTGGAACACACACACCTAAAATGCAAGCACATACACAAACACATGCACTAGATTGATCCAAATAGGGACCTGGTCGCTAAAGGGAGGGGCAAACCTATAACAGCAGTGTTGCATCTAATGAGGCACATGGACAATAAACAGGTAGTGTGGCAGTTCCTATCAACTTAAAGAAGCGAATGAATGGAGAAGTGGAGAAATGAAGGTTAAAAAGACTCCAACTTGTGGAGAAGTAAAGTGGACATAAAGGGGTAGGCATAAAGTGCATCCCGTTGGTGCCTCAATCTTTGGCATTGTCCTCTAGTGGACAAGGTCCACAATTGATTAGTTAGATCAATCAGTGTGTTGCCCTCGGCTGCTGTTGCTCACTCTGACGCACATCAAAAGGGGTCGGCTAGTGGTGCATTGACTACAGGAGTGCCGCTGGTCCACAAAAACACACACACACACACACACATATGAGAACAGCACCCATTTGCAGACCATGCAGCCTCAGGCCTGGCATTTCAGACTCTTTCAGGGAATAAATGCAGTGACACAGCAAAAGTGAGGCAGAGGCACAGGAAGAGTCAGGGACAGATGGATTTAAAGACTGAGCCAGATCCAGCCACCCTGGCCAGGTGGAGACTCAAGGGACAGGGACACCTTTGGTAAGTCTCTCCATGACCTCATTTCTCAAGACTATAGGTGCTGCTCTAGTCTAGGTATAATCTCTTTTCAGCTCTCACATACTTCCATGCTCCTGCAGGCTGACTTTGTGGATACAGAGTTGGTAAAGGTAGGAGTTATTTTAAGTAAACGTCCATGTTCCCTGGTGGGTTTTTTAAGGTTGAGCCTTTTAAAGTGTCAGTGAGCAGAGAATAGTCAACCAGAGAAAACTTGAAAACAGGAAAGTTGACCAAAAAAAAAGGACTGATTTAACAGAAGCTATGAAGAACTCCACCTGTTAAACATGTCAAACCACAAATTAAGCGCTTGTAGTGCAATCGGCAGACATTCAAAAAAATCTCACCCAACAGTCATTTGAGAGTGGGTAATCACAGCATGAATGGGTAATGCTGTTAGCATTAGTTCATAATTCAGACTGGCAAGAACAGCAGAAGACTGGGACCCCAACAAAGTGGGATACACTGACAGGTTTCCAGGAGACAGACAGCCAGCTTCCCTGGAACTCCTGTATGACGCAGCCAACACCAGGCAACAGCACAAACATTAGGATATGAATAAAAAAGGGCTTTGTACCCAAGATGTGTGTGTCAGCAGTCCCACATCAATCCACAAAGCACACAGAGAGGTGCTAATTTAAACTCAATCTCCATATCACAAATGACTTTAGTTTACAACATAACTTTTGTTAAACCGAATATCTTTATCATAATGGGATCCCCATTATGATAAAGGGATGCAAGGGTGCTCAAAACAATGTTATACATTATACAATACTAATGAAATGTTCTTATTTCTTATTTCTTCTTTTAAACAACATTTATTTAAATGCAAAAAGAAACTGTATAATCTAATCTATTGACCTCAATTGGTCAAACAGCTTGGCTGATACTTCAGTCTAACACCATCCATAATCAAAGGTGTAACATTTAAAATGATAATCAGTTGATCTCTCTCTCTCTCTCTCTCTCTCTCTCTCTCTCTCTCTCTCTCTGGAGACCTTTAGACATGCAGGTTTCTCCACCCCTTTACCAAGCCCCGCCTTCCATGGTTATATCCAAACACTCACTGTGCCAGCAGTCTTAACCCACATAATGCCTCAAGTCAGTCACTCACTCCAGCAAGAGGCCTCTGACTCATCCTGGGACTGGTAGTAGCCGCCCTCCCCACTGCTAGATTCTCCGAGACAGGGACCAGCTCGCTGGAACAGCCTCTCTGCCAACCTCTGCAGCACTGACATTGTAGACAACCGTGAAAGTAAGCGTGGCGTAACGGCATCCGACTTTGTACAGTTGTGTTTCAAAACTCTTTCGCAAAACAGAAGTTAGGGTCCTTTCTTGTACGAAACTCTTCTGTCTTGACCTCTCTGAAGATTCGGGACTCAGGGCAGGCAGGCAGGGCTGAACCTTCTCCGTTTCCTTGCCTTCCTGTGCCGGGCTCACACACCCCGTTTCCTCCCGTGGGCTTCCTTGAACAGTCAGGGACTTCTGTTTCCACCACAGCCCACCTTAGCGTTAACCCTTACTGTTGTACCTTGATCTTTTCCACAGCGTTGTCTGCCATGTTGTCCTCTCTTGTCCGAGCAGATGGTAAAATATGGATCTCCCCGGCTCATGGCCCCGGATGGCAGCCAGCACCTGTCTCTGGGGATCAGGGCAGTCCACCGGCAATGGAGCAGATAGGGATGTGAAGAACGCCGTGAACAAAGTCCCCCATTCCAACCAGGGGAGGGAGCGCAAAAGCCCACCACGAAAAAAAAAATCTATTCATCCTTGCAACTGAATGTATCAAGCATATTCAAATGACATGCAGTCACATGCAAATAGAAATCCACTCTTCACACATAGATTCTAGCAGCAGCATGCCACCGAGATCCATTTCACACATATCTGTTTCACCGACACTTATTATGCCTGATGCATGCTAGGCTTGAAAGGGGCCTTGAAAGGTTCTTGACTTTGGATGAAACTGTGCATCAGTCACACGAGTTTTTTAAAATCGTTTTAAATGAAGTATAGCATCCCACTAAACCACCAAATTATAGTCCTTCAATAAGGTTCTTCTTCATAGGGCTTCAAATTTTTCTATGAAAACACTTGAACTATGAACTAGGGGTGGATGGTGTGACCAAAAATATTAAGGAATTTTATATCATGATCTCCATCGCAAAGGCTTAACATCATTTAAGTCAAGACACCTTTATTTATATGGCACTTTTTACAATGCAGATTGTGACAATGCAGCTTTACAGTAGGGCTGCAACAACTATTCGATAAAATCGATAATGAAAATCATCGAAAACGATTCTCATTATCGATTAGTTGGCTCCGCCCGCCTTGTACGGAGGACTTCCGCCAGTCGCGTCAAATTATGGCACTGAATAACGTGTTTCTATGGACCAAAACGCATCTAAAAATAGTGGAGGAAACTGAGCGAGTTGCTGCGGGACAGGTACTTGATCAAAGCTTATCAAAATATGAGAATTATTTATTTTAAGCTTCAAGCTAATGCATTAAGGTAATGGCTTGCCCTGTCAGGCGCTGTCAGCGCAAAACGTTAATTCTACAGCTATATCCTTATCTGTAAATGTTACAAATTCACGCAAGCATTTCCATTTTGCATAAAGGCTCATCCTTACAGTCTGCGTTGAACTTCAAACTTTACTGAATGAGCGCCGGCGCATGTACCCGCGTCAGACAGACGGAACGCAGTAGAGAGGGAAACTATTAATATTCAGTGCAAAAATATTAATTTTGCTGAAATGTTTAAAGTTCAATTTAGATTTAAAAGTTAACATGTCATTCAAGTATTTTATGATAGTAGTAACTGTAAAAGGGATAACAACATGTAATTAAATATAAGTGTAAGACGTTTCTCATTGCCTATTTACAGGATAAAGAAATGACTGTGAACGTGTGTTCCTGCAGAACATTTATTTTGCCTGTTGGTTAACACTGAGTTTGTGTTTTTCTTTACATTAAAAATGAAAATAGTAATAAAGATAGAGTAGAAATTTAAACTATATTCACTATACAGTGCTAAAGTTATTAGACATCTGATACCTAATGTATGGTTTGTGCCACAGGTCAGGGCAGCCTAAACTATATTGGTGCTAAAATCATTTTTCATGTTTCTGTAATGATTAATACACCAGTATGTGTAAGCTCTTCAGTTACAGCAGTATTTCTATAGCAACAATATATTTATTGTTGTTATCCATGAATTTTTTCAGATGCCCAGTTACAGTCAATACGAAGAGAGACTTAACTTTTTTTTGGCTATTATGTGTGATTATTTGTTTCAATTTGTTATTTTCCTAATAAATGGCAATACCATTTTTAGTTTCAAACAAGTTTTTGATATTTGTGTTCTCTCTTTATTATGACAGGTAGTGTAATAAATGACTGTTTTCATAGCATTCAGTTGGCACATTTGTTTGAAGTACATTGGAAATAATGTACAATAATGTGTTTTTGGTCAATAAATAAAATTTGGATTTTTATCAGATTTAAAAAAAATAAAAAAAATAAAAAAAATCGGCCAACTAATCGACTATCAAAATAATTGTTAGTCGTAGCCCTACTTTACAGTGATAGAGGGAACTTAATTTTGGCTGTACAGCCCCTCTAGAAGAAAATGGTGTCACTGTCCAGCTTGAGTAAGTTCAGTATTGATTCTGTTATAAAAATCATTAGTTATTAATTTAGTTAATTTATCTATACAGCAGCTCAGAAGAAAACAGTGATGTCATCAACAAGCTCAGTTCAGTTCGCATACAGTAGTATCAATGCAGGCAGAACAAAAACATTGTTGAATATCAAGTGTCCCCAACTAAGCAAGCCAGAGGCGACAGCGGCAAATTCTTCCTTGTGTAACACTGTATTTTTGGATAACTTCATGTTACCCGATTGTTCTCGCATGCAAATAAGGCAAAGCAGACTTCATGCTTGATATGTTGTCAGTACCATGGTAAACAGCATAGTAGGGGTGAACGGACACATATTCGTACCGTGAATTTTTGGTTCATGTCTTTCGGTTTGGTACACATACCGACGAATACAGAGTTGTAGCCCATTAACAACTTTTAACCACCAATAATAGCAATAACCTGTGTTTTGTTTCTTCCTATAAGAAAAAAAGTCTCAGTTCTCAAATTCTGTCCATTTTATCATGAAATTCAAACAATAAATGCCGTTTTGATGCTCTTTGATGTGGCGTGACCAATCACTGTATAGAGCAGTAGCGCAGAGCACGAGTGAACGTGAACATCTCTTCCTCTTTAATTCTAGTTACAGAATAAACAGAATAAACATTTGAAGGCGTGTTGAAAGATACAGTACAACTTACTGATACATATCTCATGTAATTGCTAAATCAGTGTTTTAACAGCAGAAAGACATCAATAAAACAGCTTGTGAACAATGTCATGTACCATTACATTTCTGAGGTAAATGATTCAGGGTCCACCGCTCGTTAGTTTGCTAGAGAAATTAACTTTTTCACTAAATAAATGCATGATGTGTTTAATGTAGGCCTGTTTAAATCTGTCATGAAAACAAATTATGACGGCCACCACTAAGATTAATGCAAAAACTGCCTTATATGCAATTTACATGTTTGCATACAAGTGTTGATTATTATATCTAATAAATAGCAACTGAATTCAATAGTTAATAGGGCTCTGTTGTTAATTGTAACCTTTGTTATATTATAGTAATGTGTAAGTAAGGGCTCCCTATATAGGCAAGTTTACAGCAATAGAAGAGAGATTTTTTTATCCTTAAGAAAAACAATTAATTCAGTAAACAACTGTTTAAATAAAAAAAGAAAAAAAGCCTTTTCCCCCTCCTGTACCGAAACAGTGACTTCAAAACCGAGGTACGTACCGAACTGTCATTATGTGTACCGCTATGCCCATAAAGCATAGCAAAGTCTCTGCCAGGTGAAACAGTTCTACGGTCGCAGTGTATACAAACATTATCATACCACCCATCCCTAGCAGGCATAAAGCATTTATAAAATGAAGGAATATCCTGGAGACATTTGATGCTGTGAAGCAAAACTCACACAAGAAAGCAGAAGCAAAGCAAAGTTTTCCAAAAGGAAAAGACAGAAAGCATAGAGATTACATCGCCTGAAGATGCAGACAGAAGGCCACACACAAAGTGGTCTTGTTCATAACAGTGGTCATCACATGATGTTCAAGAGACTGTTCAGCATCAACACTCCAGGCTGACTGGATCACACAGGCTGCATCATATGACCCCGCCTCCACGACTTCTCCAGCCCGGACCACCTCCTCCTCCTTGCAACGGTTCCCAAGTGCTCTCTGAAGACTCATGGCAGGCCTGTGTTTATGTTTCGGGTCCTCTTCACTCACATCCCCCTCATAAATACAATTACTGCTGGTTTGACCCATGGGGTCAAAGATTCCTTTCTCATGAAATCCACTGCCACTGCCGAATTAGGGCCCCTTTCCTCAGCTGTTCCTGGAGCACGCTTCCATTTATGATGATATGCAATCTTCGCCACGCTATGAAGTTAAAATGGGCGAGGACATCAGGCTATTCGACTTAGAGATAAATTCAAGATTCAACTGATATGCAAGAAGACAACTGCACCTATGAAGACTGCCTGTAACTTTATTTTAGTTTAATCGCAGTTTATTTGTTTCAACTGCCAAATAAACTAACCATAGGTTCCAAGACATAGTTCTCACACTTGTGCAATCACATTTACCATTGCTCAGCAAAACTTTGCAGGTGAAATATAGTCATTCCAATAAGGAGACACATGATCAGGGAGTATCATGTGAGGGCGAAAAAGTTGATCAGATCTGCCACACTGACCAACAGAAAGCTGCTTGGTTTGAAATTGACGTCTGTGTAGAGTAGTGCTTCATGCATCTCAGTCTACACTACTGACAATGGAGTCCCTTTCCACAATAAATTTTGCTAGCGTGACCACACCTTTAAAGCTATTGCTCTCTAATAATGCTATAAAAAGGACATGGTAAACATTCAATTTACAGGTTAACAATACCCAAAATCTTCAGAGTACAGTGCTTCCCACGCATAGATTTTACTTGGGTGGGCCGCCCAAGTTTATTTGGAGACACGTTTTTGCTTTTATCATTTTTAGATGATAATGAAATCATCTGCGATCAATAAAATGGAAAATCTCCCCTCGCCCTACGCATTTCGTACCTGCTTGTTCTGTGTGCGCGATAACTGTTTACTCCCACTGATATTCTCATGTGCGCTGCAGAGTAGGGATGCACTGATCTGCCTTTTTTGCGTCCAATACGATACCTGGGATTCAGTATCGGTCAATACCGATCCGATATTCAAGTAATAAGAAAAGTGCTCAATTACCTAATAAACTGTATGCCTCACATAGGGCTGTGATGGTCATGACAATCGCGCCACAGCGGTCGTGGAGTGTCACCGGCGGTAATGTGGCGTGTATGTAATATATAAATCTCAAAGGTCGCATTAACCGAAAATTTTCTGTCATTGATGGATTTTTTTTTTAGCAGTGACGGAAAAAATCTGCAGCCTGTCCATAATTTTGACAGCTTACTGAGGCTGATGTAGCTTGTAACTAATTCCCACCCCTGTCCAGTAGGTGGTGACCGCACTCCAGTGTGGCAGCAGAGCGTGAGTTCAGTCTCCAGAATAAAATGAAAACAATGTGTTTGATTACACACACCCAGTGTGTCCATTTTGTTATATGTTATATTATATTATAATACTTATGCTTACATAATTAAGTTTCTAATCCGTTTTGTTTTAAATAGTTGGTTTTATTTTTCTTGCTGCTGGCTATAAGTTTATGGTCAACGAATGGCTTTTCTGAGGTAAATTCGGGATATTGTTTACAACACTGATTGAACAGACGTGATACAGATTTCGGTAAGCTACTGCAACTTTCAACATTTGATATTCATTCATGTTTATTTCTTTCTGTAAAGTAATAAAGAGGAAGAGATGATCGCATGATGAAGATGAAAACTGAAAAGTGGCGCAGACTTTAACTTTTTTTTAATAATACTTTCTTTTCATAATATAAATAAATGCATAGCCTAGACCTATTTGTTTATCCTATAAGTTTGTGAATAAATATGAAAATGTGGACGAAATCAGAAGCTATTAAATGTATTATAATTAAACTATAAAAATTAAAATGATGCAGCAACATTTGATAGATAGGACAGAACAAAAAAAATGCTATTAACAATCTTTCATTGCACAAAAGTATTATAATATGAATGGCTCCCATACAGAGTGGCACAAAGCGCTTATGCGCATCCCTTGTGCAGAATGATGCGCTTGAAAGCATAATGGAGTCACAGCGAGCAGCGGCAGCGCTACAGGGTTCGACAGCGTGGGCCACACGAACTGTAAAATGTATTTAGGAGCATGTGTGCGAATAAAGCAAAAACTCACCCTCTGGGCGAGTTTTCTTAAATTTAATGCCATAAAAAAAAAAAAAAAAAAAAACATTTTAATTATCATTTTAAGACATCTTATATTTTGGGGGCGGAAAAACAAATTGAGATATTAATTATTAAACTTCAAAAGGCTTTTTTTTTTTTTTATTAAAAAAAAAAGAAAAAAGCGCTACAATGAATAGCGCTATGCCAAGCAATTGCTAATGAACTTGAGTTGATGAATTATGACAATGTCTACTTTATTGCCTTAATATAATATGTTTTACAGATGGTTGTAAGAACACATATTTTATATCTCTCATCTGAAGGATCAGCCTACAATAGTATAGTATTTCAAAATAAGAGTCTTGTTCGGTCTTGTTAATAATTAAGTCACACGCTAAGTTTTTTTTGCATTATTGGTATTTTGATTATACAATAAATTGTATTTAATTCGATTCCATTAATTAATAATAAACTATTGTAGTCTCTTTTCTTCCCGCACAGGAAGAAAAGGCTAAGAACATTATTTGATACATATTATTCAATAGGGCTGGGACAATACAACAAATTCGCGATACAAAGATTTGATAGACTCGATTCGCGATACAAAGAATCTGGAGCGATTCTGATATTTTCCGATGCATCGCGACTCTCTCTCGAATCAATTCTGAGCTTAGTGTTTAAACAGCAGATGGCACTTCGTGCTTTAGAAACACCCGTACTCTTCCAGTACCTTTACACACAACACTTAAACCTAATCATTCATAAAGTTCGAGAAGGTTGAAGAAAATTACAAATCTTGCATCATAAAATCATCATAGAAGCCCATGTAATTAAAATGAATTAACATTTTTAAAAAGATGTGACAAACAGCAAATAATGTGTGATTATAACATGTTGTAGACCATTTTTGTGCCGTGGGTAATAGGAGGATTTTCCACCCGGCTCCCACCACAAGTATCAAACCTGTGGGAAGCACTGGAGTATATTCTTGCATATCTGGCTTCCAATCATGATACCTTTTTCAAAGAAAAGCACTAACATGACCTTCTTGCAAAGATTAAAGACCAGTTCGCATCAAGAACGATAACTGTAAAGGTAACTATAACAATAGCTATATTAGCGTCCACACCAGCGGACGATAACATTGTTTATTATTTGTGCACTCTGAGTTTTGTCATCAGTTCGTTCAGCAGTTGTAAAAACAATCGGACACAAATTGAAGGGATTACTAACGTAAAATCTTTCCTTCTCCCACAGTACATATAACACTTTTGGACATTTATTGAGATCAATAACCCTAGTCTACATTTAATTTCATTGTCTGGAAAAGAGCAGCTTGGATATACTTCAAAATATCTTTTGTGTTCAATTAAAGAAAAAAAACAAAACAGATTTGTTATTATATGAGGGTGAGTAAATGGTGGCAGAACTGTAATTCTCTGGGTGAACTAAAGTAATAAGCCTACATTTATCCTGCTTTAACATTTCTAGATGTATAGCATAGAATAATATAGCATTTGGCAAGCAACAAATGTGTCCTAAAAGGTTCTTGGCTTGTGCAACATTACTACAAGAGGCTGGCTGGAGAGATTCACCAAAACTTTCTGACAATCTCAAGTGTTTACACAAAAGAATCCTTGAGAACATTTCCTGAAATTCACTCCACAAGCCATTTCTCAGGGAGAAAATGCAAACCCATTATCATATTACTGCGCAGTTGTATCAAATGTAATGCTAAACTGTGACAATTTAGAGCACTATAACAACACTAGCACCTATAAATCCAAAAGGTACTGATGTTTAACAAGAGGCTATTAAATGGTTATGACTAGTTGCAAAGGAAGTGTACAGTCTGAACATGAAAAATAGACAGTGTTTTGCAATTTGTTTGAATTTTTAGACTCACTCTCAGTGTCATAATCAAGGACAAGCCGGGTTTGACAATCACACTTAACTGTAACATCTCAAAGCAGTCAGTGAAAGTGATTAAGATCATGGGGCCTTTATTAGAAGATCATATAGCATCTTGGAAGACCATGAAATCAAAACTGATGATTCTTGATTTTTTTTGTGAAATATTGCGATATTTATTATAAATTGTCTGTGCACATTGCATATCATTTTTTAATGAATATCCTCATAATCTTTAATCAAAATAGCTTCCCCTCCCTCCTGCAGCAACATCTCTGATGACGTGTTTACTGGTGTGAGGGCGGGGCAACCTGTCACTCACATGAGATCAACCAATAGCAAACCACAACCATCCAATCAATTCCTGATCAAAATCAAGTCCCACCCTACATTTTTTCTTGTTCGAGAAGCTGTTACAATATGGAAGAAAAGATGATCGCAACTTCCGTTTCATGACTTTAGTGAAAAGTGAAAAAAAATGGGTCCCAGACAATTTATATTAAGTGCCTTTAACTATATAACTAACATGTAAATTAATCATTTTTGATAAAATAAACTTGTGTACATGCATTGATCGTACTTATATTTTAAAAATACCTGAATTTAATTGCAGCTGTAATTAAAGGGTTAGTTCATCCAAAAATTAAAATAATTTCATCTATTATTATGATATTTTTTATTAAATCCGATGGCTCAGTGAGGCCTGCATAGACAGCAATGACAATAAAATCTAAAGATCCATAAAGTTACTAAAAACATATTTAAATCAGTTCATGCGAGTACAGTGGATCTATCTTAATATTATAAAGCGTTGAGAATATTTTTTGTGCACCAAACAAAAACGACTTAGTATCTAGTGATGGCCAATTTCAAAACACTCCTTCGCAGCGTTACGAATCTTTTGTGCCGAATCAGTGATTCGGATCCGGTATCAAACCACAAAACTTCTGAAATCACGTGACTTTGGCGCTCCAATCCACTGATTTGATTCGTAAAGCTTCATAAAGCAGTGTTTTGAAATCATCCATCACTAGATATCGTTGAAAAGTCGTTTTGATGTTTTTTATTCTCAACGCTTTATAATATTAATATTGAACCACTGTACTCAAATGAACCGTTTTACATATGTCTTTAGTACCTTTATGGATCTTGAGAGAGGAAATGTCATTGCTCCCTATGCAGGCCTCGTTGAGCCATCAGATTTCATCAAAAATATCTTAATTTGTGTTCTGAAGATGAATGAAGGTCTTACAGGTGTAGAACGACATGAGGGTGAGTAATAAATGACATTATTTTCATTTTTGGGTGAACTAACCCTTTAACGTCTATAATTATACTTAACCCTTCACTTACCCCACCCTTAAACATACCCACACTTCCAAACCCGTCTCTAACCTTACTCGTATCCCACCTCAATAGTAGCAAAAGTATTTGCAATACAACATAAGAACATGTTAAATTCACGTACACAGCAGTTAAAGACACATAATATAAAGTGTGACCCAAAAACGTCATAATTTACTAACCATCATGTTTATTATGAACTGACAGCCTCAGTCACTACTGACTTTAACTCTTTAATCTTTATCCATACTATGAAAGTGAATGCAACTCCCCTTCTGTGCTCCACAGAAAGAAAGTCATTTTTGGGTGAACTATCCCTTTAACCATAATGCCAGTCGCATCATGTTGGCCATTCATTCAATGGAAATGAATGGCCACGATCAGCCAAGGACGACAGGCAGCTTTGAGTGTGACTAATTCAAGTAAACACACAAGCACTTACCGCTCTCCATCTCATTGCCCTTGTTCTTGGCGGTGGGCGCGTTGCCCATGATTGCAGGCCAGGTATAACAGATCTAAATCGACTTTTCTTTACGCCAACTGTCTTCAGACTCCGTCCCCTTAATGATCATACGATTTCTGCGGCCGTTGCACTAGCTATGTCTGGTCATAACTCACTGGATCACAGTATGCTGTCAGATCACATAAAGTCTGGAGGTTGATAGTGGCTGGTTGGTTAGTTGGTTAGCTAGCTAGCGAGCGCGCGCTAGCTAGCTAACAGCAGCTGTCCGATTGCTGTGCTTCGGGTTCGGTAACGTCTCTCAGTTCTCCTGAGTCGGGTCCAGTCCGTAGAAATAGCACTAAGAGCCTGTCTTCTTCTCCTTCTATCGCTGCTCTTCCTCGCTCTGCTAACCCTCAGCGAGGCCCTCGACTTGAGCGACACAAGCCCTTGTTTTCAACCGTCCGTGCGCGATTCCTGTCGCAGCACGCCGACTTCTCCGTGCCTTTTCGGTAGCGTGAGCGTTTGCTTGTTTATGTTGATAAAGCAATTCGCTCTTGTGCACTATGTAGTTCGCATAATTCGACAGTCAGACCCCCTCCATTAATCCTCTATCCACAGCTAGAGGGAACTCCTGCTTCAGTGAGACCCGCCTCCACGCGCTGCCTGTTGGCGGTTACGCTTATGACGCGCTAACCGAGTCCGAAGCCGATTGGACAAGAGGTCATCAATCAAGCGCAGGGCGAGCGATGATTGGCCAACCGATATCTATCTCGAGAACTTTATCCCGCCCCCGCAAACTGACAAATAACGTCATCTATTTTCATTCCAATAACGCCAGTTTCTCTGCTCGCCTTCCGTCTTTGTAAGCGTACGCGTTATTTAGCTTTCTCAATACAGATTCGGTTTCATTCATAATCCTTTGATGATCCTCCGCGGTGTGTTTGTTAGCGAAATGGCCGCGCAGACCCCTCCCGCTAGACTAATCCGTGATAGGCTGTATGACGTCAAGACGGTCTATTTTTAGAAAGTTGGTCAGAATTTGAGGCACGCGGACACCCTACGTCTATGGAATATTAAAACGAGGTCTGTCTTCTGCAAAACAACCACTCTTGAGGTCATATGTGCAGGTGTAAGCATTGCATTTCGGCAGCAAACGCGCGCGATCGGTTGCAATAAAGCGAAAAGACGGGAAAACGAGTCCTTAGCAACGCAGTTTTGTGATGCACACCTTTGCTGTGCATAGCAACTGCATTAATAATGCGGTGCAATAAAAGAAAGGAGTAAAAAATATATATTAATTGAACGCTGATATTAATTGAACGCTGATATTAATTGAACGCAGATTTATTTTTATTTTAAAAAAGGGATCTTGTCACAGATGCTGCAATAGTCCACGTTGCCAAGCAACAACAAGCAAGCAGCTTGTCACTCCAAACATGGTGAACTCCTGCATAATGCAACACAACAGCTTTTTTTATGAATGAAAAGATAGACTGCACAGCTGCATCCACTCTGTGCACATCACAAATCAAAGTAAAACTGCTTCAGTGAGCATGATCACGTAACAAAACATTTATTTCAATGAGAACACTCATACAAAAAGACATATACATATATATATACACAATATAATACACAATATCATCCAGAGTTGCTGCAACCTTTTAAACACAAAGTATTGCCAACTGTGTCTGTTAAATCAACTATGCATCTGATATCTTATCTACTGAGCTGATCTCCCATCCCCTTTCGGTTTGAGAACGGATCGGTTTTGGATCAAATGGCATTAGATGCAGCGCATCCTAATACCTAAATCATGTCTTGGATACATGACTCACCGAAGTGAAAAGCAAACATGTTTATTGTGTACCGGAGGATCTACCGTATTCTGCACACCACCAATTGGTTTCAAACAGGTGTAACAAAATTAACCTTTTTTTTTTCTTTTCCTGATGTGTTTGAATAATCCCGCCTCCCTCCCACTCCCTCCACAGTGTCCAGATTGACCTGAGCTCATGGATGAGCCTTGAGATGTGAGGATTATTCACAGGAGCCTGCGTCACTACAAACAGTCCATGGAGTTGTCTGGCACCAGTCCCAGTGGAGGTGCTTTTCCCGGGGTGCAGGACGGCGGCAGCATGGTGTTAGGCGCGGGGTCCACGTTCTCCGAATCCTCCATTTTCTCGGCACATCCCTCCCAGTTGATGTGAAATCTGGTTACACGTGGATTGGAAGCCAGAATGTTCCTCTGGAGCTGAGAGAAAGCAGATGCAGAAAGGTCTTTGAATCTCAATTGGACCCATTTCCATTTTTAAGTTTACTGAAATGATGATTAACCCATTTTTTCTTTGACATTTTATAACTTTTTCTCATTAAGGGTGCATGCAAAGATTCAACACGCTGATGTGTTTTGACATATACACAGAGTTTCTATTAGGTTTGTGATGTTCATGAGTCAAATTGACCCGCATATTTTAATGTTACAAGGCAACTGTACAGACCCAAAATAAAAAGATTTATTGGTTATATTTTGTTATGTTGGTTTTTATCTAGCCTGTGAAACTAAAAAGGAGCTTTTATTTTAAGATAGAAAAATACTGTCACCCACAGATGGTAAAAAAGGAGCTTTTTCATTTCTTTTTCAAGCTATCTGAGGCCTTGTCCACACTAATGGCACTTTTCCACTGCGTGGTTCGGCTCGGCTTGGCATGCTTTACTTTCGGTTTGCTTTTCCACTGCAGTTTAGTACTGCTTTACACTGATCATGTAGTTGAACCGCCTCTACTTCTCTGCAACCTCTTCTCGGCTACCATCAAGTCTGCACCTCGTTTACTGACCACAATACAGTCATTTCTTTTTCCAAGTTGTGTGCGACAGTCGATTAAAGCAAGTTGTTAAAAAAAGTTGTGCGAACAAATGATACTGCGGTGGCTGTTACTGACCATGGATACTGACCATTGGTTTCTCGTTTTAAATCCAATGACGCTGGTAGTGACGATTCTTTTTGACCAATCAGTGATCTGCAGTGTTTACACGTCACATTTAGTATCGGTATGGGACACTTGGGACCTCCACCGAGGTGGTACTATTTAAGCGAGCCGTACTATGCCCTACCATGCAGTGGAAAAACGCCATAATGCATTTTTTGTTCGAAATCGCATCTTTTTCTCTCCATTTTTGCCTTCCGTCCAAACTGAGATGGCATGTTTGTCAAGAATAATGGAGCTTTCTGAAAATTTTTGTGCCTGCTATTTACATTAACAGTATTGCTCAAGATAAATGCTCCTTTATAGAATCTTCATATTACATTCCTGCAAAGATGACAGAGAATTTACTCACATTTGCTGTCCTGCATGGCAAAACATGATGACAGTTGCATTTTAAACAATTTTGAGTGCGACCTGGACGTGACATAATCGTGCCAGAAGAATAGCGTGAGAACATTATTATATCGGCTATCTCTGCATCAGTTTGTGAGCTTTTAGTAAGTTTTACGCATGTGCAGTAAGGTGATTTTCAGACGTTTCAGTGTGGATGAGCAACTTTTGGAAAATGCTTAAACGCTAATGTGGATAAGGAGCATTTTTAAATTAAAGATCCATTTTTATCCTGATTAATGTAGACATAGCCTGAAATACTAGTATTTAACCTATGTTGTTTTTCTTGACATTTTTGTGACTTTCTCATTGTGTTGTGAAATCTGCATATAGAAATTTTATATGATTTTGAAGTTTGTGTGTCAATTTGACCCATATAGACAGCTATTCAAGTGTACAGACACAAAATAATATTTTATTGTTGCATGTCAGAGCTCTTCAAGTCTAGTCCTGAAGCACCAGTGTCTTGCCGAGTTTAAATTCTAAAATGTCAAGAAAATCAAAGCCAAACATCTGAACAAGTTCTGTGCCAAATTTTATGTTGATATGTAAAAAAATTAACATTCAGTAAATTTAAATAAATTTTGGATGCAGTAACAAACCTTTCCACTAGATGACTTCCAGGTTCCACTGGTGACAATAGTGACAGTTCTTTGTTTTGTTTTTACGAAACTCATGCAATATGACTTATTTTAATTAAACAATAATGCAATATATTACTATCATAATAATACTATTGTACTGTAAACAGTTACAGTAAAAAATAAATAAATAAATAAAACTCTACTTCTGTCATCTCAGGTCACATACACACTGAATTGGGGCAGTTGTGGCCTAATGGTTAGTGAGTCAGACTGGTAACCCGAAGGTTGCGTGTTTGATACCCAATACTGGCAGGAAATGACACACACACACACACTGCTCCGGGTGTGTGTCTCCATGATTTGCAGTGTGTGTGTTCACTACTGTAGAGAAAAACTCACCCTATACTGTGTGTATATATATATATATATTATTATTTTTTTTTTAAAAGCAGTCTAAAAATCTACTTCAGTTTTTTCAGGCCACATTCACACTTCTTGTTTTTACCGAACCCATTCAGTATGACTATTATTATTTTAATTAAACCAATGATGCAATATATTACTATCATAATAATTCTATTGTAGAGTTAAACAACAACAACAACAACAACCTCTGTTTCAGTCATCTCAGGTCACGTTGTGGCCTAATGGTTAGAGTGTCAGACTGGTAACCGGGAAGTTGCGGATTCGATTCTCAATACCGGCAGGAAATGACACCCACTGTGCCAGGTGTGTGTGTCCAGGGTTTGCAGTGTGCGTGTTCACTACTCACCATTCCTTATGTGTGTGCACTATGGGTTAAATGCAGAGGACGTATTCTGAGTATGGGTTACATTCACTTTCACTGTTGGTTTCATGAAACCTATTTAATATGACTATACAATAATAATAATAATAATAATAATTATCCTAATTTATTCATAAATATTATACTTCAATACATTTATGTAAATTAAACTGAGTAAAAGGAATACATTACTATTAGTAATTATAATAGTCTTGTACTGTAAAACTAGTATTTAGAAATAATAATTTTACTTTATTTACTGCAAGTTATGGTGACTCATAATAGAAATACTTTTATGCACCAATTTTTATCACCATCTGAACTGTTACTAATGTCTAATCATATATACTCAAATGAACTATAGTTGTATGTTTTATATAAGGTGGCTCTTTGTTTTTAAAACAGCTAGCCTTTAGTTTATGTAGCAGTCATGAAATATGGTTTGCTACTTGATGCTAGTCCAAGTCAGGTGGTATTGAAGTCAACAGACTTTTCTTGCTAATTGTGATATTCAAGCCAAACTGCTTATCAAACAAAACGAACAAAAAAAAAAAAAAAAAGAGGGCGAGAATGCATTGTGTCCATTAGGAATTAATTGGATCATAGAAAATTGGTCATTGTACACTAAACAGAGGCAAGTGGTTCGTCAGTTGTGGAGTGACAGTTTGCTGGAGAAAAGGGATTGAACCTAAAATACATAATGCAACATTCCGTTTTAATTTCATGGTGACTTTAAGGGACATTCTTATTCTAAAAAGCATTTCAGCAGACAACAATTTGTATTGAGCACATGTGAATGCAAGATGACTCAATTTTGTTTTATGTTTTTTTTTTTCTCTCCAAAAGGGAAAACTAAGAATTTTCTAATATACAAGTAAGGAGCCCCGCACATGACATGCAAGAAAAAAAATTAAATTGTGCACACGATTTACTAATTCGCTCCCTCGATTCACTAAAACATGTGCACGATTCCTGCATGTCATGTCCGGGGCTCCGTATACAACACACATCGACTAAAAGCTGCAAAACTGCAGTTTTAATTTCACAGGGTCTGTAAGAAACATGTTCACTCACCTGTCCATAGTCAGGTTTAAGGGGCGGGTTCTCACGAAGCTCAGTGTCCGTGTACTCATTGTTAACATAGTAGCCGATGCGTATGAACTCCTGTCCTCTGTATGTGCATGTGATCAGGACAACAGTAACACCCACAGCATCACTCTCAGGTATGAGGGCGGTGTTTGGAGCATCCGCCTGTTGCATGAAAGTCAAAAATTACTTTGAACACTCGCATGACTAACAGGGTGTAACGACAGGATAAGTGCACTAATTGTCTTTGTGTGTACATTTAATACAGAACAACATTACAGAAATACTTCAACCATTAAAGAAACTCATGTAGTTTCCAACACATGACACAAAATTCACTTATGTCCTGCTAATCCTCTTTTTGTGCTCCACAGAAGAAAGTTACATAGGTTCGTAATGACAGGGTGAGTAAAAGAGTGAATTTTCATTTGAGTGAGACTTCCCTTTAATTTTTGTCCTCTCATTATATTGTTAAAGGTGCTAAAGAGGATGTTTTGTTTTATACATTTTTGCAATATTACTTTACAATATTACTTTACAATATTACAATATTGTCTTTACTTACTGATAAAAGACTATTTATTAGGTGCACTGAAAGGAATAATATTAATATACATCATCTGTGCACGAGGTAGGGCCTTAAAAACATCAGCCAATCGTTTGTGCGATCATCACGTAAACGATTGGCCCTCTGGCTTGTCAATCACTGCCATGACGTTCCTTGTGAGAGACTTTCCACACTCCACAGGCACCGCATGCAATGTTTTTGTCAGGAGTAACAACTGCAGATTATGAGTTACCTGCGGTGAGTCCGACATAATGAATCCACTAACACGACACAGCGAATGCCGGTGGTAAACACTCGTGTTTCAATACTCGTGCACGAGTTTTGGGAGGCGTTCCCTCGAAATGAGCTGTGGTTGTTCTTACGCATGCGCTCATTTCAAAAACTCACTAACGGTCTTTGGTTTCTCAGTTGACGAAAACATCCTCTATAGCGCCTTTAAGGCCGGGTCACACCAAGGCGAAGTAAAAGAACTAGCGGCGACGGACTGTGTTGTCGACTTGTGTCGGCTACGTCTTGGACAAAAAGCTGCGCTTGAAAACACCAAAAGGACTGCAAACACTGTCAACTAGCATGTGCATTCTGCTCCTGCATGTAAGGAAATATCAATAGTCTATATTCGTCATTCAAAAAGGGAAACTGATAATAGCACTGCAGATATACAAACCGTGAACAAAGCAGTGCTTGATCGCCATTTTGAACGCTGACCACTTTCTTCACTCCAGGTGGCTCATGTTATGAAAATATTCACATATTGGAACGCTCAGGTAAGACATTAGAACAGCTTTCTGTTTGCGCCGTTTTGACTTCTTTGCTCACTTTCATCAATTTTGTTTTTGTTCTTGTGCGCTGACTTTTTTCGCTAAGCTGAAAAGCCAATCAGATTTCTCTCTCTCACTGATGATGGACGGCGTTTCAACATGCTCAATCAGCCAAAATATGTCCAACTAGTGCTGACAGTGCAGAACGCACTGCAAAAATTTGACCGGTCAACATTCAACGGGACCTTTAGTGAGAGAACATGACTGTTGTTTTTTAGTCTTTGTGATCACAAAGTTTTAACTTAAATTGTTGCTGAGGCATACTGTAGATTTGTTTCGAAAGACAGTAAGGTGAAAAAAATTACAATTTTACAATACAGTAATCTACCAATATTGTGTGTCATTAGACATTTTTGTACAGTGTAAAACCCTGTTCTTCATGTTAGGTCACCTAATCTCAATGCCCCGATATACTCACTGCAAAGTAGTATACTGATGCACGCTTTGTCAAGAGTGCTTGGTCACGCGGCTGTGTGCGACTCATTTTAAGTGGTTAAAAATCCCAAAATGCTTTTATGACATGAAATGAATGTAAACAGTCAGTTATGTCTTAGGGATCAGACAGACAGGACAAACCACATCTTATATTTCAAAAGAGATCTGTGCATTAGTGTGAATGCAGCTTATTAGATCTCCTGCTCTCCTCTTTTAATAATCAAGAACAGTAAAGCTGAGAAAAATCACTCACAGCTCTTGAGAGGAAAATCTTCAGATACTCTTAAACACTGAAAGCACTGTTTGTTTATCGCTTGTAATAGTTTGGTTGTGGTTTTGGTTTTTTCCCTCTATTAATAAATAACTTTTCCCCCCTTTTCACAGACAAGGCTTAAGCCTAGACCCACACTAAAATAAATGTTTGAGCCGTCTTAACTGAAAGCAACAAAAAAAGAGATCAAGAATCATTTTGGAATCGGACTGTGACTCCCAGAATCGAAACTGAATCGTGAGGTGCCTAAAGATTCCCACCCCTAAATTGATTTATTTCTTGTCTTTGTTGAATAATACAGAAGATCAAGAGCTTAAAAAAAATATTCATTTGCAATCGCAATATTGGTAAAAATAATCGGAATTAGATTATTTTCCAAAATCGTTCAGCCCTATTTGCACCTGCTCTGTAATTCAGCATTCCAGTCAAGTAAATTCATGTTAATTTCTATAGCACTTTATACGATAAATTATACATGAAAAGTAGGGTTGGACAATTAATCGAAAAGTAATCTAAACCGACGTTCAGAATTTTTCCATGTTGGTTATTTCGCTTTTTTTAATCCTGTTAATACTTTCCCCTTAAAAACATAATATCGCATGTGTAGTCACGTGACTCGCGTGTGTAGTCTCCGATTTTGTATACAAAAAGAATTATTGTGCTACCTACTTGGTTTCTATTGGCTCTTAAACAGAGACACGCAATTGATACAAACGGGAGCGCCGGCGCATAAAGGGTTAAAACATCTTCATTTGTGTTTCGAAGATGAACAAAAGTTTCGAACAACATGAGGGTGATTGATGACCATCTTTCATTTTTGGGTGAACTATACCGAAATGCAAAGGAGTTTGTATATTAACTAGAGAAATTCATTTAAAAATGGTTAATTTATATCTCATTATTTGTTATTTAATTTATCTAGATTGGAGTTGAATAAAATGTAAAGCAATTTGAGAAATTACCTGGAGTTTTTACAAAAATGGCTGATAAACTCCAAAAATATGATTTGTGGCTCATAATGGCAATGCTATCAACTCACCTGAAACACAAACATGTGTCGGCCTGCAGGAACTGGACCAACCAGGACAGAGTCAAGAGTCTGATCATACTCCTCACTTTCTGCTGAGCCGACGTAAATAATCTTCCATTCGAGATCTAGAACACAGAAACAAAAGATCGGATTGTTCCATATGAAACACATACACTGCCAGTCAAAAGTTTTTGAAGGGTAAGACTTTTTTTAACGTTTCTTTAAAAAGAAGTCTCGTCTGCTCACCAAGGCTTTATTTATTTGATCCAAAAATCAATAATAAAAACAGTATTATTGCGAAATATTATTACAATTTAAAATAGCTGTTTTCTATTTTCATATATTTTAAAATGTAATTTATTCCTGTGATCAAAGCTGAATTTTCAGCATCATTACTCCAGTCTTCAGTGTCACGTGATCCTTCAGAAATCATTCTGATATGATGATTTGATGCTCAAGAAACATTTATTACTATTATCAACATTAAAAACAGTTGTTTACAATTTTTTTTCAGGATTATTTGATGAATAGAAAGCATTTATCTGAAATGGAAAGCTTTTTTTTTAAGAAATTAATACTTATATTCAGCAAGGATGCATTAAATTGATCAAAAGTGACAGTACAGACATTTATAACATTGAAAAAGCTTTATATTTCAGATAAATGCTGTTTTTTTTTTAATTTCTTGAATCATCAAAAAAAATCTCAAAATATGTCAGTTTTCATAAACACGAAAATATGAAGCAGCACAATTGTTTCTAACATTGATAATAATAAATGTTTCTTGAGCATCAAATCAGAATATTAAAATGATTTCTGAAGGATCATGTGACACTGAAGTAATGATGCTAAAAAAAAATCAGCTTTATATTACAATAGAAGCATCTAAAAACATTTCACAATATTACAGCACTTTTCATCAAATAAACTCAGCCTTGGTGAAGAGACCTTCAAAAACTTTTTAAAACTTTTGACCATTTATGTACATTTCATCTAGATTATTCAAGCATATTTGATAAGGATGTTGTTCAGAGATCATCTTTAAGTTTCACAGAAAACATGGACGCTTCCAGAGTCACAGAGGAATTGCAGTCATTTTAATAATTAAATACTATGTATTACTGCAGATAATTATTTGGTAAGGTTCATCATCATAACATAATATAGGTTCAGCGGTTTTCTATCTCTATGGCAAGACAAAGGGTCAGATGAAGAATAAAGGATAAGTTACAGCAGCTTCCTCGCGCACGCTTCAATCACCCGCCATTCTGACGTCATCCGGAGGCGTTAGCGCGTTAGCTAGCCGGCTAATAAGAGACATTGAGAAAATGCACTAAAATGTAAATAAACTTGAATACTCACCCTCGGGAAGATCCTCCATGCACTCAAACGTTATTTCGAATTGAAACGGGTTTCCAAATGGACTGGGGTTGTCCAGGACAGCTACATTTAGCACTTGTACTTTTGCCATAGCTCTATTATACTAACAAGGAAACTGTCTCAATGTGCCCCAAAAACTACTCAATAGACCGAGAACAAGTTTAAATACTCGACAGACGTTATGAAACCAACTCTCGAAACTTTGGCTTCACTTGTTAGCCTGCGAGCTAAAAGGTAATTATGTTGTGAAAGTCCGACACGGAAGACTATATACTGTTAAAGCGGGAGAATAGATACGTCGAGGTTGTCTCTCCTCCCAAATTAAAACAAAAACAAGAAAGAAAAATATAATCGAGAGTAACGTGGAGACGTGAAACGAATATTATTTCGCGAGCCCTGTTCATAAACTGACTCCCGCCAGACTGTTCAGACAGCTCCGATGACGCGGCAGGGAAAGCGGATTGGTTTGCGCGCTGATTGGTCAGTGAACCGAAGGTCCCGGATTTTGCGGACGCTGATTGGACGACAGTGACAGATGTTAAATCGACGAGCCATCCCACTGTCTTCAGAGTCATTCATGGCTAAAGTTGGGTTCAGCGAAAGAGACCCAGAAAAATAAAACGTTTTTTGAATTTAGTATTTTTTCATGTCATTATATTGTTTAGATCATAAGAAACAAATAATAATAAAAAAAAACATTTTGAAAAATTATATTTTAATCATATGTTATGCTATGACCTATGTAGTGGACACCACGCCTAAGTTGTTTAAAAAAAATAAAATGGCATTAAATTAATGTATAGTATAAATGTATAGGCAAAAATAATGGGAATTTTTAGGCTTCAGGATTGTTTTTAACCAAACTTTGTATGAAGTTGATTCTTGACTATGTTATGAAAGATATAAAGGAATTAATAATTGGCAACATTTTCATAATAATATCTAATAATATAAATATTTATATATAATTTATTTCCCTATTCACTCCCAAAATGCCTGATAAACATGATTTAAGTCCTGGTGTCCTCTACAGTGGTCATGTATGAAATAAATGCCCTGTTTTGTAACAGAAAATAGTATTTTGATTAAAATAACATTTTCCTGAGATGCTGATTTATAACAAACAATTTGAAGATTAAACTAAATATAATCATGTTTCCATAAGAGTGCTAATTTTCATTCATATTTAAAGACCAAGAAGTTGTTGTTGTCATGGGGAAACCTCTAAAAATTTGTTATCTATGAAAACCCCTGAATGTGCAGGACATCTGTAAACTTAAAACTGTGACATGTACGATATCAGAGAAAATCACTAAAATATAATGTCCACTACAGAGGACAGAAGTTTATTTATATAGAAGTCTATATATGAGTTAGATATATAGCCTAAGTCTCTCTCTCTCTCTCTCTCTCTCTCTCTCTCTCTCTCTCTATATATATATATATATATATATATATATATATATAAAATGAACGTAGTGTGTGATAAATGTGCACACCTTTTTAACCTTTTTTATACGCAAAGAAAGGAACTTGTACATTACTCAACAACATATTTAAAATTGTGTTCTTAATATTTCTTCACATTCGCAGATCGCCTGGGGACATTATTATTATTTTCGTTGTTGTTGTCGTATATTTTTACTTCCTCCCGAGCAGGTTTTATGCTAATTTCTTATGTGGAACATCAACGAAAAAAAAAAAAAAAACAGGCATGAAGTGGTTAATACTTTTCCTAAAAGGAAGAAAGGGATTAGCAGAAGTGTGGTATGTCAAGAATTTTTTCTTATAAGATTAAAAGTTCATTCACTACCACTGGAGGTCGCAACACTGAGAGAACATTTCAAACTGTAGGTATTATTGATTGATAAATGTGTGTGAGAGAGCGAGCTTGTTTATGTTATTTAACAAATGTCAGGTAATAAATAAAACTTCAAATAAAAAGCTAAAAATGGCTTCAAATGAAAACCCCAAATCAGTCGGATACAGAGTAAAACCCTTAAAAATCCGTAAAAAAAAAAAAAGTGAGGAAACAAAGATTGAACCGTTGACGACGTGCGTCAGAGAAGTCGTTAGGACGCGAGTGCGCGCATCGCTCCAGTGCGCAGGTGGATCTCTGCGCACAATAGCGCGCCTGTCTCGCGCCGCAGGTAGTAGCTGGATTCAGGTGTTGTAACACGACACTGAGCCATGTGATCAGCGATGAGAATTTAGGAAGAAGACAAACCCAGCTCGAGCATTCACTCAACACACTAGTAAATACAAGACCACCATTGAAAGCAGGGCAGGATCCCGAAGAACAATGTTTTATTATGAGCAGGTCGCCGGAGTGTCGAGCTAGTTTCGGTTTAAATACTTAATTCGACCGGTAAGGTGAGGCGGAAGCGACCTGTGGTCACTTCTACTGGACGTATAGTCTACATATATTCAGGAAAAACTCGTCAGGAAACATCGTGGATTATGAAGGTGTATTACACACAGGTATGAGTTTGTTTTTGTTTGTTTCTCGTATTGTAGCCTATGGATGAATGTCTCCATAGCAACACAGATAAGCTGGAAGTATGTGTATGTCTTGAACTGGATAAAGGTTACATGTACAGAAATGAAAATAAAATAGCTTTTTCTGTCAGCCTACATATGGCCAGGGGTCAGATACATCTTAAAAAAATTAACAGAAATGGTGACCTTTTTTAAAATCCAAGTTTACATATATACAAACAATGCATATTTTGGAATGAATCAATGCATTTGTTTTTGTTTTTATAATATGGAAGATCATTGAGATTATTGAGCTAAATTTTAAGTCACTTATAAAACAAATGGTTTCTTTCTACACTCTTAAAAATGAAGGATTTTTATTCACATCGGTGAGTGATTTGATCAAATTTCAGATCCTAACATACGTTTCTACTCTTCTCTTGCAGCTCGCAAGAGGCAGATAGGACTATATTTTTATTCTTTGATCTCGGTCATGATTTATTGATCCCCCTCCGCTCCACCCTACCGGGAGCATCAGCACCTTCTGGTCGGGGGTAGGGGTGCAGATTGACTCCATCCCGGAGATGATACGGCAGGTTGGACTTTTGGCAGGGAGTTTCATGCTGCTGCTTCTCAGGAATGTTTCGGCCCAGGGTGAGTCACTCGCTCCACCTCTGCAGTCATGTCCGAAACTGAACTTTGAGAGTATCCGGATTATTAATCACTGTTGCAGCTCACTACATTTAAACAGCTCAGTGGAGTTGCGTCAGATTAATCTGAACAGCTGAGAAACACTCCTCTAACTTGTATTAAGTTATACTAGATTGTGTGTGGAGGACTTCGGGCAAGCTCAAGCATGTCAGTTTTCTGCAAAAACATTTAAGGTATTGTTGGGAGGTCATAAAATTGTTCTCACCATTAAGATAAAAAAAGGTATGAGAGCTCTGTAATCATAAACTATGAGGCTATTAAAACCCGCCCAGATCACATTTTACCTCCAAAATCACAAGAAAGCTGTAAAAAATTATATTTTATGTATTTAAAATGTAATTATTTTTAGGGTCATTACTGTTTTCTCTATTGTGACATTATTTTCATGACATGTAATGTTACCAGTCAAAGGTTTGGAAACATTACTTTTTGAAAGAAGTATCTTATTTTGGTTCACCAAGGTTGCATTTATTTGATTTATTAATATAGAAAAAACTGTATTTAAAATAATGGTTTTCTATTTAAATATACTTTAAAATAATTTATTCCTGTGATCAAAGCTTAATTTTCAGCATCATTACTCAGTCTTCAGTGTCAATGATCCTTCAGAAATCATTCTAATATGATGATTTATTGGAAATGATTTGTTGGAAACAGTTGTGCTGCTTAATATTTTTTTGGAACCTGTGATATTTTTTTCAGGTTCACGCTGAAAAACACGCTGTTATTGTGTGTGTCCCTTTAAATGCAAATGAGCTGCTTGTCCCGGCCCCTTTTCCAGAAGAGGGCGGAGCTTTAACAGCTCACGCTTCGGTTGCTCAACAACAACAAAGCTGGAGAATCTCACGCAGACAAAATGGCGATTGTCAGTAACGGTGTTCAGCCTTATATTGAGTCGGACACTGATGGAGAGACTCAGGAAGAAGTCACAACTTTTAGAATGAAACTGGACGTTTCTAAATGGTTAGAGGATAAATTTGTGTAGTTGCTGTGGAGTTGATTCAACTCATCGACTAGCATGTGTCGTCATGTCAATCTTTTGTGCAACTCAAGCCTTGAATTGACCCTTTGCCTGGAGTTTGATTGACAGGCGATCTAACCAATCATAACGCCAAAGCAGTCAGGGGAGTTAGCAGATTAACGTTGGTGGACTTGAACTTGAAAAATGATGTGTATTGACGTCTTCATGTGGTTGAAATGTGGTGCATTCATGTTTATTTGATGATATACATTAAGTAGTAAGAAGAGATGATTGGTTCATGAGACGCTTGATCTGGGGCACTACAGCCATCTGTCACGACCAATTCAAGAGCCACAAAATGGTATTTGTTGTTTAAATTACTTTTAAAATTACAAAATTTGAAATGTGAGACTTTGTTTCATATCAAAAGTAACCTGCTCTGTCTTGTCTGATAAGTTGTCAATGTCCTCTTTGCTCCACAATGTTTTTTTCACTGTGTGAGAACGTGTGGCGTGAGAGCGGCATGGCTTGTCGGACATAGCAACAGTAACTAAAGGAGGCAGGTCTTTGTGAGCGGTCAGTTGACCCTCGTTTGCGAAGCAGTCTGGCGTAATATGACGGCATGGCAACAACGCTCTACAACTCTTCCTCTTCTCTAAAGCAGCTCAACATGTCCTCACCTGTTGCGTGTTCTGGGGGTGGGGTTTTTGTAAATATTAGGGTTAGTGATGTCACGAACCTGGAAAGAAGCTCATTGTAGTCCCTACCAGCCATTTGTTGTAGTCCTTAAACAGATAATTATTTAAAAGTAAATACCTCCCTTTGCTTTGAACTTTGAGCATTGTAACTTTGCAGATGTTGTTTATGCTCTAACAGCAACATTACACACTAACTAAAGTTAAAGTGAAATCATAATCAACCGCCCCTTTAAAAGGAACAGCATTTATGCAAAATAGAAATCTTTTCTAAAAATATAAATCTTTACTATCACTTTCTATCAATTTGACACATCCTTGCTGAATTAAAGTATTAATTTATTAAAAAAAAAGAGAGAAACACAAACTTTTGAATGTATATTGCTAGAAAATATTTCTATTTTAAATAAATGTTGTTCTTTTTCACTTTGTATTCATCAAAGAATCCTGAAAAATAGTATCACAGGTTATAAAAAAAAATATTAAGCAGCACAACTGTTTCCAACACTGATAATAAATCTTCATATTATAATGATCTCTGAAGGATCATGTGACACTGAAGACTGGAGTAATGATGCTGAAAATACAGATTTGATCACAGAAATTAATTATATTTTAAAGTATATTAAAATGGAAAAACATTATTTTAAATTGTAATAAAATTTCACATTATAATTTTTTCATCAAATAGATGCAGGCTTGATGAGCATAAGAGACTTCTTTCAAAAACATAAAAAATAGTAATTTTTCCAAAGTTTTGACCAGTACTGTAGGTGCATTTTCCCCCACAAACTGTAATTAATCACTGTAATACAAAATATCTAATTCTCATTACAGTAATATGAAATATTGTATATTATTTAAATACATTATTGTAGTATTTGTTGTACATCCTTTGATGCTGGTTTAAATTTGGTCAAAATAATGTCACAATGCTTAAAAATAGGCTACATATTTATTTATTTTTATTTTTTTTTCCGTTTTCATACATACAGGAATGTAAACGGTCACAAACACCCTTTCTTAGATCATGTACGGGTCATTACATCATTTCTTTATTGCAACATAAGCACATTCTTCCAAAACAAAGACAGGAATAAACTCAACCAGGTTAAACTTCCAAAAACTTCCATCTTCAATGAACTCTTTCTTTGCCACTTTTTTAAAAAAAACTTTTCATTCGCTATCAAAGTATTTCAAACCACATACACATGGTTCATGATTAGACATGAAACAAGTTCCTTTCCTTCTTTATAGTTATCTTTGGACTGTTGTCCTCCAGAGATTATTTACTCTTGTAAATGATTAACATTTTTGCTTTTTCTTATGTATCCTCCCACTCTCTCTCTCTGTCTTTCCCTTTCTCTCTCTTTTTTTCTATGTATTTGTGTTTGTGTTCTGTCAAAGAGTTTAAACATTATTTTTAGGGGATGTTTACACAAAAAACACAAAGGAAAAACTTTTTAGTTTTTAGTACATCATTGCCATGTAAACGTGCCCTAAATCACAACTTTTGCAATTGTAACATTTATTCTCAATCAAGTGAACAGTTTTTGTACCGTTACTTGTTCTCTGACCTTCAAAATCACACTATGGTTTGTCAAAGTGCAATGATCACACATATCAAAATGTGAGATTTTACAAAGTTGCCAAACTTTGAGATTATTTGACGTTTTTGTTATTTGAGAGATTTGTTATTGTTTAGAGAATTGAGGTTAATAGTTTAGCACCAGTTGATACTTTGCTGGTCCTTCTTTAATTTTAAACAAGGAGACATTATAATAACGGTGAAAAAAATCTAACAATCTAACAGTGCATATTTATGAACAGCATTGTCTGCTAGATTTTATACTAAAACATTTAACAATGAAAAATGGCATACAGACTGTTCTAAACATTACCGAGTTGATGGAAAATAATAATTAAATCTGAACTGTTTTGAGCTATTATTAATGAAAATAAATTTAACTTACTAACAGCAATTACCGTTGTAATACCGTTATGTAATGACCACCAAATTGGTCTAAGGACACAGTTCTTAGGAAAGCTAATGGCCAAATAACATGTTGAGACAACATGTTGCCTATCAAAACAGGAAGGGGAGACATGTTGAAAGGCTCATCCCTATTTTTTAAATAAGCCAATAGGCTTTAGTTTATAGCTTCTTGCTTATTCTGTGTGGCATTCATCTCTGTTATATTATTTACAATGTCCTATTTTGCTCTTAATAGACAATTTATAAACGCATTTTTATCTCTAAGCAGAACTATTGTTACAATCATGACTGAAAACAAAACCAGCATTCAATCTTCATTCCTCAGTCCCTCAGCTAAAATGAAATGATACTAAAACTGCCAGTAGGTTGCCGCAAATCATTGTCTTAATGAGTTAGTCATTGAATTATTCAGTCAATTAGTTCAAATTGGCTGTTTCATTCAGTATAAAGCAGAAGTAGACTGAGTGAGTCGTCGAGTCAATCATTAAAACAGCAAAAAAGAGGGGAAAACAGACAATATTGACAATATTGTGTCTAAAATGTAAGTTTCTCATAACCTATTAACTTATTGTTTATTGAAATGTATAAAATCAATATCACATTTGCAAACGTGCCGATATTCAGGAAAACATCACTTTTGTTTTTCTGATTTTGCTTGTATATATTAAAAACAAGAAGAGACTTTTTATGGAGACTTTTTTTGTACCATATCTTGTTTTTTTTTTTGTTTGTTTGTTTGTTTTTTCTGGCATTTTTGCCCCAACCCCCTGTTAAAGGTACAATATTTAAGAATTTTGCAGTAAAATATCCAAAAACCACTAGGCCAGTGATATATATTTTGTTGGACTTGAGTACTTACAATATCCCAAATGTTTGCAACTATTTGTAAATCATGAGAACATTGCAATTTTAACCAAGGCTCCAGGATGTGTGAGGAGTCACCTGTCAATTGCGTCATACCCGCGTTACCCTCGGTTTCCGGGTTTATTTTGTAGAAACCATGGAAACACCAAAGACGCTTTAATATTTACATGTTTTAATAGACAAGGCAACAACTGTTTTGATATATTTATTGACAGAAAACGAATTATTGTTATATAGCTCAACCTGTTTAGTTTTATTGTTTAAAACTAATTTTGTTGTTTTTTGTTTTTTTTTTGTTTTTTTTTGCGGACAGAAAATATTATATATTGCACCTTTAATTTTTCGACCCTGGTGAATGTGCGCTGTGCGTTTGCAGTGGACTTTTTTTTTTTTTTTTATGCAAATACTGCTTATATGTGTATTAATATGGAATCACACAATAAACTCTAAATCAGCACCCTTCAGCTTATGCCATTTCAAATATAATATTATATATCATATAATATATCAAATTTTGTTTTCAAAGTCCAGATGTCCAACAAGGTTCAGAGAACAGTGCAAGGGGTTTAAGGTCCAGCTCTGAACATGCACTGAATTTTGGGTGCTGGATTTCATATTGTTGGTATAAAGCATTTAAATCGTGAGATTTCACCATCACAGTGCACACATATAACAGTTCACACCATTTGACATGGAAAACAACCCCCTCAAGTTCCTCTTTTATGAATGTTTAGTTCTCATCCTCATACAGTAGCTTTGCTGCTTTTCACAGTGTTAACAAAATAGTCTTATTGGTGAGTACTGTGACAGTAGTGCGCTATTATGATACTGGAAGAGCCGCAAAGAAAACACATGCTCGATTTGAGCCAAAGATTTGTGAGCCATATGATGAGTACAAAAGCCACATTAGAGTCTGTAGACCGTAATTCATAATCTGTACAATTTTTTGTCATCTCATTGTAATGTCCTCTGTTTGCAGGGGAAACAACCACAATGTCTAGTAACTCTACAACTCCCAGCTCAGTAAGTAGAGAATCCTTGCGTTTCTTTCCCCTCTATATATTAGCCTGAAGGGCATCAACTGTCAAAATGATTTCTCTTATAAGTGTCTGATTAGCTATTGGAGAATTCTTTTCATTTGCTCAATGAGAATCAGGGTTGCCCAAAATTCTGAATTTGAATACTACAGAGCCCCGCACATGACGTGAGAAAAAATATGTATATCGCGGCCAGAAATTAACAAATCGTTCCCACGACTTACTAATATGTCAGCACATTTTGTTCCCTCGTTTTAAGTAAATTGTGTGCACAATATAATAATTTGATCCCTTGTTTTAAAGGTTCAGTGTGTAAGTTGTAGCAGCATCTAGCGGAGCGGTTGCAAATTGAAACTAATGGCTCAGTCCACCGCTCACCCCTCTCTTTCGAAGCACAGAGAAGCTATGGTGGCTGACACAGGACAAAGATGTCATCGTCTGAGACGCATGATTTTTCTTTTTTTTTTTCCCAAAACAAAGTTCCACGGAAATCCTGCCCTGCAAAAAATTTCATTGGCTGAGGTTACAGTGACAGTTAGGTTTAGGGATCAGTGTTTTGTGTAGGCACTCGTCACTGTGATTGACATGGCCAATATATCAGCTCCAGGACGGGATTTACGCTGAACTGGTTTGGGGAAAAAAGGAGCGAATTAGTACGTGGCCACAATTTACTAAATTGAGAGAAGAAATGAATATATCCACAGAATGATTTAGTAAAACAAGGGAACAAAATCTTAATTTGTGGCCACAATATATGTATTTTTGTCCATATGTTGTGTGCAGGGCTCTGTAGTATTCATAAGTAATGAATATGAATTGATTTGGCAAATTACAGGATTGAATAAAAGATTAAATATGAAAGATTAGGGTAAAATAGAGCATTCTTTAAAATAAGTCATTCTTTCACCACAGTTCATAGTTAAGGGTCAGTAATATTTTTTTTTTTTATGGTTTTTGAAAGAAGTCTCTAATGTTCACCAAGGCTGAATTTATTTGATCAAAAACAGAAAAGATTTTAAAATGCAGTTTATTCCTGTGTCACATGATCCTTCAGAAATCATTCTAATATGAAGGTTTGATGTTCAAGAAACATTTATTATTATTATCAGTATTGAAAACAGCTGTGCAGCTTCATATTTTTTAAGAAACTATGATTCTTTGATCAATAGAAAGTTCAAAAGAACATGTTATGGCTATTACTTTTAAACAATTTAAAGCATCCTTGCTGAATAAAAGTATTTTCTTTCAAAAAAATTTTTTTAAATCTTACTGACTTTTGTTTGTGCGTGATGCAAAAAGATTCCACAGTTGGTTAAGATTTAAAAACTTCTGTAGTCTGAACCCGTTTTTGTGGTTATTTTTACCGCCATTATTCACATACCTCAAATCACAACGCAAACGATGAACGATACAGTGTGTGTATATTACTGGCCACTGTTTTAATCTACTTGCGTCAAATACAAAACACATTTCTATTGACATATTGTTTTTTTTTTTTTTCTGGTGACGTGCATAAAATGTTTTCATTTCAGTGGTTTTGACCATCAATATGCACTCCCTTATATTTATCGCACAACACTGTCAACATGCGTTTGCTTCTTCAGCACCCCAAAAATATGACGCCTTTTTTATCTCTGTTTATGAATTGTCATTTGTATACATCACAAGCTAGTGATACAGGTGCAAATAAGTCTTTAAGTGCCTGTTTATTACGATTATATTTGGCATACACCACATTTTACTGCGAATATGAGCTAAACTCTTTCCCCGCCATTGACCGAATTTTCCATCATTTATGACACAACGCTTCCCCACCATTGACAGAATGCTGCTGCTGGATGGCAACTTAAAAAAACTAAATGTGGAAAGATTTTAACGGAAAGAGTTAATCACATTAATTTGATTTGAAGTATTGTGTTTACACGAGGTAAAGTTCAATCATTATTCAACATTGCCTAAATCTCGAAATCTTGCCTTATGGGGGGAACAATATTCTGTAGTACTTCTTCAGTTTGGATGATTAACATTCCTACTTTTCTTTGTCCAGAGCCCTGATATTGTGGCTATTGTTGTACCAACTGTGGTCCTGGGAGTGTTGGCTATTGTGACGGCGATTCTGGTGTTCGTGTTCTGCGTGGTAAAGAAGAAGAGACAGACGGAGGGGACGTATCGCCCCAGCGCAGAGGAGCAGACAGGAACCCGTAGTGTAGAGACTCCAGACGCCCTCAAATTACCCAAGGAGGAGAGACTGATTTAACACACTGGTTTATAACTAACCAGTAGCACATGATGAAAGTGACTCAATTCCAAAATGGTTAAACGGATGAACATTAACTAAGCACTGTTTCTGAAGGCCCAATCTTGGCACTATGTTGTGGCTAAACAAAGCGAGTCTGACTACTTGGAAGAAACTTGAAGGAAACATACTCCAAAAGGCAACATATTTCACAATACAGATCTGCATGTGCTGCTCCCTAGCATTGACATTCTTATTTTAGACTTGGAGCTTTTCTCTGAAAAAATATTTTTTGTGTGTTTTAATTGTTGCTTTACACATACAAATGCTGATATATTATAGTGTTAAGATATGTTTAAAGGTGAAGTGTGTGATTTCTGCACCCCTAGTGGCACAAAACAGAAGTGCAATCTGTTTGTTTTTCCATCCAGAAAAGGGCTAGACCAAAGTCCCTTTAAGGCCGTGTGTCCACCAAAGCGTTTTTAGCCAGCTGAAAATGCTTGGCGCTCTGCTGAAAATGCCTATCTGTGAGTGTTTTTTTTTGTTTTGTTTTTTTTTAGTTGAAGCGCTTTGTTGCTATGATACAGAATAGCAGAACTATTACTTGTAACTGATTTCGCAGATAATTCGTTTCAGATTAAAAATGTCGACACAATGTAGAGTACCATGTATGTTCAGAGATCAGCAATATGAATTTCTCATCCATTTTGTTCCGTTCTCTGCTTGTTGATGTTGTTGTACAGCAAGAATGTTGTGGCAATTGGTCGGTGTTGCATTTGTCCCACCCCTCCTCCACTCTGATTGGACAGCTGGCTAAAAAATGACAGTGATGAGTGCAGCGTTTTACTCAAAGTTGAACATTCGTCAACTCAACGCGACTGGTAAAAAGCGCTTAAGCTTAAAAAAGACCCTCAGAGCCTCGTTACGCTCCTGGAATTTAAAAAACATGGTACTCCCATTGAAAACAATTGGAAAAGTACGCTTTGTTGGACACACGGTCTAAGGCAAGTAATTTCAGTCGGTGGCCATCTTTAAAACGACTCTCGGACAGCTATTTCAGTCATGCAATCTTATTGAATGGGGAAACATCAAATTCTCCAAAGCTGTTCACCAAGCTTACAAGTAAATTTCATATTTGAAATCACCAATGAAAAATTATCTCATAATTTTTTGTTTCTAAATGCTCAATCATGACAAAAAAAACAGCATTTTTTTCAAGCTGGACCAGCTAATGCGCATGCGCTGTCATAAGCACGCATGTCAGAACGCTGACTGTTTCTTTACCAATTGGCCATTGGCTCATTTAGAAGGCGGGACTTATTCTGCCATATTGTGCATTGCACTTTCTCCCATTCATAAGCTGCGTCGCATTTGTTGGCCGCATATGTCACCGAGTCTCGTTTAAGAAAAGTAACCGTTAGATTGCAAAGTAAGAAAGAAATAACACCTCTCAAGGAATTTTTATTGCTGTTACTTTTCCTAAATAAGACATCCTTGATGGCGTATGCAGCCTACAAATACGACCTCCGGAGGACGCAGCCTCTGAAATGAGACGCAGCTGTAGTAATATGAGTGCACATTCTTTGTATATCTAAAGCTGAGACTTAACATCAGCTCAACCAATAGTGTGAGTTTGGAGGCGGGGCTACCTGTTAGACTGAAGCTGGGGGGCGTTTCTTTTTGCTGGCACTTGATTTTGCACACTACACCTTTATTTGCTCACAATATAGGATGGTTTTTACTCTCACATCTGATTTGTTGAAACCACTTTGATCATTTCACAAATTATTTCAGTAGCTGCATTTGTCTTGATTTACCTCAGTTACATTTCTTTATCTATATATTTTAATCTAATATTAATTGTCCTGAAATTTGATCAATGCAACAGTGAATTCTACTTAGAATCGTTTTTGATTCTTCTTTTTGATAGCATGAATGTTTACACTCAAATATTTCATGTGTTTTCTTTAACTTAAATGGCTTTTCAAATTTCAGCTTTTTAGAATTTGATAAATTGTGCAATTTATATTTAAGCAAAAATGCATGAGAGGTTATGCTATATAATCATGCGAATATAATGAGGGCTAAAGGGTGTTTTTAGGCACAACACTCAGCAGAGTTACTATATTTACAATTCAGCATGGCCTCAGGTGCTCTTGCTGTTACTCCATATTAAAAATATTGAGGACACAAAACACATTTTCATTAAAACATGCTTTATTAAGCTAATTCATAAAGTGTTATTCTACTGAAGAAATGGTCCTGATTCTCAATGGGAGCTGTGATATCAGGAACAGGTGTGTTTATGTTGTGGCTGTTTCTAGCCTGTTTCAGTTGTTTGAGCTGTACATAAACAGTCCGTTACACTGCATGATGTTGCAAAACTGGTATTTGTTATCATAGTATTTTAATTTATTATCATAATCATAAACACACTAGTTTGTAGTACATTTAGTTTTAATTCCATGCGATGCAAGCTTAATTCCTCATTGAAAAATAAGGTGGATAACAAGGCCTGTTAAAGGTTTCTGAATTTGTAACTGGAAAAGGTGTAGGCTACTTTGAGGTTTCATAACATTACATAAATGTCATATGATTGCTGACACTTGTATAATAATATCTGGGAGTGCATGGAGGAGTGTCTTTTTGCTTGCCAAGAACAAAGCAAGACTTATGAGGACTGAATCTAAGGAAGACCTGTTCAGGAACACTGCCTTCTAGTGGTTGCAAAGTGTTTCAGTCTTTTTTTTTATATTGCATTTGCTTTAGAAAAATGGCAACCATGATATATACATTTGAATGATAATATCAGGAAACTATATTATCATGTAAATCAGTGGTTTTCAGCCTTGACTTCAAGGCTTTTCCATTTCAATTTCCATCTGGGCAGCAGTAGCCTACTTTGTTAAAAAAAAAAGGAAAAAAAAAAAAAAAAAAAAGTCAAAATAGTCATGAAAGATGAGTATTTTGGCCGCTTACAGGCAATTGTCAGATGTTTTATCAGGCTATTATTTTATATTTAGATACCTATATATGGCAGAAGGTCATGTGATAGAAATATACTGTGTGAGGGTTCAGGGTTTTCCTATTGAAGTCTGGAGCATTTTATATTTTACTTAAAATTAAAACAAACAACAACCTACATAATCAAAATGCCCTCATCATGAGCAGAACAAATTGACAAATTTCAAAGTTTGAGTTGTCTTTCCTTGCCATCTACAAATAGCTAATTTCCCCTATTATAACATTGTTTATTACGAAATGATGGTTATTAATGCCAAATGTAGATTAAAAAAAACATCTTGTCAATCAACTTGTTTAGCCTATTTGAATGGTCAGAGTCATATGACAGATAAAAAATAATTGTATGCTGGATTCTCGTTTTCTGAGCTGTTTTAGCTAAAGTATGAATTTATTTTGCTGCTTACCGTGATTCTGCTTCTGTTGTTAAAATAACCGCGTCATCTGCAGCTCTTCACGTGGCTCTTTGGCGGGAGAGAAGCAACGGCCACAGAACGGAAAGTGCTTGAATTAATTTTGGCACTACCATAAGCGAATCTGAACCTTTATTGGCACCAAAGATCCAAAAATGGGAAGTGGCAATAGGCCTATATTTAAAATATTTAAATAAAATTTAAATGATAAATAATTCAATTCCATAGCCTTAGAAGTTTCAATAGCTAATAAAATGTTCTTCAGAGTTTATGCTTTTTACTACCAATAAATTCACATGACATAATTTATAACTTCTATAACTTTTTTCAGGTCTAGAAATCCTACTTTTAAAATTCCCTGATTTATCCAATTTTGGATACCCCCATGCCATCCAAGATGTGCAGGTTTTTCTTTCTTCAGTCAAAAAGAAATTAAGGTTTTTGAGGAAAAGATTCCAGGATTTTTAGTGGACTTCACTGGGGTTCAACGGGCTGAAGGTCCAAATTGCAATTTCAATGCAGCTCCAAAAGGTTCTACACGATCCCAAACGAGGAATAGGGGTCTAATCTAGTGAAACAATCAGTCATTTTCTTAAACAACAAAAAAAAAAAAAAAAAAAAATATATATATATATATATATATATATATATATATATATACTTTTTAATCACAAATGCTCGTCTTGCACTAGCTCTGCGATGCGCCACACATTACATAATCACATTGCAAAGGTTACGCATGATGTAGGCGGAAGTACCGCAGTAGGGCAAAAAACTCCATCTCATTTTCTGCTCCAACTTCAAAATTGTCCAACATCGTTGTTTTACTTTTTTTTTTTGTAAAGGGCGTTTAACTCAGTCTTTGCACGTTCACTTTGTAAAAACTTGCTCGGTACTTCCGTCTACATACGCGTGACCTTTCTAACGTGATTTTGGAATTCACTAAGAGCTAGTGAAAGACGAGCATTTATGGTTAAAAAGTATATACATTTTTATTTTTATAAAATGACAAATTATTTCACTATATAAGCCCCTTATTCCTCGTCTGGGATTATGTAGAGCTCCTTGAAGCTGCACTGAATCTGCAATTTGGACCTACAACCTGTTGGTAGCCGTTGAAGTCCACTATATGGACAAAAATCCTTGAATGTTTTCCTCAATAACCTTAATTTTTGTTTGCCTAAAGAAAGAAAGACATGAACATCTTGGATGACATGGGGGTGAGTAAATTATCAGGAAATTTTAACTAATCCTTTAAACCATCCTGGCCCCCTGGTTGGGAACCACTGATGTAAATTTGACATTCATGTAAACCTCTGAAAAAAAACAACAACAACAAAAGCATTTCAGATGTAGAATTAGCCTTTATTCAGATTGACATCAAAAACAAAAGCATTTCAGATGTAGAATTAGCCTTTATTCAGATTGACATTGTCAATAGTTTTATCGTTCTGGAATCTGAAGGCTTCACAGTTAAAATCACTTGCGTTTCACTTGGATGTGAGGGGGGGTTTGATGGCGTGCATTCACAATACTCAGAAACACAAAACCAAACCAAATGTACACAATTCCTCAAAATGTCACTGGTCGGGGAATGACTGTCGTTGGTGGATAGTGAATGTAAAAACCTATTAATTGTTCTGGAGAGCATTGGTTTGTGGTGAGAAGGATGAAATGTTGGGGATTGAGTGGAACTTTATTTCGGCAGTTGGTTGCTATTTAGGCGACCTCCTCCTCGCCTTCCTCTTCGAACTCGCCCTCTTCGGCGGTGGCGTCCTGGTACTGCTGGTACTCGGACACCAGGTCGTTCATGTTACTCTCAGCCTCAGTGAACTCCATCTCATCCATGCCCTCGCCGGTGTACCAGTGCAAGAAAGCTTTGCGGCGGAACATAGCGGTGAACTGCTCGGAAATGCGCTTGAAGAGCTCCTGGATGGCCGTGCTGTTGCCGATGAAGGTGGCGGCCATTTTGAGCCCACGTGGTGGGATGTCGCACACGGCGGTCTTGACGTTGTTTGGAATCCATTCGACGAAGTAGCTGCTGTTCTTGTTTTGGACGTTCAGCATCTGCTCGTCAACCTCCTTCATGGACATGCGTCCGCGGAAGACGGCGGCCACGGTTAGGTAGCGGCCATGACGCGGGTCGCAGGCAGCCATCATGTTCTTGGCGTCAAACATCTGTTGGGTGAGCTCGGGAACTGAGAGTGAGCGGTACTGCTGGCTGCCTCGGCTGGTGAGTGGAGCGAAGCCGGGCATGAAGAAGTGGAGACGTGGGAAGGGCACCATGTTGACGGCCAGTTTGCGAAGGTCAGCGTTGAGCTGGCCGGGGAAGCGGAGGCAGGTAGTCACGCCGCTCATGGTGGCGGAGACGAGATGGTTGAGGTCGCCGTAGGTAGGTGTGGTGAGCTTGAGTGTGCGGAAGCAGATGTCATAAAGAGCCTCGTTGTCGATACAATAGGTCTCGTCAGTGTTCTCCACGAGCTGGTGGACGGACAGCGTGGCATTGTAGGGCTCTACCACGGTGTCAGACACCTTAGGTGAGGGCACCACGCTGAATGTGTTCATGATGCGGTCGGGATACTCTTCACGGATCTTGCTGATGAGGAGGGTGCCCATGCCGGAGCCAGTGCCTCCGCCGAGAGAGTGAGTGAGCTGGAAGCCTTGCAGGCAGTCGCAGCTTTCTGCTTCCTTACGAACAACATCCAGTACTGAGTCCACCAGCTCTGCTCCTTCTGTGTAGTGACCTTTAGCCCAGTTGTTTCCAGCACCACTCTGACCTGCAATCATTAAAATTTGAATTGAGCATTGATAGTCCCTTTAGAGGAAAGTCAGTTCACTCTGCGGCCATAGTTGCAACATCTCCTGGGCAGAACTTGATTTTGCCAAGTGAAACATGTTTCTGGATCAGCATCCTTATTTTTTTTTAAAGTTATATTTATGGGCTTTTTGTGCCTTTATTCGGAGAGGACAGTAGAGAGCAGACAGGAAAGCATTGGGTGGAGAGAGAGGGCGGGATTGGCAAAGGACCTCGAGACGAGAATTGAACTCGGGTCGCCGTGGACGCATTTGCGCCATGTGTCGGCACACTAACCACTAGGCTATCAGCACCGACATCAGCATCCTCATTGATCCTGGAACAGCATTCCAATCAGATTTGAGGGACAAGTTTAGAGTTTCTGTCAAGTTTAGGCTTCCAACCAAGGTTAAGTGCTTCTACATCAGTGTTATTCTCACCTATCATTTCCCTCTGATTTTATGGATAACTTATGGGTAGGGCTAGGTTTAGGGGTAGGGATATGGTTAGGATTAAATTTTCAGATAGGAATGTTAAATAGGTTGACCCAGGAACATGTCTAACTCGGCAAAATCAGGATGTACGCCTCCTTGTGGTTATTTTGGCCATCCAGGACCAAGTCCTGACCTATCTACTTGATGGAGGAATGGGGAATCCTGAAAACTCTTAACCTGCTGTCCAAACTCCTATTTACTGGAGCTTCTATGACTTCACCAAATGGCGACTGGCTCTTTCATTTAGAAGGTGGGGCTTATTCCGCCATGTTTCGCATTGCACGTTCTCCCGTTCATAGTAATACGAGTGCACTGTCCTTGTATATATCAAGTCTTTGGCATGTTCATTCTGACACAAATTTGCAAGTATTTACCAAGTCAAATCTGAACTCCTACTAGCACCTAATCGAAGAGACCATTTAATTTTTGTCAGTGTACACTCTAAAAAATGCTGGGGTAAAAAAAAAACGTTTGGTTGAAAATTGACAAAACCAGCAATTGGGTTGTTTTAAACATTTGGTAAACATTTAACCCAACTTGGTTTGTTTTTAACCCAGCATTTTTTAGAGTGTAGATTCATACCTACTAATTGCACTCATTACAATGTTTTTAACATTTGATGAACACTTACCAAACACAAAGTTGTCAGGTCTAAATATCTGTCCAAAGGGTCCAGAACGAACTGAATCCATTGTGCCAGGCTCCAAGTCCACCAAGATGGCACGGGGAACATACTTCCCACCTAAACAGAGAGACAGATAAAGTAGGTTATACCAACCACACACTTGTTTCAATGTGCATGCAAATTTCTGTGCACATACAATAAGGCTTTAAAGTCTCAGAACACACTGTTGCTTACATTTTGCATAGGAAAAAGCAACATTTTATACAAAATCAGCATAACAATTTAAGTGAAATTGAATGATTTTCAAATTGTCTTTCTGTCTTCCTTTTGCTTTAATGATGGCAGCACTCGAGCTATTTGTGTAAAGCCTGCTGCACAATAGGGGCTTTTGCACTGGGTAATTATAGGAACTCAGTTATAGGAACTAGTCACCAGGGCGGCCTCATGAGAACAAAATTTTCCCCTAGGGCCATTTTCCTGGTTGCATTCACAACGCCAGTAGGAACTCTGAAGTGCCGTAAGCCAGATGACAGCGTCAATGACTGGAGGATGGAAGATGCCTTGATCATTTGAGAAGTGCCTTGGACCTCAATGTCGGTTCATCTGTCAGTGTTTTCCATGTTTTTGGAGTAAGTTCATGAAGTAAATATATGTAAACAAAATTAATTGAAAAACCCCATAGGAAAATCTCCAATGAACCAGCGGCAAACTCAGGGTTCTGACCTGCACCACTCTATTGCAAGGGTAGACCTACTCTGAAGTTCCCCCAAAAGGCGTTCCTATAGCTAAAATTGTTCCCGGTTTCTGTGGTGCAAACACACCAAAAGCAGGTACTTCCACCAATAGTAATAGGAATTATGAAAACATTCCTCTGGTGCAAAAGCCCCTCATCTTACACAACATGATTTGAGAACAACCCAAAGAGCATCAGCTTGGTTTTTGTCATTCTTTAGTGACAATTAGTGACAAAATTGACAATTTGTACTTACTATAGGATTAGGGTTTGGTTTAGGGTTAGTTTCATGTAATTATGCATAATTTACTGATATTTCATGAGTTCACACTTACAAATAATCAGATAAAATAGTAAAAGAATGCGTATTTGGCGTGCTGTCTGAGGAGAGGGCTCTGAACTCTCCCCGTATCTTTGGTTAGGATAGTAATCAGGTGAGTGTGAGGAGACTGGCTGGTGAAGGGATGCTGAAAAAACTGTCCAGGAACTTTGGTGAGTCAGCTACATATTTATAGGCCTCATCTTATATTGATTGGGTAGTATTGGCTTTTATTTTTATATTCCTTTTTAATTGTAATTTAATTTTTTTCTTTATTTAGGTTTTTAATTTACTATTTCAGTTTCATTTCCCCCCCTCAGTTTTAGTTTAATTTTATTTCACTTATTAATTTTAGTATTTCAACAATTGCAGAGCTAGGCAACATTTCTTTTTATTTTTATTTAGTTTAGGTTTTTCATCAGATGATTTTATTTTATTTCAGCCTTTCATTTAACAATTTAGTTTTAATATTTAAAGTTAACAATAACAACACTGCTTTTACATCCCAGATTCAGTGCTGTCTTAGGATTTTGGATCCCACTATATTTATGCTGTCACCAAATATCATAATATTTATTTAAATATTTCATAAGAATGCTGACAATCTTTGCATCTGTAACCTTTAAAATAATTTAAAAAATAAAAAAAAAATACCTGAGGCCTCATTGTAGTAAACACTGATCCTGTCTAGCTGCAGGTCGCTATCTCCATGATATGTTCCTGTTGGATCAATGCCGTGCTCATCGCTGATAACCTCCCAGAACTGAGAGAGAGAGAGAGAGAGAGAGAGAGGGAGGAGGAGGAGGAGGAAGAGGAGAGACAACAGGGCGCGGCCAGAGAGAGGGAGGGGGAGACGGAGTAAAAAAATCATATGTATTTGGTTAGAAAGATAAAAATCAAGGATGCAATTAGTAGCAAATATGAGTTACAATTTTATTTATGTATGATAAAAAAAAAATAAAAAAAACTTAACGATTAATGCTGCTGAGCTGCAATTTTTGTATCCCACAAATAATAGCCTACTTTTATATATAGATTACTTGTTTTAAAGGACGTTTATCTAATTTATGTCTGGAATCTTGAGGATTACGTCAGTTTTACGCGTCTCAATGAACGCGTAAAGGAATGTGACAATGTGACGTTATCGCTGAAAGCAAATAACATCACATTGTGGTACATCCAGTTTCCGAAATGTAGGTCAGACTCGTATGCATTTGTAATTATATTATATGAATATGTAATGTATATGTTTAGAGCAGCAAAATGTGAAACACTAAAGTAGAATATTTTATTCCCGTAAGCTAATAAAGCGTTAAGTAGGTCGTTATCGTCGATGGGAGGAACCAATCTAACAATTCAATCTCATTGCCATCAAAAACAAATTACCCTGAGGGCGTATATAAAGTCTAACTGACATAAATGTGCCATAATTGTATGATTATCGCTATTATAAAAAGGGGAATAAACGTTTAAATCATTGATTCTCCATCGTACAATGGATGCGAGGTTTCCACGCCCAGAGAGAGAGCACATCTCTGCGCACAAGGTGTTCAGCTGCAGATCTGATGAATGCGCGTTTAAATCGTGCATACAGTTGCTAAAAGCTGCAGAATGAATCAAAATGAACTTTCTGGAAGATTCTTTAAGTGCGGATTAGTCGCGTCGGAAGGCGCATGTTCCAATCTGAGCCATCCGTTCTCAAAAAGCAATTTCTTTGTGTATTTTTACCTTGGCTCCGATCTGGTTGCCGCACTGGCCGGCTTGCAGGTGCACAATCTCGCGCATGATGCTGCAGGAAGGACAATGGCGGGGATGCAGGAACCGAGGTTCTGTCTTCTTCTGCACGCTCTCGGATTGAGCTGCTGTTTCTGCTCGTCTCTCTATAACGCCCGCCTCTTAACTCCGTTACTGGGCTGAACTCGTGGTGCAAGATGACGTCATCCCCATGGCAACCAAGGCTGGAGGAGAGAAGGAGGACCTTGAGCTCGTGGAGACACCGGATAGGATGCTGGCTGTGATTTGGACAGAGATGATAGGCGACTCTCTGTGAAGGACCACTGACTATTTTGTCTGAAAAATATTGCAAAGGGGAATAGAGAATGGCTTCTCATTACAATAATAAAGTACTATGGTACTACCATGGTATTTTTGAAGTAGGCTACATTTAGAGCAAGGTCATAACCATAATAGAGACATATTAGTGCTTGACTATTTGGTTTACAATCACTGATACTTAAATTATTATGCATGGTACATCCAGTAATAAGTACAACTATTTACTATACAATACTAATAAATTCTTACCTATAAAATCAAATCAACATAGGCCTATGAGTAGCTGTAAATGATGCATAAGATATCATGAAAATACAGCTAAAATCTAAAATATTAGGTTGGTCCTTAATAGATCATACAGCTCTCTGTCTACTGCAACAGTAGATCTTGATTACATTTCTGTAATTTCATAGCCACAAATTCAACAAAACTAAGGCCACATCTACATGAAGCCAGAGCTTTCCCCATTCGATCTTTTTTTCCCTCATCTCAAGAAGTATCTGCGTACCACTGAAATCGACTCAAAACGATGTAGTATACATGCCAGATCAGTAGGTGGCGTTGTAATTCTGCCACAGAGATACACTAAAAGCGGAGAAGAAGACTTTGACATGCGCATAAACCTTGTGCGCTGTATACAAACTTTAGTAAAGCTTAGTAATGAAGCTTTATATTAGTAAAGCTAATAGGCTCGTTAGCTTCTGCGGCATGTAGTCCTCTAATGTTGTTACGTGACATAGCGGTGTCTGATTAGGGTCGAGACGTAGGCTGATGATAACATCGTTTCACAAAATTTACATATTACATATAATGCAAGGGTGTTGTTTTCAGATTTATTCACTCTGGGACCCAGTTTCAATAGCAGTTTCAGGCTCTCAAAACGCCGGATCTGTCTGGATGAAACGCTGATACAATACTAATTTTTAATGTATACAACTAAATATATGGGGGCTAGTCACATAAACACTAGGTTAAAGGAAGGGTAGGCAATTTTTTCTGTAAACACTTTTTGTTATACTGGTTGAAACTCTCTTCACATCATGAAAGCAATCAATAAAAGAAGTGGTCTCAATATAAAACCTGTACATATATCTTCATTGTAAGTCTCAGGACCAAAAAATATTTGTCCAACCATTGCATTCGTAAGTGGTTTTCATTCATTATTTTTGTTATGTACTTTGAGACATGAGGTAATTTAACACCGTCTCTTATCTTGTGACACTTTTCAGACTCTGCTGAGGCGTGGCTTTGGAGAAACTCTGAAGGGAGGGTGGGATCTCATGCTTTCAAATCTAGCTTGCTATTGCTACACTGTAAAAAATGACCGTGATTATAACAGTAAAAGACTGTAAAAATACTGCGGTGAAAAACTGTCAATTGGTTTACAGAAAGTTTCCGCACTATATACGGTGAATAACTGTAATAGATCTAATGGTACATTTAATGTAATTTTATGGTAAAATACCGTTAAATTCACAGTTTTTGGAAGTGAAAAATAACAATTCATTGTAAAATTTACAGTGAAAAACCGTATATTGACATTCCCACAATTTCCTGCGTGACACTTCACATTTAATATATTTTCTTTGAAATAACTCTGTTTCTTCTTAGTTTTTCTCATTTTTTTCTTATCAGTTATGTACATTAGCGTTTTATGTTACATCTAATGTTGTTAAATTAATGTTTATTGCATTTTTAAAATTTCATGCATGTTACCATGATGGCGTTTAGTGTGTGTGTGAATGACACTGTGTGCACCTTCTATATGTTAGTGTTGTCCTTCTGAGCTTGTGGAAAAGCTGCTTGTGATGAACTTTGATTCATCATGTGACTCTTATCACCACTGTGTTTGGTGACTGTCAGTGTATTATAAAGGTACAAAACACATATTAGTACTTCATTAGGTTGGTAAATTAACATTATATCAGTTAATGAAATACGTTATTTTACCGTAAATTTAACAGATTTAAAATGTAAAATTCACATGTAAGTCCGTAAGTATGTTTACGGTTTGATGTCATTTTTACAGTATTGTTCTGGTAACCACAGCTGCCGGTATTTTTCCGTAGAAACAAAGGGATTTTTTTTACAGTGTAGCCTCTCCGAAATTGCCTAGCCTGCCTTTAAGACTGTTTCTTAAGAACTAGTCCAACTAGCAGTTACTTAGGGCTAATCATTCTTACTTTTCAGATTCAAATTAGACCAATCTACCTTTTTACATAAAAAAGTTATGACCAGTCTTGAAGAAAAAAAAATAGATGGCTAACTTGTAAGACTAGTCTTAGCAGTTTATGCAACCAGCCACAGATGTTTAACAATTAAAGGTCACTATAAAGAAATTTTCTACATTTTTCTTTCCACATTTCCCACAAATTCTCCAGACTTAAGTCATTTTACACAATAAATTATTCTCATGTGTTAGAGGTTCTGTGCAATGATCGTTACAGTATAGATTATAGTAGAGGAATTATTGTTATAAGTTTAATTAGCATAAACAATAAAACAAATACTACCATGATAAAAAAACGATACAATTACAACCTAAATAATTAGAATGAGTGTTTTGCATTACAGTAATGATATCTGCATGTGTATCACAATGCATAAATAATAAACTATGTACGTTACACTAGATAGTTACATAATTTAAACTATATACATTACATAAAAATAAATAAAGGTTCTTTATTGGCATCACAGGTTCCATGAAGAACCTTCAACATCAATGGAACCTTGGAACCATTCCACAAAAGGTTCTTTATAGTGGTAAAAGGTAGATTATATAGTGGGAGGCTTGGATTTTTTAAATGTTCTTTACATGTTTTTTTGTTTTCTTTTGCGAAAACCCCCTTTTGGAAACTTTATTGTCTATACACCATAAAAAAATATTTTCATGATTTGTTATCATAACATTTTTTCTTTTGTAAAATCAACTTGGATAATTAATGTGGTTCAGATAACTTAATATTTAGAGTTCCTGTTAATTAAACCAATTGCCTTCATTGTATTAACTCAAATTTGTAATTTCAATGAACTCAATTTTTTTTTTAAGTTAAACCAACAATTCTTTTTTTTACAGTGTATGTACTAATAATGTATTTAATATGAGGTATGGGCAGCAGAACTTAAATAATGAAACAAACCACACCTACTATTCAAATTAGACTACAGGAACAGGCTATAGGAAGTGGATCAATACCATTCACTCTCTACATCATTCAACACAACTACATCACTCAGCAATCACTTCTAGTTTTACTAGTTCAGTGTACTCAGACCACTCCCTCTCTACTGATGCATGTCAAGACAGACACATTACCAGTGATGTGCTCCATGAAACCAGAACACCTGTAAAGCTTCAGCTGAGATGTCTAACGAAGACAACAATCCCTCCTCTTAAAACCTGAAGAAAGCATTACCTGTTGGGCGACATGTCTGCAAACCTTCCCGAAGAGGACCTCTCCTGTCCCGTGTGCTGTGAGATCTTCCAGGATCCGGTGCTTCTGCCATGTAGCCACAGTTTCTGCAGGAGCTGTCTGGAGCACTTCTGGGAGAGCGCAGTCTTTCGCAGCTGCCCCGTCTGCAGGAGAAAAGCCTCCAAGAAAAGCCCTCTTTCAAACCGGGCCCTCAAAAACCTGTGTGAAGCTTTTCTGCTGGGGAGAGGCCAGGGCAGTGCATCTGGATCAAACACCCTGTGCTGGAGACATGGGGAGAAGCTCAAACTCTTCTGTCTGGTGGATCAGGAGCCCATCTGCGTGGTGTGCCAAGCCTCAAAAATTCACAAAGGTCATGACTGCTCTCCCACGGAAGAGGCGGCTCTGGACTGCAAGGTAGAGTTTGACAGAGCCACATTGTTTCAGCAAACTGTGTTACATTGTGTTGCGCTCAATACGGCTGTTCTCAAGATTTACAGCCGCAGCGCATAAGAATGCTGTTTATCAAGTTTGCTTTGACATTATCACAGACTGTTCAGCCAAAAAGATCATGGCAGGCTTTCAAACAACACCTTCTTGCATTCCCCTTGTTCGAGTTCCCATTGTGGCATATGCGTCCCATTGTATTCTAGGAAAATGTGATCAACTCCATCCAAAATGTGATATAAATCTTGCACAGTTGGACTAGGGCAATGCTGGAAAGAGATGTTTGTATTAAAAAGAGAGGCTTCAGTTAGTTCTACTGCACTAGTTGTTCTCAACTGCTGGATTGTAGGTCTGTTCTGAAAAAAAACAAACAAAAAAAAAACATTGCTAAATGCAAATGCAACAAACTTTATAATCAGGCATAGTTAGGACAGCACAATAAATAAACATATTAACTTTTAATTTTGATGCCCAAAGCACAATCTTGTTGTTGAAGCTCTGTTTTACACCTTGGTTGTACTATTAAGAAAGATATTTGGGTTATACTTTGTTTTACATGTATTTACAGTGTACTTACTAAACAAAATACTACTAATATAAGGTAACTATATGCGTTTAACTACATGGTTTTAGGGACAGGCTAGTTATTAGGGCCTTAGGACATGTAATTGCTCTATAAATTATTCTTCTCCGAAATGAATCACATTTTTTGAGGGCCTAAACATACTCGAAAACTCCTGAACTCCCGTCAGAAGTGGTGAAAACTTACATCTGTTATGGGTTACAGAATTAGGTGTGGCAAAATGGCTCAAAGCACCACCTACAAAATTTTAATTAAAGGGGACCTATTATGCCCCTTTTTAAGAGATATAAAATAAGTCTCTGATGTCCCCAGAGTGTGTATGTGAAGTTTTAGCTCAAAATACCCCACAGAGAATTTTTTATAACATGTTAAACTTGCCACTTTTCAGGGTTAAGCAAAAACGCGCCGTTTTAGTGTGTGCCCTTTAAATGCAAATGAGCTGCTGCTCATGGCCTAAGAGGGCGGAGCTTCAAGAGCTCTGAGCTTCAGTGACAGAACAATCTCACGCACTAATGTCAGAAACTCTCTGTAGCTGAGTTTAGTTTGAATTGGAGTCTGAAAATGACCCTACAGAGCCAGAGAATATATACTGCATGGAGACAGAACAGGTATAGTTTAGTTTAATTGCGTTTATGTTGTCATCTTGCTTTTATCCACTATTAGTAGAAGCCTGTTGTAGCGAACCCATCCGAATGATGGCCAAATCTTTACTGATGAGTTTGTGAAGTTTATTGTACATCACACAAAAGATGACACATATGTTATCACTCCAGAAAATCAGCCTAAGAGCTGAATAAAGAAGTGCGCATTAAAGTCTTTTATCTATAAACTCTCCCTTGCATTATCATCAACATATACAGCGAACTACACAAAAACACTCATTACAACTAACAGTAAACAAATATATACAGACCTAACTTACTTTATGCCTTTTCGGGGGTGCTGAATAAACTGGTAAACTTTATATCCGTAAAACAACTACGATGGACTGTAATAAAGTGCGTGCATTCTCTCTTTTTGTTGTGACCAGTATCGCTCCGAAGAGGATCACGAACACGAACGTTTGTACTGATCCATCCTTTAGTAATAACTTCAACCACGGTGTCCTCAGTGACTCAGAAGGCGGGAATCTATGGAGCCTCGTATGTTCCTTGGTACATCCAACAACAGAACATTTGTAATGTTTTTTGGCACAGACATTGTATATCTCTAGCTGATACAGCGAGTAAACAGAAATGGCGGACTCTGTGCTTCTCACTCAGGGGTGTGTCTATGCTAACAGGGCAGATTGTCACCAGTCATGGGCGGGGTTTCCCTACTCTTATGTAGGAGAAGGGGGGAAATATCAAACAGCATGTTCTGAGAGATTGAAAATGATAAATGAGGATTAGAATAAAAGTATTGGGTGGATTTTTACCATTTTAGGCTGGTTGTTTACGCACTGTGGACATACATCTATGTTCAAACACCTTAAAAAGTGAATTTTGCATAATAGGTCCCCTTTAAGTGCACTTCACGCTATGTTTCATGTACAAGTATGAAATTCTACAGACACATGTAACAGCCCAGTACCTACAAAAAAGTCACTGAGTGCAAAATCTGAAAACCCAACAGGAAGTGAGATATTTAGATTTTTTTTTGCAATTTTTGCAATTATTGCCATTTCCAGATGTTGTACTTTAATGAACTCCTCCTAGAGATTTTATCAACATCATATTTGGTCAGTCTAATCTAAAGGCCTTTGCAATGTTAAATTGCGAAGATCTTGAGTTTTCCCTGAAGGGCATGTCTGTGGCGGCCTGACAAATTTCGATGTTTGGCCATGAAACAGGAAGTTGTTGTAACTCGGGCATACAATGTCTGATCTGCCCCAAACTTCACATGTTTGATTAGAGTCCTGACCTTAAGACATCTTCATGGCAATATTCTGTTATTGCCAACGTGCCAGTATGTGTGGCACATCAGAATGACTTGGCCCAATTGCCCAATTGTAATTACTGCAATAAGTACATTGTATGTACATGGGGAACAGGACTGTAAAATAAAGTGCTATTGATATTTCATTTGCAGGATAAAATGTGCGCTGCCATGAAGACACTGCAGCAAAAGCTGGAAGTGTTCAATAAAGCAAGACAATCTTCAGCTTTTACTTTGGAGCACATTAAGGTAAATATTATATTTAATCTGATAAGTGAGTTTTGTCAGAAGGTCAGTCAGTAGATTTCTTCAATGGCAGTTATTTGTCTTAGAATCAGGCTCAGCGGGTTGAGAGACACATGAAGGATGAGTTTCTCAAGCTTCATCAGTTTCTGTATGAAGAAGAAGAGCGCAGGTTATCAGCACTGAAGGAAGAGGAAGAGCGGCGGGTCGCGGCTGTGAAGAACAGAGATGATGATAATGCACGGAGGATATCGTCTCTTACAGACATGATCAGGACAATGGAGCAAACCATAAACGCTGAGGATTTAACATTGCTCCAGGTGAGAATATTGATATCTTGTTGAAAAACATATTCTGAAAAACATTCCTCCATTCATGCATTTGTCTTTATCTTTTACAGAACTTCAAAGCTACAATAGAGGGGTAAGTATATCTATGATTTTTTTTTTGTTTGTTTCTTTTTTCCTTTGCATTCTCCCTTTTATTAATTTTCTCTCTCTCTCTCTCTCTCTCTCTCTCTCTCTCTATATATATATATATATATATATATATATATAGATTGATTGATTGATTGATTGATTGACTGATTGATTGATTGATTGATTGATTGATTGACTGATTGATTTATTGATTGATTGCAGAACATGGAGCACATTACAGGATCCAGAATGCATGTCTGGATCATTGTTGGATGAATCTAAGTATCTTGGGAATCTGAAATATAAGGTCTGGGAGAGCATGCAGGCAGTTGCACCTTACAGTAAGTAATGTACAGAATGGACACTGATAAGAATTGCCTAAAGTTTAACCTTTGAAACCCTGTTTGGTTATTGTAGTCAAATTATTTTGCTGCATAGTAATAAGTATTTAAAGCTGGGTTAATCATGGCTGATAGGACCACATACTGCATATTGAGTCATATTAGTCATAATATTAGTCATATTAGTAGCTATAATTAATTTATTATCAAACTACAATAAAATTATTCAAAGAATAGAATGTTTTGAATCATGATCAAATAATACTGAAATAATAACAAACTTGGACTAAAAACTTGTAAATACAATGTATTAAATTGCATGGCGCAAAAAAGCCATTTTTTTTCTGAAAATTTCCCTGTTTTCAAAGCCAAAATGTATCATTTAGCATGCATGTTTCCAGCAGAAACAACTGCAGAGATTATATGTGTTCCTGCTTCAGTTCATACTTGAAAAAAAATATAATGAAAAAGTTGAGTAGTTTATGAAGTATTAGTAAATTAATCTGCTGAATAAAATCCAGTCTAGTTTCACAACGGCAATTTTAACAAAGCAAAATCCTGGTTTTGAAAATGTCAACACTAGAAAGAAATAGAAAGGGTTTTCAAAAGTTACTCATTTTTATTTATACTTTTTTCCTTTTCTTTTATTTAATATTTGATTTCTACTGATCCCAGTGTCCATGTAACCTTACACTAAATCAAGCATTTTCAGTTCCCATTGTCAGTGTAGAAATCACAACTCATTTATTCAATTGAGCATATCCAATGTGATTTAAAGATGGTTGACTAGTGAAACAGGTATCCCAATTATCAAGTAGCAACATGTACTACCTCATAAAAAGGACAACAGTCAACACGCTTACATGCACATTCTTTAACCCAATAATGCTTAATTAGCTGAATATAAACCAATCAACACAGCTAGATTTTCGTCCCTTGTTGTTGATTACTCAAAAAAAAAAAAGTCACTCCAACTATCAGAGTTGTAGCCCTGGAACCAATTTATCTTATATATTACAGATAAACCCCACAGCTATCATAGCACATGCTAACATAACTTATTTAGCATGTATATTTAATGGACAAGCAAGATATTACTTGTCACTGGTATTAGCTCAGTCATTGCATATAGAGTTGCTTATTAACAACACAAAAACTTCAACAACACTTTTAAATGTCAAACATAACAGCATTCAACACTAACAGGTCTTTCCCTTCACTAAAAACAAATAAACTAACAGTTAATTTTAACATTTATTCTCCTTATCCAGTCCTATGCACAACATGCTGGGAAATTTAAAAAAAGCCAATTAACACAGAAATGTGAGTTTAAATTACAGACAATTTTAAGTTGATGTAATGATCAACATTATGTCAACAGAACACTACAAAATAATGTTTACAACTTTAAAGGTTTAATTAAAACAATAGATTAGATTTTTTTGTGGTAACAGGTCCCCTGAAGTGTGCATGTGTGAATATAACAGGAAAGTGTCCTTCCTACGGACTTAAGCGCATCCAGAGAGCGAGTGGAGGGCAAAATATATCGAAAACTCCTACTCTTGTCTCTCTTGACCCAAGGAATTATAAAATGTTTTCTCATCTTGTGCAGTGGTACAGTGAAACTACTGAAGTCTTGTAAACAGTGTTTACTTGCATTGCTGGGACAATGGGTTAATTCAATCAAGCTGATTTTTTTCAGCATATCGGTGTATATGTAAACATGATCACTGTATGTTTTCAATGTCTGTCTTCTTTCATCAGGCCCAATAATTCTGGACCCAAACACAGCCCACCCTTGCTTGATGCTGTCCGATGACCTCACCAGTCTCCACTATAGCACCCCAAACCAAGGGCTGCCCAGTAACCCTGAGCGTTTCCATATCAGTGCAGAGGTGCTGGGCTGCACTGCCTTCAACTCAGCAAGCCACAGCTGGGAGATCGAGGTTGGTGACAATGAGGACTGGATCCTGGGCTTGGCCAGCGAACGTGTGAAGAGAGATCAGGAAGTACATGCGAGACCAGAGAATGGCTTCTGGACCATCTGCCTCCGTGATGGGCAATACAGGGCTATGGCATCACCCCCAATAGCTCTAAAAGTGGAGGACAAACTGGAGAGGGTCTTGGTACAGTTGAACTGGGACAGAGGGGAGGTGATTTTTTCAAAGCCATCATGTCAAGAAATGATATACACTTTCAAACAGGTCTTCACAGAAAAGTTATTGCCGTACTTCTACACGCAGAGTAAGCAGCCTTTGCGAATTCTATCCAAGCCTGTGTTAGTGTCTACATGAAAATATCATTTAAAATAGGGACATTTTCTATTTTGAAAATATAAATTGTGAAAATTATTTTACATATACACATTTGACAGATACTGGTCCCACTTTATATTAAGTGGCCTTAACTACTATGTACTTACATCAAAACATAAGTATAATGTACTTATTGGGTTCATATTGAATTGCAAAACACGTTTGCTGCTTTTGAGGTGGGATACGGGTAAGGTTTGGTGGTATAGGTGTAAGGGATGGGTCAACAGTGTAATTATAATTACAAAAATTAATTACAGATGTAATTACATGCAGGTGTTTTTAAAATATAAGTACAATGTAAAAACATGTATGTACACAATAAGTGCATTGTATCAAATGATTAATTTAAATGTAAGTACATAGTAGTTAAGGCCACTTAATATAAAGTGGGACCCAGATACTTAAAGTGATTTATGTTTTATCAGTTAATCCATTTCGTGTACATTAACCCCTGATCTTGCCATATAGTGCCTGTTTGAGCTAAAGCAGTCAGTAGGGTACACTCTTAAAAAATAATGGTTCCAAAAGGGGGTTTTCACATTGAATGCCATAGAAGAACCATTCTTGGTTCCCCAACAAAACTTTCAGTGAACAGTTCTTAAAAGAACCTATTTCTCTAAGTGTGAAGAACATTTTAATATTCTAAAGAAGCTTTTTTTTCCACTATGAAAAACCTTTTGTGGAATGGAACCATCCACCAGTTCATGGAACCATCGATACCAATAAAGAACCTTTATTTTTAAAAGTGTAATATAAGCTTTTAAAGGGTTAAAAATGAAAATTATGTCATTAATTACTCACCCTCATGTTGTTCCAAACCCTGTTAGACATTTGTTCATCTTCAAAACACAAATGTTAATGAAATTAAAGAACTTAAATGAAATTTAAAAATATATATATTTTTTAATGAATTTCTATCCCTCCATTGATAGCCTACACAACTACCACTTTCAAGCCCCAGAAGTCATCATTAAAGGAAATCCATGTGACTCCAACTTTATGAAGTGTCTTAGGCCGCATTTACACTGCATGTCCTAACGCACGGATCCGATCTTTTGACCATATCCGATTTTTTGGACGACGTGCTTACATTTCTTTTAAAAGTGACCTGTATCGGATGTCTCCTTTTTACACTGCACTTGGCGAAACGTACCAAAAATAACCTATATGACATCACAAATCAGTTTCAATGGTACATTGAGCTTAATTTATTGACATGAATTCATATAGAAACCATTTTAATGCAATAGTTATATCCCTACATAAAAATAATACAAATTTTCCATGACAGTATACGTACGTAGCTCTGCTGGAAGCGTGCGAGTTGAATAATACTCGGGTATGGGTAGCACAGCTTAATGGGTTCGAATCCGCCGTCCTACTATACTAGTTTTTTTTTTTTTTTCCATTAAAACCAATAAGTTCATCAGAGATTGTATGTCAAGGGCAGTTGCAAGTTTATGTGCTTTTTATTTTGTGGTTTTAATGGAACGAATAGTTAGAGTCTCCACAACAGGACTGAAGCGCGCGTCTGTGCACGAGCCGTCTCAACTGACAACAGCGGCAACGAGCACTCATTTCAACGTCAGATCGCCTTTATTTAACACAAACAAATTAAATTAATAATTTACCAGTCAACTAGAGATGTTCCGTTTGTTATAGGTATGTCTGTACTGCGAAATGTTGAAAAACCATCACTTTTCAATGACGCAGGAGTCGCATTTACAGGGGAATATCCGATCTGTCCGCTTACACTGCAGGCGCAAACGCACATATCCGATTCATATCTGATTTATAACCACATATGAATGAGGCCTGAAACCGATCTGTGAAAATCGGAATCCATGCGCTTTTTTCCTGCTTACACGGTCGTGACTCATATCCGATCTGTGCCACATGGGAGGAAAAAATCGGAATTGGGTCACTTGAACCGTGCAGTGTAAATGGGGCCTAAGAGGCTGTTTACCTGACACTGTAAAAACACAAAGGAATGCAAAAAATGCGAAAGAAAAACCTTTCCATATTTAGTACATTGTTGCCATGTAAACGTGCCCTTAATATGCCTGTACACTTTGAGTCTTCATGTTTTTTTTGTACAGTTTTGATTTTTATGCATTAATATGCAAGTTTATTGTTACTGCTATTAAAAACAATATTTTCTGAATCTGTTTCAATGATTGTCTCTGTGATTGAGAATGCAACTTCCAAAAGACAAAAAATAAACATTTTTGTAGATGCAAAATTAATAGGGTCTCAAAACTGGGACCTTTTTTGAAATCTTTAAATCAGCCTAGAATCAGCCAGAACCAAGGAATTTTTGTATGCTGGTTGTTGGGGGAATCCATCCAAAATCTGACAAAATATGAATTTGTCAACACAACACAACTGAAGAGGATTTAATCACATGCACTCCCCTCCAAAGGTTTGGAAACACCCCTGGCCAAGTGTGGTTTTGGACGATATCAGCATAAATGCTTATCATTTTGTGTTGCTAATACATTACAGTAACTTGACATTATCATTGAAGACCAGCAATAATAATTTTCATTTTGATTATATAATAATGGCAATATATACATGTCAAAGTCAGACATGCCCCTTTGCCAGCTGTGATGCCTGGTTACTGGTTTAAACTTGGCCCAGGTTTGTAAAAGATTTTTGGGTCAGCACACCTTAATAGCTTCAACAACTGATTGCCAATTAAGTTTAGAATACAATGAACCAATTAGAACCCATTTTAGGTCAGACAGCTGCTAATGGTGGATATTTTGAAAATTTTATTTTTTTCTATGTATAAAATGTTTATGTAATAAAATATGTTTTCATAGTTTGTGTTGTCCCTTATCAGTGCAAAATTATCACAAATTAAAAAGGATTCATGCCAATATTGTCCAAAACCCCACCTTTCTAGGGCGTTTCCAAACTTTTGGAGGGCAGTGTATATAGAATATATTAATTTAAATGTCACCCATGTGAATATGACACTCACTAGGGAATCTGTGTCAAGGGCTAAAGACATGTCTCTGATTCACAAATATCTACTCCAAATGCAGAGATTATGTGTGTTCTTGCTATAGTCCATAATTGATAAGTATATAATGATTTTATTTTTTATTTATTTTTATTTGTGTTGTTTGGGTTTTTCCCAAGAAACACAAATGGTGTTATCAAAAAGTCAGGACAATTATTGAGTTGAGTTCAGTTCCAATTTTATAAAAATTAGATTATATCAGGATTCGAACACAGTCCCCATGCATACTATAAAGGTATACCACTCACAGCCTCAGGAAAAAGTGTCAGAACTGTAACTGGTGTCCCCTCAAAAAACCTAGGTGCATGACATGCCTGCATGTGAGATCTTGAGTGCATGTGTTGCAGTGATGAATGTAATCCAGATCTTAACTCACCTGTAACCTAGCTTTCAATGAGTAGGAGAGCCAGGATACCCTGGCAGAGGACTGGGGCCAATTGTAAGCTTTGGTTGACTCTTGAATCAACACAAACCTGAGACGCAGAAAAGATGAAGCAACTGGATGCACTTATGATGAGTCAGAGCCAACAAAAACTCATTGGATCACATTTTAAATTAAGTTAATCAATTAAAGGATAATTATGGTCAAGGATGACAAATAACAAATGTGTGAACATAGATTAAACACAAATTTCTGGGGTCCATTACAAACAGACCAAAAAACAACTTCCCATAAAGTACTTTGTTCATTTTTGCTCTGTTACACATGGTGGCGCCACAACACTTTAATAAACCTTTGAATGTTTTATTTAGGATTCACAAAGCATAGTACTGCTTGAAAAGTTACAAACAATGTATATTTGCATATATAACGATTTAATATTCAGAATTCAGTGTTACAATTTAAAGACATATCTGTAATAGAGTCTAAAACATTCAGTACAATAATTATTTTTGCTACAAAGATCCAAGTTCAATTTATAATAGATTATAATGATGATTATATAAAGGTCATATAGAAACCGATAAGCTATGAAAATGCAGTACTACTACATTAGTTTGTTAAAGGATTAGTCCACTTTCAAATAAACTTTTCCTGATAATTTACTCACTCCCATTTCATCCAAGATGTTCATGTCTTTCTTTCTTCAGTCGAAAAGAAATTAAGGTTTTTGATGAAAACATTCCAGGATTATTCTTTTTATAGGGGACTTCAATGGCCTTCAAATGGTTGAAGGTCAAAATTAGTTTCAGTGCAGCTTCAAAGGGCTTTAAATGATACCAGACGAGGAATAAGGGTCTCATCTAGCAAAACAATCGGTCATTTTCAGAAAAAAATATAAATTTACATGCTTTCTATACACAAATGTTCGCCTTCTAAGTGCCTCTGCCAAAACACATTTTCGTATTCTCCAAAAAGCTTACGCTGTATGTCACACACCTTCCCTATTCTACTTACGGAATGAATGAACGCAGCGCCAGTTCCATTTTTTTCCGTAAGTAGAATAGGGAAGGTATAAAACATACAGCATAAACCTTTTGGAGAATACGAAAACGTGTTTTGGTGGAAGCACTTATAAGGCAAACATTTGTTTATATAAAGCATATACATTTATATTTTTTATCGCAAAATGCCTGATCGTTTCACTAGATTAGACCCTTATTCCTCGTCTGGTATCATTTAAAGCCCTTTGAAGCTGCACTGAAACTAATTTTGACCTTTAACCATTTGGAGGCCATTGAAGTCCACTATAAGAAGAATAATCCTGGAATGTTTTCATCAAAAATCTTAATTTCTTTTCAACTGAAGAAAGAAAGACATGAACATTTTGGATGACATGGGGGTGAGTAAATTATCAGGAAAAGTTCATTTAAAAATTCAGTAATCCTTTAAATATTTCAAAAGCATATTTGAGACATTATTTCAGGCAGAAGTCATTCCTTTGGAGGCTTGTCTTTTTCCTTGCAGCTTAACTTCTCCACACAAGATTCAGGCAAGAATGGTACTTTCTCTAGACGGAACAAGTAAGTTAAGGGCTGGATAGTGCTGCTGATGTTTACAAAGGCAAAGCCCACTGGCTGCACATAGCAATGAAAGACCCTACGTGGATAATGGTCTTCAAAGGGGAACATGGCAACTGGTGGGAGATAGTTGCTCACGATGATGATCAAGATAGACAGCACCATCTTAAATGCCTTTCTTTTCATTGGATGCATCTCATCTTTACCAGAGCCTCGTGAGCGTTTCAGTGCCCAGAGGATGGCCACGTTACACACAACCATCCAGGTGAAAGCAAACAAGACCTCACCAGTGAAAACCTTCTCAAAGTTGTGAATGCCACCAACGGTTTTGGCTGAAGCATAAGAAAAAGTGAGCAGCAGTACCACAATGGTCAGGCCGATCCTGTATTTGATGTCCTTCAGCTGTCCGAATGTGATGGGGAAAAGAACGGCTATAAAGCGATCCAGACAGACGCATGAGAGGAAGAGCGGCCCACTGGTGTCCTTTACCCCAAAGGAGAACTTCAGAGCCATCCAACCCATAGCACTCCTCCAGTGGTAGAGATTGAGGAAAGCTATGATTGTCATAAATCCAAAGTAGGCGTCCATGAAAGCCAGGCAGCCCAGGAAGATGTCAGAAGTTGAAGGCTCCTTACGGGTGTTTATTAGGTTTGCTATGACCAGGATGTTGGCAGGTATTCCTACGATCACGTTGAAGGATTGTATAGTTAAGTCAAAAATGATACCACTCACCATTTGCTCGCACCCTTCAAATGCACTGAAGGCGTGTGTTCCATTGACTGAACCAGTCGTCAGGTTAGAAGAGGGCAGGCTGCTTCTGAGGATGTAGCTTATTCTTGTATCGTGGCGTAATTGACCCTCCATGAATTCTGAGGATCTGAAACCAATGAATAAGATTCTGGAGGAAGAAAAAATGACATGATACAGATAATTGAACATGCCCATATAATTTGGAATGCCTGTTAACATTAATAATAGCATTTGATATCAGATTTAGATTGTTTTATGCCTTGAATGGTGAAGTGTTTATGTTAAAGGGGACCTATTATGCCCCTTTTCACAATATGTAATATAAGTCTCTGGTGTCCCCAGAATGTGTCTGTGAAGTTTCAGCTCAAAATACCTCACAGATCATTTATTATAGCTTGCCAAATTTGCCCCTATTTGGGTGTGAGCAAAAACACACCCAAATAGTGTTTTTGTGTGTGTCCCTATAAATGCAAATGAGCTGCTGCTCCCCGCCCCCTTTCCAGCTTCAACAGCTCGCGCTTTGGTTGATCAACAACAACAAACCTGGAGAATCTCACATAGTCAAAATGAGGATTGTCAGTAGTAGTGTTCAGCCTTACATTGTTCAAACCAAAGTCGGACACTGATGTAGAATTTTAGGAAGTCACAACTTTTAGAATGCAACTGGACACTTCTGAATGGTTAATGGATAAGATTATGTAGTTGTTGTGGAGTTGATTCAACTCATTGACTAGCATGTACCATCATGTTAATCTTTTGTGCAAAACCAGGGTTACACTGACCCTTGTTTGTGAAGCAGTTTTGCGAAAAATGATTTGTACAAATATATAACACATTACCGACTTTCTTTGGCGCATTTCCTTCATAATTGAAAACTCTTCTTAGGCAGTATGCTAATAGGGCAGATCATCACCAGTCATAGGTGGGGTTTCCGTACTCTTATGTAAGAGTAGGGTGAAAACTGGAACCATGCATTTGGAGAGACTGTTTATAATTTAAGGGTATTATAAAAAATTGGATTTTAACCATTATAGGCCACATACTGTGGAAACACATCTGTGTTCAAACACCTTATAAAAGATAATTTTGCATTATTGGTCCCCTTTAAGGGTGACCAAACCTGTTTCTGGAGGACCACAGTTATGCATATCAATTAAGCCTACTTGAACCAGCTAATCAAGGGCTGCATCCAAAATCGTATATACCCCCTATGATATACTGTAGTAGGCGAAAAACAGTATGTGACAAAAAGAAATATATCCAAATTTACAGTACTCGTGAAAGAGTAGGCACAAACAACCTAAATCAAACTCTAAAAAAACTCTTAAATCAACTCTACTCAGAGTACATTTGGTCCCTCTCTAAATAGTGATAAAATAACACTGAAGCAAAGTTAAAGTTAATGAGATAATTAAGAGATTAATTAAGTGATGATTGAGCATTACTGATGAACACCTGCTGTTAACAAGCAGAATCACTGACAAACGAGAAACACAAGAACTACAATTGACTTCAGCCACTTATTTTCCTTATATTTACTCCCTCTTCATTTAATTTTTGAGTCCCATAAAGTTTCATATCACATTTATGCCAATGATACTCAGCTCTATTTTGCATTAAAATCAGGTACTGATTCAGTTTCCTCTCTGCTAGCTTGTTTAGAGGACATTAAGGCTTGGATGGACGATAATTTCCTTCAATTAAATCAGAAGAAAACTGATGTTATGTTGTTTGACCCTTCACCCCTTTTAAATAATATAAGTTCTACCCTTGCCCCCCTTTAAGATAACTGTGGCGAGGGGGGCGTGGTTTAGCGGGGTCTGCAACAGGAGGGAGTGTCTGGGGATGTGCGGTGATTGAACGGGTTGAATGTAAATCACGAACACCTGTTTCTCGTTCCAGTAATTGGCGTGGAGACAGGATAAAACGCCAGGAGAAGCAGGAGCGTGGGAGAGAGAGGGACTGCTAACAGTCGGACTGAGTGAGCTGTGCTCGTTTCGTGGAGTGAAGCCCGTCCTTGGATGTGGAATTATTGAGTGTGCGTTGCACCGTCTTTTTGTTTATATGTTTGATATTTTTCTCTGGTGAGAATAAAGACTGTCAGCAGCCCAAAGCCGATCCCTGTCCTCTTCCTTCCTTCGATACAAGAACTTTTATTACACTGGTGCCGAAACCCGGGAAGGAAGACGGAAGCCGCCGCCATGCAGGCAACCTCCGCCGCGGGAACGCCGTTTGCGGACATCATCTCATCCCTCGCGGCCCTTCATCAAGAACAACACCGGGCCCTGTTAGATCTCAGGAACGATCAGGAGTGCCGCTTCGAGGCGATCGTACGGGGCCAACAGGAGGACCGCGAGAGGTTCCGGAGCTGGATAGACCGGGAGGTTCCCGCGGAGACCAGCATGGCAGCTGCTGGATCCTTCCAGCTGCCACTACAGAAGATGGGCCCGCAAGACGACCCGGAGGCCTTCCTGGACCTGTTTGAGAAGTCGGCTGAGGTGTCAGGTTGGCCCCGGGACCAGTGGCCCATGCGGCTCGTCCCGCTGCTTTCGGGCGAGTCGCAGGTGGCAGCACAGCAGCTGCCCATCCAGAACCTCCTGGTCTTCAACGACCTCAAGAGGGCCATCCTACAGCGGGTCGGCCGCTCCCCCGAGCAGCATCGTCAGCGTTTCCGGTCTCTGGAGCTGGGGGAGGCGGGCCGGCCCTTCGTGTTGGCCCAACAGCTCCGGGACTCGTGCCGCAAATGGCTGATGGCCGACGGAGGCGACGTGGAGCAGATGATCGATCGTGTGGTGCTGGAACAGTTCACCACTCGGCTCCCGAAGAAGACCGCCGAGTGGGTCCAGTGCCACCGGCCCACGTCGCTGGATTCGGCCATCCAATTGGCGGAGGACCACCTGGTGGCGTGCCCAGGGGTCGGCGAACCCCTGCCATCTGTCTCTCTCTCTCCCTCTCTTCCTCCCCTCTCTCTCTCCAGACCTGTACCTCTACCTAGGTCCCGTCCGCCCGGCCCGCCTCGTGTTCCGCCCCGGGGGCGGGGTGGAACGGATCATCGGCCGTTCGTGGCGCCGAGAGGCCCGCCCAGGGGGGCGGGACTGGCCACCGCCGGGCTGGACCCCGCGCCTGCTTCTCCCCTCTCTCCACGCCAATCATCCGGCCCGTTCTCCGCCACTGGAGCGGGGACATTGATCCGGGTCCCGGACGACCTGCAGGTTGCCCCCGGTCAAGCTGGTCAGTACCAGATACCAGTGAGTATCAAGGGGGGTACATATCAGGCTTTGGTGGACTCAGGTTGTAACCAAACCTCTGTGCATCAAAGCCTGATTTCATCCGGGGCATTGGATACAGGCCGCATGGTTAGGGTACGGTGTGTGCACGGGGATACCAAAGAGCCGCAGGGAAATGCTTTTCCATGCGGCTCACTCTAACCCAATGGCTGGACACTTAGGACAAACAGCGACACTAAATCGCCTCATGACCCGATTCTTTTGACCGGGCATTCACGAGAACGTGCGCAGGTGGTGCGCGTCTTGTCGTGAATGTCAGCTGGTAAATCCTCCGGCCACTCCAAAAGCGCCTTTGCGCCCCCTGCCATTAATGCAGGTTCCCTTCGAACGAATTGGCATGGACCTCATTGGGCCATTAGAGCGATCAGCGAGAGGGCATCGTTTTGCATTAGTCATTGTGGATTATGCAACACGATATCCAGAAGCAGTGGCTCTCCGCAACATTTCCGCTAAGAGTGTTGCGGACGCCCTCTTCAGTTTAATCTCCCGAGTGGGGATTCCGAAAGAAATCCTCACTGATCAAGGCACGGCGTTTATGTCACGTACGCTACGCGAACTGTACGAATTGTTGGGCATTAAATCGATTCGAACCAGCGTCTTTCACCCACAAACGGACGGGTTGGTCGAACGTTTTAATCGCACGCTTAAATCCATGATTCGTAAGTTCGTTCAAGAAGACGCCAAAAATTGGGATAAATGGTTGGAACCCCTGTTGTTCGCTGTGCGAGAGGTCCCGCAAGCCTCCATGGGGTTTTCCCCCTTTGAGCTTCTCTTTGGGCGCCACCCCCGCGGGGTGCTGGATGTCCTAAGAGAGTCTTGGGAGGACGGACCATCTCAATCGAAAAATGAAATTCAGTATGTGCTGGACTTGAGAACAAAACTCCACACTTTGGGGCGGCTATCTATGGAGAATTTGTTACAAGCCCAGGACAGACAGTGCCGGTTGTATGACAGGGGAACTAATCTGCGTAAATTTGCACCGGGAGAGAAAGTACTCGTATTACTCCCCACGTCAAGCTCAAAATTACTGGCGAAGTGGCAAGGACCATTTGAGGTCACACGGCGAGTTGGTGATCTCGATTATGAAGTAATACGGTCCGATAGGAGAGGGGCACGTCAAATTTATCACCTCAACCTCCTGAAAAAGTGGAGTGAGGCGGAGTCAGTGATGCTGGCGACGGTGATTAGCGGAGAGGATGATCTCGGGCCAGAGGCGAATGTAAAAAAACAATCTCTCGCTCTGGCCCCGGGGGGAGATCACCTTTCGCCCTCACAGCTCACTGATGTTTCCAAATTACAGGCTGAGTTTGCCGACGTGTTCTCTCCCCTACCGGGCCGTACTGACCTCATTCAGCACCACATCGAGACCGAGCCGGGCGTGGTGATTCGCAGCCGGCCGTATAGGTTACCTGAACACAAAAAAAAAGTGGTTCAGGCAGAATTAGAGGCAATGCTTGACATGGGGGTAATAGAGGAATCCAGCAGTAACTGGGCGAGCCCGATAGTTTTGGTTCCCAAAACGGACGGCTCAGTGCGGTTCTGTGTGGATTATCGCAAGGTGAATGCAGTGTCGAAATTCGACGCGTATCCAATGCCGCGTGTGGACGAATTGCTTGACCGGCTTGGTACAGCTCGCTTTTATTCGACACTGGACTTAACTAAAGGGTATTGGCAGATTATCCAAAGAAAAGACCGCTTTCACGACGCCGTTTGGATTACACCAATTCGTGACCCTTCCGTTCGGGCTGTTCGGGGCACCGGCTACCTTTCAGCGACTCGTGGACAAGATCTTACGGCCCCATGCTGCGTATGCGGCTGCCTATCTGGATGACATTCCGAAAGAAATCCTCACTGATCAAGGCACGGCGTTTATGTCACGTACGCTACGCGAACTGTACGAATTGTTGGGCATTAAATCGATTCGAACCAGCGTCTTTCACCCACAAACGGACGGGTTGGTCGAACGTTTTAATCGCACGCTTAAATCCATGATTCGTAAGTTCGTTCAAGAAGACGCCAAAAATTGGGATAAATGGTTGGAACCCCTGTTGTTCGCTGTGCGAGAGGTCCCGCAAGCCTCCACGGGGTTTTCCCCCTTTGAGCTTCTCTTTGGGCGCCACCCCCGCGGGGTGCTGGATGTCCTAAGAGAGTCTTGGGAGGACGGACCATCTCAATCGAAAAATGAAATTCAGTATGTGCTGGACTTGAGAACAAAACTCCACACTTTGGGGCGGCTATCTACGGAGAATTTGTTACAAGCCCAGGACAGACAGTGCTGGTTGTATGACAGGGGAACTAATCTGCGTAAATTTGCACCGGGAGAGAAAGTACTCGTATTACTCCCCACGTCAAGCTCAAAATTACTGGCGAAGTGGCAAGGACCATTTGAGGTCACACGGCGAGTTGGTGATCTCGATTATGAAGTAATACGGTCCGATAGGAGAGGGGCACGTCAAATTTATCACCTCAACCTCCTGAAAAAGTGGAGTGAGGCGGAGTCAGTGATGCTGGCGACGGTGATTAGCGGAGAGGATGATCTCGGGCCAGAGGCGAATGTAAAAAAACAATCTCTCGCTCTGGCCCCGGGGGGAGATCACCTTTCGCCCTCACAGCTCACTGATGTTTCCAAATTACAGGCTGAGTTTGCCGACGTGTTCTCTCCCCTACCGGGCCGTACTGACCTCATTCAGCACCACATCGAGACCGAGCCGGGCGTGGTGATTCGCAGCCGGCCGTATAGGTTACCTGAACACAAAAAAAAAGTGGTTCAGGCAGAATTAGAGGCAATGCTTGACATGGGGGTAATAGAGGAATCCAGCAGTAACTGGGCGAGCCCGATAGTTTTGGTTCCCAAAACGGACGGCTCAGTGCGGTTCTGTGTGGATTATCGCAAGGTGAATGCAGTGTCGAAATTCGACGCGTATCCAATGCCGCGTGTGGACGAATTGCTTGACCGGCTTGGTACAGCTCGCTTTTATTCGACACTGGACTTAACTAAAGGGTATTGGCAGATTATCCAAAGAAAAGACCGCTTTCACGACGCCGTTTGGATTACACCAATTCGTGACCCTTCCGTTCGGGCTGTTCGGGGCACCGGCTACCTTTCAGCGACTCGTGGACAAGATCTTACGGCCCCATGCTGCGTATGCGGCTGCCTATCTGGATGACATTCCGAAAGAAATCCTCACTGATCAAGGCACGGCGTTTATGTCACGTACGCTACGCGAACTGTACGAATTGTTGGGCATTAAATCGATTCGAACCAGCGTCTTTCACCCACAAACGGACGGGTTGGTCGAACGTTTTAATCGCACGCTTAAATCCATGATTCGTAAGTTCGTTCAAGAAGACGCCAAAAATTGGGATAAATGGTTGGAACCCCTGTTGTTCGCTGTGCGAGAGGTCCCGCAAGCCTCCACGGGGTTTTCCCCCTTTGAGCTTCTCTTTGGGCGCCACCCCCGCGGGGTGCTGGATGTCCTAAGAGAGTCTTGGGAGGACGGACCATCTCAATCGAAAAATGAAATTCAGTATGTGCTGGACTTGAGAACAAAACTCCACACTTTGGGGCGGCTATCTACGGAGAATTTGTTACAAGCCCAGGACAGACAGTGCCGGTTGTATGACAGGGGAACTAATCTGCGTAAATTTGCACCGGGAGAGAAAGTACTCGTATTACTCCCCACGTCAAGCTCAAAATTACTGGCGAAGTGGCAAGGACCATTTGAGGTCACACGGCGAGTTGGTGATCTCGATTATGAAGTAATACGGTCCGATAGGAGAGGGGCACGTCAAATTTATCACCTCAACCTCCTGAAAAAGTGGAGTGAGGCGGAGTCAGTGATGCTGGCGACGGTGATTAGCGGAGAGGATGATCTCGGGCCAGAGGCGAATGTAAAAAAACAATCTCTCGCTCTGGCCCCGGGGGGAGATCACCTTTCGCCCTCACAGCTCACTGATGTTTCCAAATTACAGGCTGAGTTTGCCGACGTGTTCTCTCCCCTACCGGGCCGTACTGTCCTCATTCAGCACCACATCGAGACCGAGCCGGGCGTGGTGATTCGCAGCCGGCCGTATAGGTTACCTGAACACAAAAAAAAAGTGGTTCAGGCAGAATTAGAGGCAATGCTTGACATGGGGGTAATAGAGGAATCCAGCAGTAACTGGGCGAGCCCGATAGTTTTGGTTCCCAAAACGGACGGCTCAGTGCGGTTCTGTGTGGATTATCGCAAGGTGAATGCAGTGTCGAAATTCGACGCGTATCCAATGCCGCGTGTGGACGAATTGCTTGACCGGCTTGGTACAGCTCGCTTTTATTCGACACTGGACTTAACTAAAGGGTATTGGCAGATTATCCAAAGAAAAGACCGCTTTCACGACGCCGTTTGGATTACACCAATTCGTGACCCTTCCGTTCGGGCTGTTCGGGGCACCGGCTACCTTTCAGCGACTCATGGACAAGATCTTACGGCCCCATGCTGCGTATGCGGCTGCCTATCTGGATGACATTATTATTTTTAGTAATGATTGGCAGCGGCATATGCAGCATTTGAGGGCTGTCCTGAGATCGCTGAGAGGAGCTGGGCTCACGGCCAACCCGAAGAAGTGCGCAATTGGGCGCGTGGAAGTAAGGTATCTGGGCTTCCACTTGGGATATGGACAGGTGCGTCCCCAAATTTATAAGACAGCAGCGGTTGCAACCTGTCCGCGTCCCAAGACCAAAAAGGAGGTAAGACAGTTCCTCGGGCTGGCGGGATATTACAGAAGGTTTGTTCCTAATTATTCGGACCTCACCAGCCCGTTGACTGATCTGACTAAAAAGGATGCACCAGATACGGTCCAGTGGACGGAGCTGTGCCAGCAGGCCTTCACCCAGGTGAAGGCTGCTTTATGTGGCGGGCCGTTACTTCATTCCCCTGATTTCTCTCTCCCCTTTTTGTTGCAGACAGACGCGTCGGACAGAGGGCTGGGTGCGGTCCTGTCCCAGGAGATAGAGGGTGAGGAGCGGCCGGTGCTGTACATTAGCCGCAAGCTCTCTAAGAGAGAGGCTAAGTACAGCACCGTGGAGAAAGAGTGTTTAGCCATCAGGTGGGCCGTCCTCACCCTCCGCTATTATCTCCTGGGGCGGGAATTCACCCTCTGTTCGGACCATGCCCCTCTGCAGTGGCTCCACCGCATGAAGGACACCAACGCGCGGATCACTCGTTGGTATCTTGCTTTACAGCCTTTTAAATTCAAGGTGATCCACAGGCCGGGTGTTCAGATGGCTGTGGCCGACTTCCTCTCCAGAAATGGGGGGGGGGGGGGGGGGGGGGGGCCCCTGCAGGCCGGACGGCTCCCCGGCCTGAGTCGGGCGGTGGGGGTATGTGGCGAGGGGGGCGTGGTTTAGCGGGGTCTGCAACAGGAGGGAGTGTCTGGGGATGTGCGGTGATTGAACGGGTTGAATGTAAATCACGAACACCTGTTTCTCGTTCCAGTAATTGGCGTGGAGACAGGATAAAACGCCAGGAGAAGCAGGAGCGTGGGAAAGAGAGGGACTGCTGACAGTCGGACTGAGTGAGCTGTGCTCGTTTCGTGGAGTGAAGCCCGTCCTTGGATGTGGAATTATTGAGTGTGCGTTGCACCGTCTTTTTGTTTATATGTTTGATATTTTTCTCTGGTGAGAATAAAGACTGTCAGCAGCCCAAAGCCGATCCCTGTCCTCTTCCTTCCTTCGATACAAGAACTTTTATTACAATAACATTCATGATAAAGTTAAAAATCTGGGAGTTACCCTTGACCCTGAGTTAAAAAACAAATCAACTCTGTAGTTAGAGTCAGTTTTCTGCAGCTTAGTGGACTTCGCAAGCTAAAAATATTTCTGAGCTTTAGTGATTTGGAGACCATTATTCATGCGTTTATCTCAACCAGGCTGAACTATTGTAACGCTCTATATGCTGGAATAAATCAGTCCTCGCTCTCGCGATTACAACTGGTACAGAATGCTGCAGCTCATTTTTAACAGGGACGAAAAAGAGAGAACATATTACACCTGTGTTGTCATCACTTCATTGCTTTACAGCAACTTCAACCTTCAACCTTCAACCTGTTCGATTCAGAGTTGATTTTAAGGTTTTAGTATTTGTGTTTAAATCACTTCATGGTCTTGCCCCTTCTTATATTTCAGACCTTCTCCACACCTATTCTCCAGTGAGAACGATCAGATCTTCCACCCAGATGATATTAAATGTTCCAAAATCTCGACTTAAATGCAAAGGTGACAGAGCTTTCTCAGTTCTTGGTCCTAAGCTCTGGAATTCCCTACCTTTGTCTATTAGACTTTCCCATACTCTATCTACATTTAAATCTTCTCTTAAAACATACTTTTTTTTCTCAGGCATATGTATTAAAGAGCTATATAAATAAACTTGACCTTGACCTTGAATGACATCAACTGAAGACATTAACATTAAGGCCTGGTTTCACAGACAGGGCTTAGACTAAGCCAGGATTAGGCCTTAGTTCAATTAGGGTATTTAAGTATGTTTATAAACGCACCCTAGAAAAAAAAAAAAATACTGGTGTGAATCTTGAGACAAAACAATGGCACTGACATATTTTAAGATGATGAACTCCATAAACAGCAATACCAACTTCACTTATTACTAACCAGATTGACTTTTTTATGTCAGGTGTCTACAGCAGGTTTTATTGAGAATTAACAGAGGTTTAGATGTTGATGTTTTATTGGGCAAGAAATCAAAAAGGAAAACGATGCCACCATCATGGAGATCGGTATTTGCTTTAGTTGGGCTCTTGACCCTTGACTTCCTATGTTACATTTTTTCACTGCAACAATGCATGATGTGTGAGGCACTGAATTCAATGCTTTATAATGGACAGATATTAACTGATTTTATATGATGAGATCTTGCAGGGTTTAGCTCCAACCCTAATAAAACACACCTGAACCAGATAGTTACCTGGAAAGTTGCATGCATGGGGTTCTGAAGGAGCTTTGAAATGTGCAGGAAACTTGCTTTCCAGGATTGGCTACCCTTGCTGAGACCTCTTCACATTAGTTGGTAAGGCCAACATGGAATTTGTGCATGTGGAACTCTGCTGTAAGCTTCATAAATTTGGAAAGTCCATTAAGGAAAGTCTTCACCAAGGGTAGCCAATCATGTTTCTGGAAGGCTACTATCTCTCAGAGTTTAGCTCCAAACTCTAATCAAACACACTTGAACCAGCTAATCAAGGTGTTCAGGATTACTTGAAAATTACGGGATTACTTCATGTGTTGTGCAGTACAGTTGTTCTACACCTTCCTGAGTGGCAGTGAGTTTTATTTGGTACAGTGCATCTGACCAGATTCAATCTTAATGGCAATTCATGGAGCATCTCAAATTTTGTGATCTGACATACATCAGCTATGACAAACAGTGTCTCCCCCTGGGGATATTCTCCTGTTATCCCGCTACTTATACCCACAGGAGGAGAGCCACTGCACAAACACAAGTACACAAGTACACAGAGTACACAAAAACACATCTGTGCAGAACATCAAGGGATTTTTTGGTGAATCACAGTCCATGACAGACATGAGATCCAGAAGACAGACATGAGATCCACCCTGTTTCCTCACTTTGGATTTATAAATGCAGGGATATATTTGCGAGGGAGCTGCACTTGTACGTTGTGAATCGTATTGATTCAGTATGAAAACTGATTTGCCAGGAATGTCATTTTCTATTGCATGATTTCAATTAATAATTAACACAGTGTTTCTCCAGCTCTGGTTCTGCAATACCCCCAACACTGCACATTTGGTACTGTATGTCTCCCTACTCCAGGGGTGTCCAATCCTGCTCCAGGAGAAATGTCCTACAGAAATTGGCCCAACACACCATTCTGGAAGTTTATAGACATCTTGAAGACCTTGATAAGCTGGTTTAGAAATATTTAATTAGGGTATTAAATTAAATAAAACCATGGAGGAAGTCAGCCCTCCAGGATCAGGATTGGACATCCCTGCTCTAATCAAACACCTCATTACCACTTCATGACCTGAAATAGATGTGTTACAGTTAGATAAGTAGACATGTAAAATGTGCACTGATGGGGGTCCTCCAGGAGAAGGGTTGTGAAACACCAGATACAATATGTCAATAAGTGAATATAAAACATGTCATTGTCAAACATAACGTGTGAAGGACTGAGGAACTTCTGTGGTTCATCTGTCACCTTTATAGCAGAGCTCATGTGAATCACCACCCTGTTAAGTCTGAAGGGACAGTAGCTTCATGTGTTCTTGTCATGCCATTCTCTGTACCACTGCTCCACTGGGGCCTCAGAAGGGCCCTTGTGGCCCTACTCTCTCTCTGCCTTCAGGCTAAACTCTCTCCAGTGGTACATCTTCTAAAGGATAAGGAGGCTCCCAGGGATTGACACTCTTAATCAATTGTGTTTTTCTCATTAAGCTCTGGGGATTTCAACCAGCTAGGGGTGAACAATGGAGACTTGATTTTTTGAGAAGTCTGTTGTGAACTATTTACACACTCTTAAGCAACCCTGGTCCTGACGTATGCCCAACACTACACTACATTTTGCATGTCTCCATAATCAGACCTGATTCCTAGAGACTCCAAGAGAGCTCTTTTCCAAAACGCTATAAATCCATTCTAATAGTTTTCATGAAAATTACATTTTTTTACCTAGACCTATACATTTTGTTAATATTTAATTTACCCTGTTAAAATAGTCTGTTGGCTCAGTCTGAACATGTTAAACAATGATTGTTAAATGAAACAACAATTTTGTTGATTATAAATTCAAAGTTTTTTTTTTTTTTTTTTTTCAAAATGCTACAAATCCATCCTTTTTTTTTAGCCTTTTTATATAAAAACATCTAGAATCTCAGTATTGATCGGGTGATTATATGTTTTAAACAGTTTACTGAACAGGTTGATCGGCTGATACGATGTCACACACACACATATGAGGCGAGGCGAGCCGAGACACCCTTAAATTTAAACGACCCTATCTCGGGAACCGAGCCGAGTTGGGGCTCCGGACTCCGGCCCCCAGGTGTAGGTCTCACTGGCTCAACCAGGCCATAAAAAGTGTTAATAGAGTTTAAAGCACTCATTTTGAAGACTGAGCACAAACAATCTCCCTCACTTCAAAGAACCGCCATGTTAGATTGCATTGAATGCTTGCCGAATTCTGATTGGTCGAGAAGACATATCGCATTTAGGCTAAAAACAGGTTCGTCGCTTATAGCCGTTTGGAAAGAAACTGCATCTTGCAAACATTGATGGAGCAGAGAATAGGTTCAGTACACAGCAAAATGGCATGACGAACTCTTTTTTTTTTTAATTTGGCGTTTATCGCGTTTTGGAAAAGAGCCCAGGGTTGGGAAACACAGCTTTAAATCAGTGTAATTCCAAATTACAAGTCAACATAAAACAGAATGGACCTTTTACTCCATTTACACGTTTGTTTTCATAATGGTTTATTAAAATGTAACCACGCATGCTATATTTGAAACAACTTTCTTTTTCCACTTACATAATCATTACTCTATGGTAGGGAAATAGTCAAACAAGTTTCAACCACAGCCCTCCATCCTCTTCTCTGCTGATAATTGTGACCAGCACAACACCAAATTAGTATAGATGTACAGAAGTATAGAAGGTGTGTTTTTGACTGGTTTTAGGCTACATGTTTTTTTTAAGCATTTGGGGAAAAAAATCATCTGGTGAATGCAGTTTGAGGCAGTTTTAATGGGTTGTGTCCTCTCAAATGAATGAATGAATTGAACTATTGGTAACTTTTTTCAAGCCCCCTAGCCCCCTACGTCATTTCTGCTGAAGCCAAACGTGAAGTGGGGTGAATGTTTTTTAATAGTGCTATACATCAGAGGTAAAGCGGATAATAAAAATGTTCGCAAGGGATTTGAGAAATAATCTCTTATTTTCAATGCAAGAGCAATACCAAACAGACTCTCTTTTGAAAATTGTGTGCTCTTCTTTTGGTTCTTTGAAATCCTACTTTTGTGATTTACACCAAGTGAGCCAAACACCCCCATGTGGCTTGACTGTTCATAATTATATTAATACTGATAGTAATGTTGGTAATATTAAAGTTATGACAATAAGCTACATATTATTTGGATGGTTTGAGTGTTGACCCCCATCATGACTAAACCAGAAAAGGTATAAATGTTCAAGGCACAGCAGTATTACTGCAAAGAGAATTTTTTTTGGCTCCTGGTTTTGTTATTATATAAGAGGATTAATGAGTAAAAACATCTTTATTATTATTAGTGAGTGTCCTGACTGTCCTCTCACCAGTAGTGAAAAATAATTGCAAAGGAAAGTTAATCAGTTCTGGAAACAAACACTGTTTTTCTTGTCCAAAAGACAAATATCTGGTTAAGTCTCAGATTAAGAATCATTTCATTGATTCTTGTTCATCTTGTACTTGAATTGTAAAGATTTTTTTTTGTTGTTGTTGTCTAGTTACTAAAATTTGTGATCAACATATTTTGTTAAAAGTTAAAATATATATAAAAAATGTGTACTTAAGAGCCATCAGTGTCATTTTACATTATAGTAATAACAATTCTTTATAGTTATAACTATTCTATAGAATAGTTGAACATACGCCAAGCACAACCTAAACAACTGCAAGATCATCATGATTTTTTCACATTTTACCATTAATTTAATGTAAAAAGCCTGTAGCACAAATAATGAAATTATTGAGGCATGCAAAACAATATTTAGGGCTATCAATATGCATAACATGATGAATAGAAAAGACAAGAAAAGATAGAAAAGACAAGAAAAAGCATGCTTCTTACCGGATAGACGTTTTTAGTTGCAAAGATGCGGGTCAGATTGTGGAGTCGCCTTTATAAACATCATGAGGCCAGGAGGAATTACAATTGTTGATAGGAGGCAGGGTCTTTTTTGAGATGCTTTTTGGACTCGGTCCCTGATGGTGAATTAGACTGTGTTTTCTAGATTCTTCTGTCCTCACAGGATCAGAGCTGTTTTGGTGGGTGTTTTTCTTGGTAAAAGCTCATAGTGTGTTGTTTAAGAAATTATTCCTTAAGATTATATGGATACAGTTTAATTACGAGAAAGAGCAGCTTTTGTAAGAAAAAGCGAGGGACCTTTCTTTCAGATTTGACATTTTCTGCCTACAATGTTCATTCTGTAATAATGAAAAATAAATTTGCCTAATTTAGGCAATATGTTACTCATTCCAAATTGTGAAAAAAAAACATTTAATTAAACGTGCAACAAGAAACTAAACAGGTAATACTTCCCACAAACGTACAGTATGCCATTATTATATAGAGTATCAGGACAATGAATAAACTGTATAAAGTCAGATCAGAGAAAATAAATGGGTTCGGTGAGGCATGAGACCTTCATCGGCTGAGATCTAGCCTATTGCACAACACCTCTCCCCTGACTCCAAAACTCGGTCTGGGGGCTGATTTGCATCTTGGGACTGGTCCTGGTTTTGTACCACCAGCCCAGAGGCCCTCATGTCAGTCTCTCACCCTCTTTCATTGCAAACAGAGAGCACAGGTGTCTGCTGCCACTCTATGCACTTACATGACTGCTGTGTTTTACTGTATGTGGCTGCAAGTTATACATTGCTCTCGATGGAGTGTTTCACAAGTTGGAGAACTTGATTGTTATGAGTATTTATCAATACTCTAGTCTAGAGAAAATGTTATGAAAGATGTGACAAAGGTTATTTTATACATTAGGTCTTTGTAAAGGATACTGGCAAGTCCAAATCACTCATACACACACTGTAGTTCCTATACACATGAGGGATCAATCCTGCTCCTAGAGATCTACACTCTTGCAGAGTTTAGCTCCATCCCTACTCTAACACAACTGCATATACTTTTTATAACTGCAAAACCTTGATTACCTAGTGTTTGAGGTCAGATCTAAACTCTGCAGGAAGGTATCAGGATTGAATACCCCTGTTGTACAGCTTTCCCATGGGCTTAACCAGTATACTATCATGCCATTAAGTTTCCATGGTGCACTACTTTTTAAAAATTACCTGGATGATGTGGTGATCTACAATAGGCCTGGAAGGAGAATCTCAACCACCTAAAATATGTTTTTAAAGGCACCAAATGGCAGAACTGACCATCAACCAGAAGAAATACTCAATACACAAATTGTAGGTACTTAATTACCTTATTTATCCATCCATCCATCCATCCATCCATCCATCTTCAAAACCACCTTATCCTTTGTAGGGTCACGGAAAAAGTGCTGGAGCCAATCCTAGCATATCTCAGACTGAAAGTAGGGAGGTTACGTTAATGGTCATGGCAAAAATAGACCACACATGGAAAAGCTGGAAGCCAAGTGAACACCATGGACAAAAAACTAAACATGAGCTTTTCTTGGACAAATCAGCAGGTACAGGTGATTAGTTACACATTTTCTAAATGCTTCAAAAAAAAAATTTATAACAAACCCTGTGGTTAACATTTAGATTAATGCGAGTCTTCATCAGAACTTGCATGCGATGAAACGTAAACCACATGGTTTGTTATTAAAAGTTTGTTCTGGAGTATTTAGTAAGTGTGCGAGTTCTTACCTTTGTTTGATTTGCATTTTTTGGAACTTGTAAATCTCTACTGTATTTTTTGACAGGAAAAACATTCTCCATTTTGCTACATCAGCAGCCCACGAACTGGACGAGACACATCTCCTCCAAGACTTATTTAACTGAATGCAAGGAAGCCTTTTACAAACTAAAAGAATTATTGCCTCACAGAGGTCAGATTTCTTGTCCATGTTGATGGCTCTGAAGTGATAGGTGAATCTGGGAAAGAGATCCATCCTCTTCCTGCACAGACAACTCTTTGATTGACAAAAGAGGTATCAGGAGGGTTATTGAGAGGGATTGTGTCAAACAAAACATCCATTACACATGTAGGGGTTTTGATGTCCGTGGCCTGGTTATTATGAATGCATGCATGAATCACATATGTATATATTCCGGCATGAGTTTTGCCAGACTGCCAGAGCAATGATTGACCTGTATCATTATGCTTCTAATAATTACTGTGTGCCAATGCCAAAAACTCTCTGCATGAAGGGAGCCCTCTCTCTAGGAGTAGGATCAGACACCCTTGCATTAGGGAATGGAAACCATATATATTCATGAGTCAGCCAAGGATTCTGACTTTGGCATTAATGGAGACAAATAAATGACTACTGTGTATAGCAAATATGGAGAAAAAAAAGCCCAGACTTTGCTTGATTTGCAGTTCTGTTATGAAAGTTTTGTGCACATGTCAGCATTCAGCAATGCAAATCAATACTGACAAAGCTAAAAGAGAGCTGTGTATCTAGAATAGAAACAAATAGATGAATCACAAGTAAACTGAATATGTGAGAACAGAACACAAACTTGCAAATAACAAATGATATGAAGTCACAGACAAGACAACAGTATTGTTTAGAAATAAAGAATGAGTAGCCTATGTCTGAAAGTCCAAGACATGCCCTTTAATTTGCAAATGTGTGTGACCTAACTTGTCATTGCATTTGATCACGCATGCACAGATAGACATTAATTGGAGAAACTAGCTGAACAAGATTCTCTAAAACTCATCATGAAACCATTTAAGACATGCTAATTATGCTAGTAACTTTTCATTGGGTTGATGCTATAATGCTAAATTTGTGTGATAGGGCAGTATTACATATGTAACCAGACTAAACCTTTACTAAATCCCCCTAGAAATGCTACTCAGCAATCCACTCTTGCCATGTGCCATATTATCATACAAGGTTTTGCTCTTTCTAATGCAAGTCTCTCTTCCATACTAAAACAGTGAGCCTGACAAACTTTACACTTGTGACTATCCTAGAGAAGTTTGTAACCTGTCTGACTGACAAAGAAGCTACATCACCAATATGATACAGTATCATATTAAAAGTGTGTCTGAGGCCACTTTTAAAGGGTTAGTACACTCAAAAATGAAAATAATGTTATTTATTACTCACCCTCATGCCGTTCCACACCCGTAAGTCCTTAGTTTATCTTCAGAACACAATTAAGATATTTTTGTTGAAATCTGATGGCTCAGTGAGGCCTCCATAGCCAGCAATGAAATTTCCTCTCTCAAGATCTATTAATGTACTAAAAACATATTTAAATCAGTTCATGTGAGTACAGTGGTTCAATATTAATATTATAAAGATGAGAATATTTTTGGTGCTCCAAAAAACACCCCCAAAATAATGACTTATTTAGTGATGGCCGATTTCAAAACCCTGCTTCAGGAAGCTTCAGAGTGTTATGAATCTTTTGTGTCGAATCATGATTCGGATCACGTGTCAAACTGCCAACGGCTGAAATCATGTGACTTTAGCGCTCCGAACCACTGATTCGACACGGTGATTCATAATGCTCCGATTGGCCATCACTATATAAGTCGTTATTTCGTTTTTTTAGCGCACCAAAAATATTCTCGTCGCTTTATAATATTGATATTGAACCACTGTACTCACATGAACTGATTTAAATATGTTTTTAGTACCTTTATGGATCTTGAAAGAGGAAGTGTCATTGCTCCTATACAGGCCTCACTGAGCCATCGGATTTCAACTAAAATATCTTAATTCACGTTCCGAAGATTAACAAAGGTCTTATGGGTGTGAAACGGCATGAGGGTGAGTAATAAATGACATTATTTAAATTTTTGGCTGAACTAACCCTTTAAGGCTCACCTCAAATCTATCTATCTATCTATCTATCTATCTATCTATCTATCTATCTATCTATCTATCTATCTATCTATCTATCTATCTATCTATCTATCTATCCATCTATCTATCTATCTATCTATCTATCTATCTATCTATCTATCTATCTATCTATCTATCTATCTATCTATCTATCTATCTATCTATGCGTGCAATGTAAATGTGAAATACTGTTCACATCCCACATCACAGAATGCCATCATGCAAATAAAAATGTAGGCTTAATGTGATTAATTTCCTAAAATTGTATATTGCAGAAAACAGAAATGTTTTTCCATATGGGAAAACATTTCAATATACAATGTTAAAACACTGACCAATAAATATACCTACTTAAAAACAAAACTGCATAACAGACGCATTGAGGGGTTCAAAACAAATGTATTGAAATGTTTTTCCATATGGTACCATCTGGTGGTCAAAACATGAAGTTCATTTAAAACGCTGTGCCAATTTCAGCAGCTGGTTTACATGTTCGTGGGTTTTAAAAGAGTACTTATCAAAGCTACATATGTAGAACAAACATTTTTTTCTGTATAAAACGTTTGAGTGAACGATCAGCTGCTGTGGATCTAGGGTGGGCCTGGGTGACAGCTTGCCCACCCTATCAGATCCAGGTAAATTATTATTTTTTGAATAATACGATTTTCTAACGTTTAGCGTTTATTTTTTTCAATAATTATTTTAAATATGATTTGTTTCGTCATGCACTAGAACTCTATCCTAATATTGATAAGAATATGCTAATTAATTCTTCTCTTTACAGGAAATGTTCTTCTTCGCGCCAATAACCGGATTCCACGCATCGTGCTTTTTACGTTAGGCCTACAAAAATAAACCTCTATTTATGACACATTTAAGAAATAAACACGTCTAGACAAAGTTGACAGGATGCCTTAACAACTTGGCACTTCTGTCTTTTAAAAGAGAACTAACAGATAATAGAAATTACGACATGTTAACAACATCTTAAATTCATAACCCAGCCGACAACGACTTGTTTAGAACAGACATCAACTATACAAGGTAAGCTATATGTAGATTTTAGTCTGACCCGCCGTGGCATGGTTATGCAATATTTGCATTCAATATTTGTGGGGTCGATATTTCTCTTCGTGATGCAGTTGTTAACAGTAAGTTACTCTGGTTGAATCTCTCTCCTGCTTTATTTATTTATTTATTTTAGTTTTTCACTGTTTAGTTGGTGCTTCAAACCAAGGGGACCTATGCCTCTTTTTACAGTATGTAATATAGCCTAGTAAGTCTCTGGTGTCCCCAGAATATGTCTGTGACGTTTCACCATTTTTGAGTGAAAGATCTTTAATTGCAAATCTCTTTAGCTGCTGCTCCCCACCTCACTTTCCAGAAGAGGGTGGAGACTGTACAGCTCGTGCATCAAATACTCTGCCTAAAACTTAGTCCTATCAGTCCTAACTTTTCTTATCACAACCGGGGGGAGTAGGCTACTCTGGGTTCAGACCAAATTTCAGAGATCTAAGCCCTCCACCCAGACAGCACGCCAAAAACGCATAACCTTTACTCTATTTAAAGAGTTAGTTTACCGGAAAAAAAACATGAAAATAATGTCATTTATTACTCACCCTCATGTCGTTCTACACCCGTAAGATATTTTTGATTAAATCCGATGGCTCAGTGAGGCCTGCACTCAAAGCAATGACATTTCCTCTCTCAAGATCCATAAAGGTAATGAAAACATATTTAATTCAGTTCATGGGAGTTCAGTAGTTTCACCTTAATATTATAAAGCAACGAGAATACTTTTTGTGTGCCAAAAAACAAAAACAACCTTTTTTTGTAACAATATAGTGGTAGGCTTTTTTTAAAACACTGCTTTGGAGCTTTACGAATCGAATCAGTGGCTCGGATCTCCTATCAAACGCTAAACTGCTAAAGTCACATGACGTTGGCGCTCCGAGTCACCGATTCGATTCGCAAAGCTCTGAAGCAGTGTTTTGAAATCGCCTATCGCTATATTGTTGAAAAGTCATTATTTTGTTTTTTTGTTGCACAAAAAGTATTCTCGTCGCTTTATAATATTAAGGTAGAACCACTGTACTCACATGAACTGTTTCAAATGTGTTTTTAGTATCTTTATGGATCTTGTGAGAGGAAGTGTCATTGCTTCCACCTCACTGAGCCATCGGATTTAATAAAAAATATAGCTGCAAGCAGCAATTCGGGGCCAAGCCCCAGAAGGGGCAGTAGCGCAATACGGAGCAGGAAGAGCAAAAACAGCAGAAATTGAATGTACATGCAAAACAGCTGGTTCAGAAGGACAGGTGGAAATGAAATGAAAATCAATAGAAGTTCAGAGAATGAACAGGGAATGAACTAAAAACACTTGTATCTCATTCAAGAGGAATAAAGATTAGTACAATGCTTATCTGGATAAAAAAGGTATCAAAATGACTCATTACACACAATTGTATAAAGGAACCCCACACGGGATTCGAACCCACGACCTCTGAGTCCAGTGTCCATTTCTCATCTCATTGCACCACTGTGCAGGTGAATGTTGGCACACCTGCCGAAGTTCATTAGTTCATGTGAAAATGAACTCAAAATGAAGAATTTTTATAAAACTGCACTGAATGTTATATTTAATAACTACTTCATTCTGCAGCTCATCATGCTGTAGCGCAATACAGAGCAGGAAGAGGAAAAACAGCAGAAAATGAACAAACATGAAACAGCTGGTTCAGAATTACGGGCGAAAATGAACTCAGAATGTACATAAGCTTAGATGAAAATGAACACAGCATGAAACAAAAAGCATTTATTTCTAATCCAAGAGGCAGTAAAGGAACCAAAACACACTATTTCATAAAACCACTCCACCTGGGATTCGAACCCACTATCTTGGGGTGCAGAGCTCATCAGGTAACTGGCTTTACACATTGAGCTACTTGAGGATGCACATTCAACAATCTGTGGAAGAGAACTTTTAGTGTAAGAAAGAATTTACAAAAAAGCATTACTTAGCATGCTAACCATATTAGCATGCTAAGCTAACTTAATGCTAATGAAGCTCATGGTTAACTTGATAGCCACATTAAAGAGAATGACAACTGGTTAGCATGCTAAGCAATTAGCATGCTAAGCTAACTAGCATAAGACAACAAACACAAGCAAGGTCACATTCAGAGATGAATATCTTGGGAATGGTAGCGAATATCAAAAATCCGTTCAGTCATTTCTGTGCGGATCGGTCCAAAGATCACCTGAGCTGATTTTGGACAAAATTGGACAAAAATTGTAGGAGGAGTAGTGAAAAAATGGAATACTGTACTTTTCAAAATGGCCACTACTGTACTGGGTGGAGTCTTAATGTAAGATATTGAATGTGATCAGTATGAAGAGAGGAATCAGTTGTATTGACATTCATTTTTCTGGAACAAAGGGTTCAAAAGTTATAACCTTTACAAAAGTGAATATTTGAACTGGTGGTGGCGCTATAGACTTAGTCCTAGATACTCCAAAGTTGGTCAAATTGCTTTTAATTACTATCACTACAAGCATGCCAAATTTGATAATTTTCCTTCTTATGGTTCATTGATTACCATACAGGGGGAAGAAGAATAACTACGAATTTGGACATAAAGGAATTGCATGTGATAGCTTCAGATTAGACCAGTTTTAGGCAGAATGCCTAGAACAGACACAAGTTCTGCATCTTTTCCTGCCACAGTACCTCATGCGGTCTGGGCATGTGTCACACTGAGTTTCGAACCCACGATGCAGAGCATTCGGGATCCGTGGTGTAACACATTGAGCTAATCAGCCATGCAAGTTCATCAGTATGCTAAGCAGAGGTTTCAGTGTGAGAAAGAGTTCACAAAAAAAAAGCTTCATAGCATGTTAACCATATTAGTATGCAAAGTTATTTAATGCCAACTAAGTTTTGGTTAACCTGTTGACTGAAGACCACATTAGAAAGAATAGCAATAGTTTAGCATGCTAAGCAATTACTGTGCTAAGCTAACTAGTATAAGACAACAAACACAAGCAAGGTCACATTCAGAGATGAATATCTCGGGAATGGTAGCGAATATCAAAAATCCGTTCAGTCATTTCTGTGCGGCTCGGTCCAAAGATCATCTGAGCTGATTTTGGACAAAATTGACCAAAATTTGTGGGAGGAGTAGCGAAAAAACTGTTTTTGATTTAATTCAATATGGCAGACAGGTACATTTAAGGAAAATGACAAATGACACATTGTCGGAATCGGCATAAACCAGGGAATAAAATGACATAAAGCAGACAAATTTTGGATAATGTTTTCAAAAGTTATAAGCAATTTTGCAAAAATCATTATATCTGTGGAACACTAGGTGGCGCTGTGCTGAAACTTCTCATGTACCTTCAGGACACTCTGATGGTCATATGTACCAAATTTTGTGATGATATGTCAAATTGTTTAAAAGTTATTGCAATTTATGACAAAATTCAAAATGGCGGACACGTGGTTCATCCGATGTTGACGAATTTGATATCCTCGGATTCGGCATGGCACAGGGAATCCATAGACACCAAGATCTTGATTTTCTAATAAAGTGTTCAAAAGTTATTGGCCAAAATAGCCATTTTTCAGATCTCATGACCTGTAGGTGGCGCTGTTCCCAAATTTGGCATGGAACCTCAGATCATGGTCTTGATCAAGTGTACCAATTTTAGTTTTGATTGCTCAAAGTTTGGCCGAGATACAGCCTCTATAGCAATTTTGGGTCAACCTCGTTAACTTCGTGACATCATAACTTTTGAACAAAGATGAATAAAAAAAATCTGTTCAGCCATTTCTGTGCGGCTCAGACCAAAGATCACCTGACCAAAGTTTGGACAAAATTGGACAAATTTTGAAGGAGGAGTAGCGAAAAAACGGAATACTGTACTTTTCAAAATGGCCACTACTGTACTGGGTGGAGACTTAATGTAAGATATTGAATGTGATCAGTATGAAGAGAGGAATCAGTTGTATTGACATTCATTTTTCTGGAACAAAGGGTTCAAAAGTTATAACCTTTACAAAAGTGAATATTTGAACTGGTGGTGGCGCTATAGACTTAGTCCTAGATACTCCAAAGTTGGTCAAATTACTTTTAATTACTATCACTACAAGCATGCCAAATTTGATAATTTTCCTTCTTATGGTTCATTGATTACCATACAGGGGGAAGAAGAATAACTACGAATTTGGACATAAAGGAATTGCATGTGATAGCTTCAGATTAGACCAGTTTTAGGCAGAATGCCTAGAACAGACACAAGTTCTGCATCTTTTCCTGCCACAGTACCTCATGCGGTCTGGGCATGTGTCACACTGAGTTTCGAACCCACGATGCAGAGCATTCGGGATCCGTGGCGTAACACATTGAGCTAATCAGCCATGCAAGTTCATCAGTATGCTAAGCAGAGGTTTCAGTGTGAGAAAGAGTTCACAAAAAAAAGCTTCATAGCATGTTAACCATATTAGTATGCAAAGTTATTTAATGCCAACCAAGTTTTGGTTAACCTGTTGACTGAAGACCACATTAGAAAGAATAGCAATAGTTTAGCATGCTAAGCAATTACTGTGCTAAGCTAACTAGCATAAGACAACAAACACAAGCAAGGTCACATTCAGAGATGAATATCTCGGAAATGGTAGTGAATATCAAAAATCTGTTCAGTCATTTCTGTGCGGCTCGGTCCAAAGATCATCTGAGCTGATTTTGGACAAAATTGACCAAAATTTGTAGGAGGAGTAGCGAAAAAACTGTTTTTCATTTACTTCAATATGGCAGACAGGTACATTTAAGGAAAATGACAAATGATACATTGTCGGAATCGGCATAAGCCAGGGAATAAAATGACATGAAGCATACACATTTTGGAAAGTGTTTTCAAAAGTTATAAGCGTTTTTGAAATAATCATTACATCTGTGGAACAGTAGGTGGCGCTGTGCTGAAACTTCTCAGGTACCTTCACGACCTTCTAAAGGTCATACATACCAATTTTTGTGAAGATATGTCAAATTGTTTAAAAGATATCGCAATTTATGACAAAATTCAAAATGGCGGACACATGATTCATCCAATATTGACATATTATATATTGATCTTGATTTTCTGACAAACTGTTCAAAAGTTATTGGCCAAAATAGCCATTTTTCATATCTCATGACCTGTAGGTGGCGCTGTTCCCAAGTTTGGCATAGACCCTCAGACCATGGTTCTGATGAAGGGTACCAATTTTTGTTTCGATTGCTCAAAGTTTGGCCGAGATACAGCCTCTATACTAATTTTGGGTCGACCTCGTTAACTTCGTGACATCATAACCTTTGAACAAAGATGAATAAAAAAAATCTGTTCAGTCATTTCTGTGCGGCTCAGTCCAAAGATAATCTGATCAAAGATTGGACAAAATTTGACAAATTTTGAAGGAGGAGAAGCGAAAAAAAACAAATACTGTACTTTTCAAAATGGCCGCTACTGTAATGGGTGGAGACTTAATGTAAGAAGTTGAATAGCATCAGCATGAAGAGACGAATCAGATGAACTAAATTAAATTTTTCTATGACAAACAGTTCAAATGTTAAAACCGTTAGAATGTTGAAATTTTGAACTGGTGGTGGCGCTATAGAGTTGGTTCTAGAGACTCCAAATTTGGTCCAATCACTATTCATGAGCATCTCTACAACTGTGCCAAATTTCATCATTTTCTCATGTTCCGTTGATAGGGCTGCCATAGACTCCCATTCGGGAGGAAGAATAATAATAATAAAAGGGAAAACGTACAATTACAATAGGGGCTACAGCCCCTTCGGGGCTTGGCCCCTAAAAATTGTGTTCCGAAGATGAATGAAGGTCTTACGGGTGTGGAACGACATGAGGGTGAGTAATAAATGATATTATTTTCATTTTTGGGTGAACTAACCCTTTAATATGTAAGTGTGAACTTGTGAATTGAACTTAAACTGTCAAATACACACAAGGTTATGTCAAAAACATAATAAGTTCACACAAGCAGTCGGTTTTGCCACCTACTTTATATTACCCTAACCTCATTTTTAGGTTATGATAAGGTCAGTTTATACTACTTTGTTATGCTTTTTAAGTGGCCAGTGGTGAAACTCAAAAAGCTCTGAAATAAGTCTGTGTGTCTTGCTGGTTGTCTTTGTCATGCTGAATTGCCTCTATGACTCTGTTCTCGTCCATCGTCTCCTTGATGGCCTCATAGTATTTATGGATCATAAAACAGGCATAGATGACAAAGGGAAGGTCATTTAGATTAATGTCCATTGCCCTTCTCAATGCTCCAAACCGCACTTCATTCTGCCCAAAGCGCATTCGATGACCATTCTATTTCGACATGAAGACAGTCCAAAATACTGACAAAATACTGCTCCCCCCATTTGCATACTCCTTCATCAGGGAAGGAAGCAAAGGATATGCTGGGTCCACAAGATAAAAAAGTCAAATGGCCTCCTTGTGTTTTATAATTTGTTTTTTGAGGAGCGGATCTTACCATTTTTCAAATATGTGTTCAGCATGGAATTTGCAAAAAATTCAGGCATCATGGACACTACCCGGCCATTGAGGGATGCCATTGGCTTGGTGAAACCCTGCTATACGTCCTCTACTTTGGACTCAGTGACAGGTAACTGTACACAGGGCCTAAGTGGACTGTAATAGCTTCACACACTTGCCTTACATTGTCTTGACAATCCAAATGCTGTTGCCCTCTTGTGTAATCTGCCCTTGTCTGCTAAATACAGGCAACTTTTTTGCTAACACTGACGGGTGATCTTATTACAGTCTTCCCTTCAATGTGTGGGTGAAGAAGCTCACTCAAAGACAACAGTGATGTCCTTGAAAAATGAAAATTCTCTCGCCATTCTACAGCAACAACCACTTCGTTCTCAAAGTTGTCCCACCAACTAGAGGTCCGACTGGGTCTCGTCCAAAACTGGCGACAGTGGCGGCAATGTCTGTGTTGTCGGAGTGTTGTCATAAGCAGTGTCCTGCGTATTGCATTCTGATGCCTCTTTTCTACAATATACATGTGATAAGCCCTGTTAGCACAGTTATTAGCAGCAATATTTTGGCTACGGCCGTCATTGCACAGACTCGCTTCATGTAAACAAAGGAGATAGTGGCACACAATCTGACGTCAAACAAAGGAGATAATGGCATGCACTCCGACGTTACAAGCCAAAATCTCTGGTTTCACCGTCTACATGACAACACTGCAACCAGAGTTTCTAAAAATCTTCACCCTAGCAGGAGTTTTCAGTGACCGGAAACTGCGTTTGCATGTGGATGAACGGCTAAACCCCATAGAAAAAGCTGCAGATTTGAAAATACCCATGTTCGTGTGAATAGGGCCTGACTGCAAACTGGCATTCAGATCTGCTTCCGCTTAGTTAGCAACACCTAACTTCCTATAATCTAATACATTTCTGAAAGATGAAATCAAGTCCTGACTTATAAATGGTTGAGAGTGTTCTGGCTGGTTGCCAGGGCATGGCTGAAGTTTGATAAATATGTTATTGATCATGACCTTGAGACTGGACTAATGAGCACTCGGTAACAGATATATGTTTAAGCCAGTCACCTGAGCCGTAAATGTTGAAACTGATCACTATTCTAACTATTTTCAGAAGAAAATCCCATTGAAACCATACACTGCATCAGGCATTTCTGAAATGGACTCTATCCAGTGGATACTTAGGATGGCGTATGATTTGAAACTCTTGCGACCACTTACTATATTTCTTCTCATGAGTTTCTCATGGGGAATTTGCCTCTAGTCTTCACTGGAATACTGTGAGAATCCAAGCTCTCCAAGTTGTGATGGTCATTCTGTAAAAGAAATTCAGAAAAGAAAAAAGGGCCACCATCAGTTTGTTAGAAAGCAATCAGGAAAATCACAAACCATATATAGTAGATCACAAACCTGGTCAATGACAGCCATTAAAACTCGATTCATCCAGCAGCTTTCCATTCCTCTGGTAGACCTGTGTAGACCACTTTTCTCTGGAAGACCAGTTTGCTCATCAGCCAGCATAAACACCTTGATCAGTTGGTCAAATCAGTTATGATTTGACCAAACTCAGCTCATGTCTAAAGTTGAAATGACATGACACAAAATTAAGCATACATGAATTCATTTTATAAAATGGTATTCAGGCTTATTCAAAAACTTACTTACAAAATAGTATTTATGATGCATCTCCATAAGTAAAAGAACAACTGAACTAAAGGAAGCTCAGTGGCATTTTTTAAATGTACAGAGCTGATTTTCTACTACATCATGCCTCTTTTAAGCAAAAGTGTAATAATCAGATAATCTGTTGATTCAGACAGCAATGCCATTCTCTCTTCCTTCTGACTGCTGTTGTCTTCTTCCAGCTGGATAATCTGTGAGGAAACCTTGTCTGTTGACCACCTTTCACTCTTTCTCTGCAAACTGTTTTTTCACCCATAGAACCCACTGGCAGTTTAGGCCTGATAACTACTGACACACAACTGAGACAGAAAAGATAGCCATTGGATGCCTCATGTGTCACGGTTACCCAATGGGATCACAGTACTTTAAATTAAGAATAACAGATTTAATAAATAGATTTATTTCAGAGATCTATCACAAACAACTTCTCTGTTTTCTTGTCTGTAACACATGGTGGCGCCACAACTCTTTAAATGAATCTTTGCATGTTTTATTTGTCTCAGGATTTACAACAGATACATTTATGCTTTAACATTTCTAACAAAGCATATATTAAAAATTCATCAACAACATAGCTAGAAAGAGTCTGAAAACATCTAGTAAAATAATGAGATATTTTGAGATATGAATAACTATGGAAATTAAGCTACTAATTTACATTTACTAATCAGTTCCAGTGTATCAGTATAGAACATTTATTTCAGACCATGACAGAAGTCATTCCTTTGGGGACTTGTCTTTTTCCTTGCAGCTTAACTTCTTCACACAAGATTCAGGCAAGAATGGTACTTTCTCTAGGCGGGACAAGTAAGTTAAGGGCTGGATAGTGCTGCTGATGTTTACAAAGGCAAAACATACTGGCTGCACATAGCAAGTGAAGATCTTATGTGGATAATGGTCTTCAAAGGGGAACATGGCAACTGGTGGGAGATAGTTGCTCACGATGATGATCAAGATAGACAGCACCATCTTAAATGCCTTTCTTTTCATTGGATTCATCTCATCTTTACCAGAGCCTCGTGAGCGTTTCAGTGCCCAGAGGATGGCCACGTTACACACAACCATCCAGGTGAAAGCAAACAAGACCTCACCAGTGAAAACCTTCTCAAAGTTGTGAATGCCACCAACGGTTTTGGCTGAAGCATAAGCAAAAGTGAGCAACAGTACCACAATGGTCAGGCCGATCCTGTATTTGATGTCCTTCAGCTGTCCGAATGCGATGGGGAAAAGAACGGCTATAAAGCGATCCAGACAGACGCATGAGAGGAAGAGTGGCCCACTGGTGTCCTTCACGCCATAAGAGAATTTCATAGCCCTATAACCCATAGCACTCCTCCAGTGGTAGAAATTGAGGAAAGCTATGATCGTCATGAATCCAAAGTAGGCATCCATGAAAGCCAGGCAGCCCAGGAAGATGTCAGAAGTTGAAGGCTCCTTACGGGTGTTTATTAGGTTTGCTATGACCAGGATGTTGGCAGGTATTCCTATGATCACGTTGAAGCACTGTATAGCTAGGTCAAAAACGACACCGGCCACCATATCTTCACACCCATCGAACACACTGAAGACGTGTGTCGCATTGACTGAATTGGTCGTCAGGTTAGAGGAGGGCAGGCTGCTTCTGAAGATGTAGCTGAATCTTGTGTCGTGACGTAGTTGACCCTCCATGACTTCTGAGGATCTGAAATGAGACTCTAGAAAGAACAGTAAAAATTATATGTTAATTGAACTTGAAATGGCAAGCTCACAAATTCAGTTTTGAATATAATATCAGACTGACTGAAACTAGAAGGACAGTGTCATTTTTCTGTCAGTGATTTCGATTTTGTGCTATGATACTGCATACAGTGAACTGCACAAACCAAAGCAATTCATGCTCTAATGTTTTTAGCAGGAAAACCCACAATTTCAACCCGCAATTCTTTGCAATTGCAAAGGTAAATAATCAGTGAGCAAGTCACCTGCTGACTTTGCTGGATGGCAAAATAAATATTTTACGATTCCCCAATTTTATTTAAAACTCCAAAATCGTGGCCAAAATCACATTTTTTTTAAATTTGTATTTATTTTTTTTTTTTTAAATCCAGCAACCTTTAGATTCTTCAGCATTAGTAGGATCGTTGTAGAGTGAAAGCTTTTTTGGAAAGCAAAGCATGCATGGGTTAAGTGCAAACTCCAGATCTTGAATAAATTCTTTTTCCAGGACGCTTGGGTGTATTTTCAGCAGGATTCTTTTTTGAGAATGTGCTGTTTGGAGGTGTAGTCAGCAAATCAGACTAAGGCAATGATACATTTTATATGCATTCAGTATGGTATTTTAAAGGCAATCAGTAGACAGTCCTTAGGCCTGGTTTCACAGAGATTAAAGGGGTCATATAATGCCACTTTTACAAGATGTAAAATAAGTCTCTGATGTCCCCAGAGTGTGTATGTGAAGTTTTAGCTCAAAATACCCCACAGATAATTTTTTTTTTTATAGCATGTTAAATTTGTCAATTTTTGAGGGTGAGCAAAAACACTCTGTTTTTGTGTGTCCCTTTAAATGCAAATGAGCTGCTGCTCTCAAGAAGAGGGTGGAGTTTCAAGAGCTCATGTTAGCAGCTCAGATTACCTCACGCAGACTCACATTCCCCCAGTTTCACAGACAAGGCTTAAGCTAGTCCTAGACTGAAATGCATGTTTGAACTGTTTTAATTGAAAGAAACTTGCACTGATATATCTTAAAGGGATAGTTCACCCAAAAATGAAAATTTGATGTTTATCTGCTTACCCCCAGGGCATCCAAGATGTAGGTGACTGTTTCTTCAGTAGAACACAAATGATGATTTTTAACGCTAGCTGTTGCCGTCTGTCAGTCTTACAATGCGAGTGAATGGTAACACAATTGTGGCGACCAGGGCGGGCGAGAGCCGTGAGGGAATGGCGCGAGGCCGGTGGCGCGAGTGTTAATGAGCATTACCTGGGAGGCGCACCGGCCTTGAGTCCCTCAAGGAGTAGCTCGGGGAGCATAAAAGGAGGAACGACTACAGTGAAGGACGAGAGAGGACCAGGCCTGGACTTTACTTTGTTTTATTATGTTTGTGTGGCCGGCAGACGTCCGCGAGGGTCTGTCGGCATTACTTTCGTTTTGTTCTTTGTTTGTTTTGTATTAAAGTTTTGTTGAATGTTCGCCGGTTCCCGCCTCCTTCTTCCCGTATCTACTAACCGTGTTACAACAATTTATAAGAGTTAAAAAAAAACATGCACAGACAAATCCAAATTAAACCCTGCGGCTCATGACAGCACATTGATGTCCTAAGACATGAAATGTTTTTTCTCGTCTGTGCGAGAAAACGAACATTATTTATATAATTTTTTTTACCTCTTAATACACCATTATGTCCAACTGCGATCAGCATTCGCTTAGTAAGGTCTGATCACTCATTGAAGTATATGCGTGAGACATCACTGCCGTTGTCAGAGCACGATCAGACATCACTAACCGAGTGCTGAACGCAGAGTCACCTACATCTTGGATGCGCTGGGGGTAAGCAGATAAGCATCAAATTTTCATTTTTGGGTGAACTATCCCTTTAAAATATGTCAGTGCCATTGTTTTTCCTCAAGATGCACACCAGTAATGTTTTTTCTAGGGTATGTTTATAAAAGCTACTTAAATATCCTAATTGAAATAAGGCTTAATCCTGGCTAAGCCTAAGCCCCGTCTGTGATTCCAGGGCTTAAAATGTCAGAAACTGTTCATCCGTTTATGTTAAAACCGGAGTCAGACAATGATGGAGAGACTCAAGAAGAAGTGACAACATGTAGAATGCAACAGGATGTTTCTGAATGGTTAGTGGACAAATTTATGAGTCCCTTTGCTTTGAACTTTGAGTGTCGTAACTTTGCAGATGTTGTTTATGCTCGAACAGCAACATTACACACTAACTTAAGTTAAAAAAGTGAAATCATAATCTGCCACCCCTTTAAGCCTGGATTATGCCTTAGTTCAATTGGGGCATTTAATATGCCAGTGTAAGATGATTTCATTTAAACAGCTCAAACTTGCATTTTAGTCTGGAACTAGACATAAGCCTTGTCTGTGAAACCAGGAGTTAAAGTTGATTTCACAGTTTTTTTTTTTTTTTCTTTTCACTTCCGCTAATAGTTATAGGACTTATGAAAACATTCCTCTGGTGTGAAAGCCCTATAGTTTGACTCTCAGTAGAAAGATAAGGGCCTTTCACACCGAATAGTTCTAGAAACTCAGTTCTAGAAACTCAGTTCTAGAAACTCTGAACTAGCCACTAGGATAGTTCCCTGAAAACTAATTTATTCCCGGGGCCATGTTCCTGGTTGCATTCACACCGGGAATAGGAACTGTTCTTAACTGTTCCACCGACAGTGGCATCTTTAAGTGTGGTATTTACAGAAACGAAAAAACGGTGGATGAAGGATGCCGTGATCGGAGCTGTGTTTGTTGTGTTGTGGGTTTCGTAATAATGCAGATGGAATATAAATGCATAATTTACACAACTGAAAGAGCAAAAAGTGGGGGTAAGAGACAAAATCTCCATGCCAATTTTCAGTATTACATATCATTGAGGCAGAGAAAAGAACACAACCCTGCAGACAGCAGGTAAATGCTGTTATCAGTGTTTTCCAAGTTCGTGAAGTAAATATGTTTACACAGCTTTTTAAAAATGCCAGTGTTGACCAATCAAGGTATATCTATGACACTGATAGTTCCTATAGTGCTGGTTTAGACCATAGACTGTAAAAAAAATATGGACGTAGCATCCGTGACGTCACCCATAGAGTTCTGAACAGCAGTTTTGAAGCGAAAATGAGGCCGCTGCCATCTTAGCTGCGCGTCACCGCACGTCACTCCCGGATAACTGAAAATGGGCGGGGAGGTGGTTTGAGCTGATGTGATTGGTTGCTGAAACCACGCCCGCCTAGCTCGACGTGACCACGTTAGCAAGCAAAGGAGCTATCTATCTAGATACTATCTAAATTATTAATAAAGATAAGTTTTAACATCAGAAAGTTCTAAAGGTTTACTGTCAATTTACGGTGTTTTTTTAAGATATAGATGCTCCAACACCAGTAATTTGTGTTGGGTGTGCAAATAACAATATGGAACATCAAATGGGACTTCATACCTTTATAATAGAGATCGCGAGATGAATCCAATCTGTGGCACTTGGGTAAAATATAAATGTCCATTGCAAAATAAAAAAAAAAACATTTCACATTTCTTCTGAATGATCTGCTCTCTGTCATCGTTCTTCAAGAAAGGATGCAATCTGAGCAGCGATCGTATCTAACAAACAAATGAGCCTGTGTCCAAAGTATATAGTATATATAAAGTATATTTTTTTCAAAATAGTGCAGCAGTTTTAGTTATAATATCCAAGCAGCGCTTTCAGAGTTGTATATCCTCCTGGTATTGTCATTGTAGTAAATCTCGCAATCAAAACTTTCAGCCAATGCCACGATCCAACAACGTGTGTTCTGTTTCTTCCCCGTGCATGCACACAGACACACATCAGTCTCGAATATTATGCAGCAAGCCATATTTTATATAATTGTATAAAATAATCGAGAAAAAAAGCACAAAAACGGCTGAGATGCCAAATTCAGCGGCAGCTGAGGTAAAGTGACAGCTCACAGACAGCAGTGCAATCTACCTGTCACTCAAGTGGCCACTCCCTTAATTATGCAGAACTTTAAGGTTTAATATAATTGAAAAATATAAATAAAAAAATTCACCCCCCTCAGAGTTGTCATGAAGGGCAAAAATAGCAGTATAGACCAAAACCACAATTTGAACCAACTTGTAAACATGTTTTTTTCTGCTATAAACAGATATATAACATTTTCTGCTATAACATGGGACTCTATGAGATTCTGCTCTCTTTTGGAGCCTGTCCCTAGCGGCCAGTCGATGAATCGCAGTTTAAGTTACTTCCGTATTGGCTTCACAAGAGAAAGGGGGAGGTTGCTGCTTGGTTTAGACCCTACTCTGAAGGAGGAGCTAATGTAGTTCCCCCAAAAGGAGTTCCTAGAACTAAAATCGTTCCTAGTTCCTGTGGTGTGGACACGGCAAAATCCGTGTACTTAAACCAATAGTTTTAGGAACTATGAAAAGGTTCCTCTGGTGCAAAAGCCCCTATAGTTCTTCCTCACTGGAAACTAAATCTTATCAGTAAACTGATGCCATCACTTTCCCCTTGAATGCCCAATACAATAGTTTCTGGTTCTATGTCATGTGATGGAAATAGCAGATATTAAAGGGATACTCCACCGTTTTTTTCATATTAAACTATGTTATTCCCTTAACTAAGACGAGTTGATACATATCTCTCTTGTCTCAGTGCGTGCACTAAATCGCTCTGTCTTGCGGCGAAACTTTGTTAGCACTTAGCTTAGCCCAGTTCATTTAATAGGGGCCAAGCAGAGAAGCTACCAAACACCTCCACGTTTTCCCTATTTAAATACAGTTACTCGAGTAGTGTAACTCGACCTATAGGACGATGACACAAAACAAAACGTTGTGCTTTTCTAAGCGTGTAAAATGGATAACTATATTGTATGGTGGAATACCATAGCAAGTGTTCGGGAGCACTTTGACTTGGCGCAGTAATATCTTCACTCGTGAAAAGTCCCCCGCTCCCTCTCCTCCTATCTCTCATTTCCGTCAATAGAACCAATGTGACTTTTACAGGAGAGGGAGCGGGGGCCGGTGAGAGGACTTTTCACGAGTGAAGATATTAATGAACTGGGCTAAGCTAAGTGCTAACAATGTTTCGCCGCAAGACAGAGCGATTTAGTGCACGCATTGAGATGAGAGAGGTATGTATCAACTCGTCTTAGTTAAGGGAATAACATAGTTTAAAATGAAGAAAAACTGTGGAGTATCCCTTTAAATTTGTAATCCCACAATACCAAAGTCTGCAATTGAAGTCAGAGATTTCAATATACCTTTTCAAATTTTACCAACACTCTTAAATGTCGCCAATGTTCTCATTTGTGTTCCATTTTTGTTTCTCCTAAGGAATTTTAGAGAAACTTTTGAGACCCAAGTAACATATGAGCAATAACTTTATCTTTTTAGTAGCTTCAAGCTACCAAAGTAAGACAGTTTGTGGATCATGTCACATTTTGTGATCTAACAATGCATCAGCTACCACAAACAAGCAGGATAATCTACCCCTGAGGATGTTTTCCTGCTATCCGGCTGCATATCCCCACAGGAGTGCAATCGCTGCACAAACACGAGTGCACAGGAACACATCTGTGTAGAAGCACCTGTCGAGAGGGACTTCCATCAGGGTCTGTACAACACATGAGTCCCGCCCTGTTTCCACAGCATATATAAGGGCACACTTCGCTATGTGCGAGGCACTTGCAATTGTAGCAACATATTCACAATGTCCAACTTATTAAATTATCATATTTTGCACAACAAATGACATTAAAGGAACTTTTAGGACTGATAAACAACATATAAACTTGGGGAGGTCATAAGTGCGGTAACATGCAGTAATATCAGTGTAAACATAGACCAGTTACAAAAGTAAAATCCCTATCATACATGACTACCCCCTCCCAAATCAAAGGAAACTGAGTAAAAAAAAAATCTAAAGTAAGAAAGTAAACATTAAATATCATGTTTTCTATTAGTTTTACAACTCACACCTGTGGGTAGGTTGTGGCAACAGCGCTCTTTGTATTTAACATTAATTTACACAGATTAGGGTAAACTGTAGATGTGTGCTCTGTTTTATAAAAGTATGAAAATCACAGTTGTATGGCACTGAATCGGCACTGTAGTACTTCTTGCATGGCTCGTCTAATCAGAGTTTAGAGTCAGAACTATTCATCTATGAAATTTTATTTGTTAGCTACTACAAAACATGTCAAACATATAACATACAAAAGACTGATGAAGGTCTGTGGTTCATCTGTCCCCTTTATAGTAGAGCTTATGTGAAGCACCTCCCTGTTAGATCTGAAGCTTCATGTGTTCTTGTCATGCTTTTCTCTGTACCAATGCTCCACAGGGGCCTCAAAGGCCCTCGTGGCCCTGAGCATGTCCCTGACCTACTCTCTCTCTCTGCCTTTAGGATAAACTCTCTCCAGTGGGAGCATGTGTGCTGAGAAGGATTAGGAGGATTCCTTGAATTGACTGTTAATCAATTGACTTTTTTTTTTTTTTTTTTTTTTTTTTTTTTTTTTTATAATAATGGGCACTTGATTTGATAAAGTGTGTCCATTTATATATTCAAGTTGGTCAGGTCTGTTTTTGCTTTATTGAGCACAAATGGAAATCTATATCAGTAGTCATCAGTTTTTATGAATCTGATCTACTCATCATAAGATGACAAGTTGATTATTCTGTGTGATTTCAATAAAATTTTAGTTTAATTCTGTGAATTTTGTATTTCACAACTTTGTCTACATAAAGAATAGAAAAATAGGTTGTGGTTTTAACTCTCTACCTTCCTTTAACTTTTTAACAGTAATAGTTTAAAAAAACATTTTTTTCAAACTAGTACAATTTATGCTTTATTAATAATAATAATAATAATAATAATAATAATAATAATAATAATAATAATAATAGTAATAATAGTTAAAAATAAAAGTTGTGTTAAATCAAAATCAATTTCTATCATATTAACACTTTAAATCTTTAAAAAAAAGTACAAAACTTGATTTGGAAAGTACCCAAAACAACAAATGTAAACTAATAATTTAAAGTTTGTTTATAAAATTAGAAGATATTCTAAAGACCTGTTCCTGGAGGGCCACTGTCCATTAGAGTTCAGATCCAACCCCAATTAAACACACTTGAACCACCTAATCAAGATCTTACTAGGCATAATAGAAACTTTCCAGGCAGGTTTGTTGATGCAAGTTAGAGCTAAACTCTGTACAGGAGGTTTGGACACCCTTGTTTTAAAGCAACCAATACAATGGCAAGATCATCCTTTTTTATGTAAAAGGTTAGTGGAATACCAACATTATAAAAAGCATGCAGCAGTACTTATGGCTTTTAATATTTAAAAAAATCATAATTAAAGACAGATAAGACAAGAAATGGCATTCTTCTTACCGGATAGATGATTTTTTTCGTAAAGATGTGGGTCAGATTGTGGAGTCCCCTTTATAAACATCACGAGGCCTTTAGGAATTACAATTGTTGGTAGGAGGGAGGATCTTTTTTGAGATGCTTTCTGGACTCGGTCCCTGATGGTGAATTAGACTGTGTTTTCTAGATTCTTCTGTCCTCACAGGATCAGAGCTGTTTTGGTGGGTGTTTTTTCTTGATAAAAGCTCATAATGAGTTTTATATAATGTTGTGCTTTTGATTATTTTAAATAAGTCAAATGCATTTATTTTTTTATAAAACGAGGCGTTTTGAAAAGATAATTGAGAATGAAGGAAGAATGTATTTCAAATTTAGATTTCGCTTTTACTGTCTATTCTTGAATCATAAAAATAACATCTGCCTGCAAGTGAATCAGCCATTTTTTGCTTCATTCTAAATTGACAAAATGTTTTATTTAACATACACCAACAAACTGAAGATATCTGCAATGATTTCGACATTATAAGTAGCCTACGGTACTTTATCATTTACATTAAACTTACATTAATCTTTAGATTACTATGCTTAGATGTGTCTTTTAATCAAGACAGTGAAAAGACTGCATAAAGTCGGTCAGATCAGAGAGAATAAATGGGTTTGGTGAGGCATGAGACCTTCATCGACTGAGATCCAGCCTGTCGCACAACACCTCTCCCCTGACTCCGACTTACATGCTCCAAAACCCGGTCTGGGGGCGGATTTGCATCTTGGGACTGGTCCTGGTTTTATACCACCGACCCAGAGGCCCTCATGTCAGTCTTTCATTGCAAACAGAGAGCACAGGTGCAGGACTCTGCTGCCGATATGTGCGCTTGCATGACTGCTGTGTGTTATGCACCTATAATCTTATGTATTAATGCAGCGATGCATTTCTCTTTATTTCTCTTATGAAATACAGATGAGTTGGAATTACCCTGGATTCATTTATTAACTGAACATGGTAAGGCAATATTCAGTAGCATTTTTTTGTGGGTAATGGTTGTTAATTAGTGCAGTTTAACAGATGCATTGTAGCATATCCTTTCTCATTTTCTTTTCAATTTCTAAATTCATTTATTTTGGGGAAATGGGAACTTTATCTATTTTCATTAAGTTTTTTTTTTTAATCAAAAATTAGCTTATCCTGTGATATTCCTTATTTTACATCAATGACGTATTATTTGTTCTCAAATTACAGGGATGGAGTTTAGCACACTAAATGATTGGAAAAGTCCTGCATACGTCACCGGAGAGATGAGAGTTGTTTCATTTTATTTAAACATTACAAGGTCAAAAACTTTTTAACGAAGGAAACATACGGGAGGCATATGGATGAGTTGTTTACAATGAGATCCATTACATGCATTTTAAAAAATAAAATTGTGTGAATTTTCTTTTCATTCCAACTTTAACAACCAATAGATAAAATCAAGTCCAGTCTCATATTTATTCTTGTTTGATAAGCTGTTTCACTCACAAAGTATGTTATACTATGCATGTAAAAATGGATGTAACTTCTATTTTATGACACTTCAAACTCAGTGTTAGTTGTAATAAAATGCATTAAAAATCACTGAAATAGGTTTAAAACTTGCCTAAGAAAATAAATTCTTTGACAGATCTCCATTGATTTTTATATAAGATCTACAGTGATTTTATACACAACTGCTGCGTCACCTGATTTCTTTTGGATCAGTGAGGAAAAGTTCTTTGGATGCTGCATTTTGCATATTAATTGCATCTTAATCTCAGTTAACTTCTAGAACAGAAGTGCCATCCAGCAAAGCTTTGCCACAGTTCTATCTCACTAATTGTAATAGAGCTGGACAGGATGGGAGGATTCTTGTCTTTAATGGCAAGAGAGGGCAGTAGTGATCTGTGCTGAGTGATCTGCTAGAGACTGGTCTCCTTTACATGATTAAGTTACACAATTTAAATTTGCAAGCAATATTCATCAACAAACATGACATTCTAATAATAGCTGGTGAGACATAATCAAATAATTGCAAAAGGAAACTATTAGCCATTTTTTCTGATATGTGACAGCTTAAAAGGTTTGGTCAGATCAGATTGTGTTATCAGCTGTTATTTGCACAAGATTTTACTGTGTGTCCGGCCATTTCATCGGAGAGCATCCTTCTTAAAACCATTGTTACGTAAATTGTTGTATTACATTCAGTGCAAGGATGGTTTTTGCGAAAGATTGTGTGAACTCTTGGTTCTATACACCACACTGTCAATATCACAAATGAATGCTCCTTTTTACTTGCGTACATAGGTAAGTGCTATGTGAAAGTGGATAAAGACCTTGGCTTGCTATGTCAGCCAGTAATGGATTGACTCTGTTAGTGGATGATGCTTCAGATGTCTTATTAATCTCTAGCGTCTGAGCTCAGTAAGCCAGAATCCATTAGGGCTTGGAAAACAGGGCATCTATCCATGATTTAACAGTCATGGCCATCACACACTTTCTCACAACACATCTGTATATGTCTAGTTAAGAAAGCCTGCAACCACAGCTTGTTTGACGAAGTGGAAATTTAGTTGCACACAGTCATTGTGCAGTTATGTATTGTGAAATAGCCAACATACAAAACACATTTTCTTAATTATTATTTTATCTGCTTTCCAAGAAAAAAGAAAAATCTGAAAATCACACACCTCAAGTCATGAAACGGAAGTTGTGATCATTTTTTCTTCCCTGTTGTGACACAACTAAGTAAAACGACTCTTCGAACAAGAAAAAAATGCAGGGTGGGACTTGTTGTCCATAGGGCAATTGATTGGATGGTTGTGGTTTGCTATTGGTTGAATTCATGTGAGTGACAGGTTGCCCCGCCCTCGCATTAGTAAACACATCATCAGAGAAGAGATGTCGCTGTAAGAGGGAGGGGAAGTTATTTTGATTAAAGATTATGAGTCACATGATTTTTTAAAAACATGAATTGTTAATTTTGATTTTATGGTGACTTAAGATTTTTCTCTATAAAACAAGGCATACATATTGATTTACTTCTAAAGTCATTTTGAAGTGTGTGCTTGTAGTTCTTGTCAATGCATTTTTAAATACTTTAATAAATTAAAAAATGATCTTTAATGTCAATTTAATTTTAAATATAATTGGTAACACTCAATAATAAGGTCCTATTAGTTAGCATGCTTAAGGCATTAACAAACATTAACAATTATCAGTATTTTTTTCTCAGTATTTAGTAATCTTTGTTAATTTTAGTTAATAAAAATATAACTGTTCATTGTTAATTCATGTTACACTTAAAAGGTATATGTACACTTAAAGGGTTCTCTCAGGCACTTCATAACATTTTAAGGATTCCTATCATGGAATAATTTTATGGATTTATTTTTAATGAATTTAGTTTTAATACATTTTTAATTGTAATTCAGTTTTATGAATTAAACAGCTTGTAACTTAAACCCAGAGTTTCTTTCGGTCTCCTCCCCCCTTTTAAAGTGCAAGTGATGTTTAAATAGTTCATTCATTCATTCACACTGCAAAAATGCTTTTCTTACGGAGGATTTTTTTTGTCCTATTTCAAGTACAAATATCTAAAAATTCTTAAATCAAGATGAAAATTATATATGATATTTAGTCTTGTTTCCTAGGGGGATCTAAATTAAGTGCATTTTTATTTACTTAAAATTATCAATATCTGCCAGTGTGGTAATAAAAATTTTAATTATTTTGTTTCTCAAACATAAATCAAGATTATTTGGAATTTACAGTAGCCCCGTCCACCAATATCACACAAGGTTAAAAAAAACATATTTCATTAATGGTTTCAGTGGTGTAAGCAGTAGCGCGGTGAGCGCACAGAACCAACTTGTGACGCGAATGATTGGGTTCTAATCTGTCCTTCGCCGAGCTCACTCTTTTCCCTTTTCCCATATCATATCGTATATCATATCATATCAGAAAAGAATTTATTTTCAATAAAAATTAAGAAAATATTCTAAAATTGCCTAATGAATGTTTAATAATGATAAAATAATTTACACTCTGTTATTATTGCATCCTGTTAATTTACAAAACATAGGTGCAAATAGTACCTATGTATCTGCCAGTATAAAATATAAATAGCATCTAAGTACCATTTACACTTATTTCATAGAACTGCTACTTTTAGCTTTCATGATAAATAGAACATAATTTGCAAAATAATAAAAAAAAAAAAATGCATTTTTCTTTTTTTTGCAAGTGGGATACATGAAAATGAATATTAGTTCAGTAACTTACTGCTCTGCCAGTTTTCACCTTTGATATTATAGCGGTGATAAGAATTAAACTTGCATTGACTCAGAAGTATGCAGACGTCATTTTGTCACGTGCTGTTGCCACGATAAATCGTAATATCGGAGCTCCATTGATAATGGCTTTTCATAGTCGTGGTGCACGTGCTTAACTCCGAGTCAACCTACTCAGAGTGGATTGAACTAACTCAATTCAACAGTTCTGAAACAGAAAACTCAGAGTTTCCCATTTCAGGGTAAGTCAACTCAGAGTTCAAGTTTCAACCCGGAGTTGGTTGAACGTCCTTATTGAAACGGGCCCCTGGTTAAGTAGCAGAGGGGGTTGTTAATCAGTTTCAGCTGTTTTGGTGATAATGAAATTAACAACAGGTGCACTAGATGGGCAACAATGAGACAACCCCTAAAACAGTAATGGTTTTACAGGTAGAGGCCACTGACATTTTTCTTTTCTGACTGTTTTTCACTAGTTTTGCATTTGGCTAGGGTCAGTGTCACTACTGGTAGCATGAGGCGTTACCTGGACCCTACAGAGGTTGCACAGGCAGTCCAACTCCCCCAGGATGGCACATCAATACGTACCATTGCCAGAAGGTTTGCTGTGTCTCCCAGCACAAGAGCATGGAGGAGATTCCAGGAGACAGGCAGTTACTCTAGGGGAGCTGGACAAGGCCGTAGAAGGTCCTTAATCCATCAGCAGGACCGGTATCTGCTCTTTTGTACAAGGACGTTATGCTGCCTGTAACATCGTTCAGCATGACAGGTTTGGTGGTGGGTCAGTGATGGTCTAGGGAGGCATATCCATGGAGGGATGCACAGACCTCTACAGGCTAGACAATGGCACCCTGACTGCCATTAGGTATCAGGATGAAATCATTGGACCCATTGTCAGACCCTACGCTGGTGCAGTGGGTCCTGGGTTCCTCCTGGTGCACGACAATGCCGGGTCTCATGTGATGAGAGTATGCCAGTGATGTCCTTTTCCAGATCTGGGAGGAAATACCCCAGGACATCATCCGTCATCTCATTAGAAGTCTCATACAAGCATGTGTGGGCGATACAAGCTACTGAGTACCATTTTGAGTTGCTGCAATGAAATTTCAGCAAAATGGACTAGCCTGCTGCATTTTTTTCACTTTGATTTTCGGGGTGTCTTTTGAATTCAGTCCCCTGTAGGTTGATAATTTTCATTTCCATCAAACGATGTGGCATCCTTTCGTTCCTTTCCATCCTTTGTCACCTTGACACAGGCTACTAGCAGAAACATTGATGAATAAACAAGCCTATATGGTTCAGTGAGTATGCATTTGTTTTCCTTTTACTATCCTTTCGTTCCTTACATATTACCCAGTCCATATCAGTATAGATATCCAGCATGAAAATGTTCCCCATTGAGATCTGATGTGTTTTCAAAGTGTTACTTTAATCTATTTGAGCAGTGTACATACGTTTATTATTATTATAAATAACACAAAATCAAACAAAATATTAATAGGTCCGGAGCACTACACGCCTGTCACAATGTGGAAAAAAATCTGATTCATAGCGATTTGCAGAGAGACTGTGGGAAGTTACACGATGAGAGGTACTGTACGCTGTGATGGCTCCGACAGCAGAGACAGCATGGGGAGCTGTAATGATAATCACTTCTCTTTAGTTTCCACAGTAGGCAGTCTCCATATAAACACCATCTTTAAAAACTAGATGGAACCATAACCATGCTGATGATACCACCTCTCAAGAGTGTGAACATTTTATCAGATAATTTAAGTGTGATCATTTAATTTATAATGGTGTTCAATTCTCAGGATAGATAAGGGATGGATAAGCCTTGTTTCCCCATTGTTTATTTATTTATTGTGGAAAGAAATGGTTCAATGAACGAAAAAAACTCAAAGGAGTGGATTGGGGCAGATGTGCGAATGCCCGACCCACCAATACCAGGGGTCATTTATTTTAGGTTTGTTTTGTCAGACCAGGTTGCTTATGAAACCTGGCAACACTGGGCACAGCTCAGGATAGTCACTGGTGAATGGCTTGGGACCCGGCACATTCTTGTGGTGCTAATCAGCGTTGTCAGCACATCCTTTTCCTCCATCTCTAGTGTGATTAAGCCATTTGACCTTTAAAGCTCAGGTGATGTGTGCCCAGAACTGAGTATTCAGATAGCTGTATGCGGATCCAGTACCTCCATGGGGTTACCAGCCAAATGAGATACAGTGATCGAGAAGCTCACGAATAGTTTTCTCTGTAAACCTTTATGGTTTAGGTAAGAAGCTCTCTAGGTTTTAAAACAGACGTCTCAGCTTACGTATGTAACCATGGTTCCCTGAGAACAGGGAACGAGACTCTGCGCTGACTGCACTATGGAGAACGTCCTCCGTGACCCGTGCTCGAAATGCCAAAAATCACCACACTCCAATCCTATTGGCCGGGGACAGCCTATCACGTCAAACGGCGCGAACCGTGACGTATAAAGGGAGCGCCTGGGGAAACAGCCGACATCATCTTGTCTTTGAGCGACTGTAGCAGGCATCCCGCCGCATGGCATGAAAGCGCAGAGTCTCGTTCCCTGTTCTCAGGAAACCATGGTTACATATGTAAACTGAGACGTTCCCTTTCGAAAGGGAACTTTACTCTGCGCTGACTGCGCTATGGGGAACGATATACACATGCCGCCATGCTAGAGGAGAATGCCAGTCCAAATGTCTGGACACACATCCGGCAGTTCCAGGGAAAAACCAGGGGCAGAAATCCAAGGCTGTCAGTGACAGTATTCCCTACGGCCAACAGCCCAGGCTGAGCCTAAAAGAGGCCTTCCGAAAAAAGCCTACCAAGGCTGCTCGAGCATCTGGAACCAACAGCCCGAGAGGGGGTGGTCCCTTTAAGGGAATGTGGCCGAGGAACCAAAGGAACCTCGGCCAGTCACTCGGGGGGAAAAATCCATCCCGCTGCCACCAAGGAGGCCTAGCCAGATCTAGTGAAGCTAAATCTGGCCTAGCCAACCTTGTCTGATATACAGAATCTCCAAGCGCAAACTCCAGAGAGGAGAGCAGGAAAGAGTGACTGCGAAAGGGCAAAACATTTTGTTTCTCCATTGTTTTTAGATCAGTTATGCTGTTCGCAATGCTAGTTCTTTCCTTCACTAAGGGTGCGTTCACACTTGTCATGTTTGGTTCGATTAAAACGAACCCTGGTGCGATTGCTCGGTTAGTGCGGTTCATTTGAACATATGTGAACGCTGCCATCCGAACCCTGGTGTGCACCAAACAAGCGGACCGAGACCGCTGAAAAGATGGGTCTCGGTCCACTTCCAAATGAACTCTGGTGCGGTTCGAAAGATATATGAACGCAACACGGACCAAAGACATGTAACCGAACCAAAAACAGGAAGACGAGACCCTAAAAAGGACAGAATCCTCACGCATGTCGGTTTTTCTTGTCATAGTCGCGGGTTTGCCCATCACAGGCATCCGACACGCGTCTCCATGCAGCAGATCATTTGTGTGTGTGTGACTGATGGATTCCCGCCGCTGTTTTGACTACTTTACACATTTTATAAGCTCTTCACGAGTTCACAGCTGGCCAAAATACCATCACATGCAGGCTACGCAATAAATTAATTATAATTAATTATACTTTTTAAACACAGAGACATATTTGTTCAGAAAAACACAGTTTAATAATAAAAAAAGCAATTTTAAATTTAGTTTTCTCCCCCTGCTGTACCAAACCCGTACCGAACCATGACAAAAATGAGGTACATACCGAAAGCATCATGTTTGTGTACCGTTACACCCCTACTATTCACGCACTTACACTCCATGATGTTTTATCTTCTGCAGAACTGCTGGCTTAGATGAAGAATAAACTAGTCAAGGCCTCAAATGAATTATGCTTCCACACTGCCAGAGAACTGAGTTATCGATCACACAGATGTCCCGATAAATGAGCTAATCATCAAACAATTACTTTAGCAGACACATGGGGTGAGGTAATTAGGTGATTGGAAAAACACTGATTGTGCTCTTAGTATAATTTCAGACATTTAGTGAGATTTACTGAGTGTAATATACAGAGTTTACACTTTTAACCTCTCTGTTTGTTGTCCTTTATCTACAAGAAATAAATAGCACAATGCGGTACACCAGCTTCCAGCAGTGTTGTTTAGGGCTTTTCTCATGATAAAATGTGTTATCAGTGGTGGGGAAAACACATCACAGTCATAATGGAGACCACAAATGGAGTCTTTATCAGTTGAGTTCATCTGACAGCTAATATTCATGGTGCTGGCATCTACTAACAGTCAGTAAATGAAAACAATAGATTGTAAGGAAATAAAGAAGGCTGCGTATAGTGAGTCACAGTATTTTGTTTGTGCACCCTTTCCTACTGTTTTGTTAGTGAAGATACTTACAAAAGATTTCGCAACAAATGCAAATGAAGCTCAGTCAGGAACACACAAACAAAAGATAAATGCTTCAATAGTGTTCTGACAGAAAAATGAATACTAATCATTATCATATACATTCAAATATTTACAGTCTTATTAGTTTTGTTCTATTCTACATAATATGTAGACGCAATTGCTCTTTATAATGAATAAATTACATTTAGGCTTTTATTCATGTCAGTATCAATCAGTGGACATACATATGTAACGGCATACAATAGGGGCAGTAGGCCGCTCAAGTTATCCAACGAAATGACTATAAAGGCACTGGTGCATTACACAGTCTCTATATTTCTTTGAAAGGAGAACAACTCTTAAAGCTATACAACCAATGGACAAACAACAAAATCAAAATATCAACAAGATACAAAAACATACACAGAATACAAACAAAAAATGCAACAATGAGGCGACCATATTGATTAACTTAGGCTGAAAATCTTAGACTGGAAGTAACAGCCTCAGTTAGTTCTAGTACAACCATTCAAACTTGTCACACATCCACACATGCAATGTAATATACAACCATCAAACAAATTAACTGATGGTGTTACCACTGCATCACACCACCATCTTATAACTGAGATACTGTCTCATCTAGAACAAGGCCCACTGAAGCAGCCAAAAACAGACAAATACACTATGCCATACTCAGTAACACTTTATAATGCTATTATAAAAGGTTCAAACATTCACAATAAGCTATACCGTATATGCTCATTTACCTTTTTAGTGTTTAAAAAAACAAACAAATTAAATGAATAAAGCTCTCTACGAACTTGATGTGCAATACAGAGCAATATTGTGAGTTGTATTACTGCATAATACATTTTTAACAAGCAGAATTACACAGTCAAAATACACATAAGTCTCACTTTTAGTTATGTTTTTTAATTATTATAGTATTATAGTATTTTGAAGGACAAAACCATAAACTTTAACTACTGGCTTTACATCATCAAGCCAGCTGTCACTTTACTTTGGTGTGAGGGCCTGTGCGGTTGCATGCTTGACACAGCCCTTATATGACGTAGCCCTGTTACTGATGTGCAATTATTTGACAAATGATTCAGTGGGTAAATGCCGTGCAGTTTTACGTGTTTAAAACAATTGTACTAAAAGTAAATTTGAACGAGCCCACAGTATTTTCAAGTAATGGCTAAATATTTTTATGCAACACATACTGTATTTAATCTCACTGCCATAGACTTGGTCAACAGACTTGATAAAAAGCGTTAATGAAGTACAAAGTTAAAGTAAGTATATGAGTCTCTAGTAAGATATAAGTCTACATTTAAACTGATTTAAAGTATTTTTTTTTATTTTTACATTTGTATTATTAAATATTTGAGAATGCTGAAACCCAATACTTATGTTTAAAGGTGGTCTTGTTAGAAAAATGTACCTGTGGGAACGTTTTCGCGAGTCGCATAATATGTATCAATACGTACATATCACTGCAGTCTCAATGTGAAATGTTCACTGGGTGGCACTAAAAGCATGTTAACTTTTTTGCCGGACCAGATAAATGTGAATATGGTCCAATATGTTTTTATATGAATATCTGCAGTTCTGATTTGAAATTTTGTCCAGTGAGCGGCGCTGAAAGTGTAATGCTCCAATATTTTTTTAAATAACGTACCACCAACACTATACCTAAACCTACCCTAGAGTAAGCAAATGTGACATAAAAAGCATCTGTAATCGTGCCGTTTTACCTTGTTTTGATCGCTCATTCTTGAGGTCTTTTACCATGACTCGTTTTTCTCCAGATTCGTACCCAAGACTTCCTCGTCCTAAGTCAAACTCCATATCAGCTGAGCTACTGAGCAAACTTGTTATCAGAAAAGCAAAACATATGGAGCTGGTTAACCAACGCAGAATCCAAAATATATTCGTTTACAAACCGTGCACTTTGGTAAAACACGTTTTGAAGCAATAACATAATATTTTGCAAGGAGAAGTAAAAACAAGACTTTATTAATCCATAATCTGACCCGTGTGTATGAAAGTGATTAAAAGTGTTTGCTGTTTTACTGCCTCTAGTGTTCATTTCTGTTGGAAACTGCAGTGATATGTACGTATTGGTATGTATTTTTGCGACTTGCTAGTGTTTAGTAGAGCACTAGTGTTCATATAAGGGGTCAAACATTGCAGGTGTCGAAGAGGAGAAGCCTATGTGTTATAGACACCCTGTTTAACATAAGTCAGGTGTGTGTAGGGGAAATCTACCACAACACCTGCTATGCTGCTTGTATGAATAGTGTAAATACTGTATCATGTTAACATAGGTGCTGAAATAAACCATGACTGTTCTTGAATGGCCCAGCCAGAGCCCTGACTTAAACCCAATTGAGCATCTCTGGAGAGACCTAAAAATGGCTGTCCACCAACGTTTACCATCCAACCTGACAGAACTGGAGAGGATCTGCAAGGAGGAATGGCAGAGGATCCCCAAATCCAGGTGTGAAAAACTTGTTGCATCTTTCCCAAAAAGACTCATGGCTGTATTAGATCAAAAGGGTGCTTCTACTAAATACTGAGCAAAGGGTCTGAATACTTAGGACCATGTGATATTTCAGTTTTTCTTTTTTAATAAATCTGCAAAAATGTCAACAATTCTGTGTTTTTCTGTCAATATGGGGTGCTGTGTGTACATTAATGAGGAAAAAAATGAACTTAAATGATTTTAGCAAATGGCTGCAATATAACAAAGAGTGAAAAATTTAAGGGGGTCTGAATACTTTCCGTACCCACTGTACTTACACTACCATACAAAACGTTTACTTAATTAAGATAGAATTTAAAATAATAGTATTATTGTGAAATACTGACCCTCACTTGCACTCACTTGGCCATCACCTGCACATATTTTCCATCAGCACTACAATCTGCAACAGGATAAGGGCATACACCTCACAGTCACTCTTTTCTCTTTTGCTTTGTCCAAAATTGCATCATTAACTGGTTGGATGGTACAGTGGTCACGTGGTATAAGTAGTAGCTCTCTGAAATTAGGTGTGTTCGACTTGAAGCGGTGCTGCGATGGGTGCATGACATCAAAGTACTGCAAAAGCGTTTTGAAATCATACGGATCTGTCTGCTCTCTAATTGCTCTCACAGTACTTTGCAAATGTATTTTTTTTTTTTTTGGAAAGTATAATCGGTAACACTTTACAATAGGGTTTATTAGTTAATTTATTAACTAACATGAACTAACCATGAGCATTACATTTGTTACTGTATTTACTAATCTTCGATGACGTTAGATAATGAAAATACAGTTGTTCATTGTTTGTTCATGTTAGTTCACAGTGCATTAACTAATGTTAACAAGATTTTAATAATGTATTAGCAAATGTTGAAATTAACATTAACAAAGATAAAGAGTAAATGCTGTATAAGTGCGGTTAATGTTAACTAAAGTTAACTAATGAACCTTATTGTAAAGTGTTATTGTATAATCTATCAAATGCACTTACATGTACATCTTCAAAGCTGAAACAACACTAAGTGTTGAAAATGTCCTGCTACAGCTAAAACATACCTATTTCTATTACCCAAATGTTTATGATCTACATACATAATGTAAATAGCCTGTGGGGAAATGATAAGGATGATAATTTTGTAGAAAATGTATTGCGCCAGACCTAAACAATACATAGTAGAGCAAGAGCACATATGTATCAGTCTGCATGTTTAGTCAACCATTATAATATATTTTTATGGCTGAGCATATATTATAATATTCAATAAAAGACCTATCATGTCTATTATGAAAAGAAGAGAGAGCATGACTGAATGGATCATTGTAAAATATTTTTGTTTTCAGGCCTATAGTGTAATTTAATCATTTTCCATGGCAATGGTTAATTTTCTTGGCCTCTAGGTAAAACATCTCACATAAGACAAGAGAAGATTAATTGCATCTGAGTGGCGTTTTTGCCTGCTCGCATGACCGGCTCAGCCTCAGGAGATGGAAGAAAAACAGTGTGAATGTGTGCACGTCTTAGGTTTGGCATGTAGACTAATCATCTCTTCAACTACGATGATGGTGCCATGGCACGCACTGAATAACTCTACTATCCAAATCTCAAATAAATTATTAAATTAATAATAAAATATTATTCTTCACAAGATTCTTCAGGATTAAAAATCTTATTTTCTTATGCTGACAGTTTAGAATGTTGTTGTAAGTTTAGAAACACTGGCATGAATCACTGGATTGCTGTGCAAAACAAATCTCAGTGAAACTGGAGTTCCAGCTTTCCACCCGAATCTCCATGTTGGAAATATGCCTCTACATGATGTTCTTCTTTGATAGCAAGTTGGAAATTCTGACTTATTGACATGAATGGAATGAGGGGAATTCTCTTTTTCAGCAGCAGCTGCTTCTTTGACTTCATTTCCCCAAATTCTTTGCATGAATAAAACAAAAACGTAATGTCTTTTCAGAAGCTTAAAGCTGTGGTCTACAGAGCCGCTAAAGAGACATGCTAGGTTATGGGGAAATATGAGCTGCATTCGCTCGCAAAAGTTTTGCATTCCCCAGAGTAACTTCACTTTTGCTTGCAAACTTTTGTGTTCTTTGCGAGCGAACGAATGCAACACTTTTGCAAGGGAACACAAAGTTTTTAATGGGACTGCAAAACATTTGTGAGAGAACCCAAAAGCAGTGACATATAATTTTGCCTTCCCATATCTCATATTTTTTTGATTACCATGTCCTTTTAGGAACTCCATACTAGTCTATTTGCCTGATACACCAAATAAACTCTCAAAATGTATACGTGAAAAAGGTAATGGTATAAACATAACTGCACTCTATTTTTTTTTTTATGGTAACACTTTAGTTTAGGGTCCAATTCTCACTATTAACTAGTTGCTTATTAGCATGCATATTACTAGAATATTAGATGTTTATTAGTACTTTTAAAGCACATAGTAGGAACTATGCGTGGCATCCTAAAATCTCACTTACAGTTTGGTTTAAAGGTCTGTTGACCCTGCATTTTGACACTTCTGACAAGAAAATTGGCTCATGGTTTATTGTGCTATTCTTATATCCGTTATTGCTATGAAAAGTTTCTGAATTTCAGGTTATTGTTCTGCATATAATGAGTTGACGTTTTCACCAATTCTCTCTTGTTCTCAGTGATAATAAGCAGCTAGAAGACAATAATAATAAAAAAAAAAAAAACAACTTTTAAAATAGAACGTGATTTCCCTGCCTTAATAATGCTTTTCCGGAGCAGCTGAAATTCATTTCATATTCAAAAACATATTCACAGGACTGCATCTAAATAAACATCCAAGTCATTTTCATCTTATTTTGTTGTATTTAATCTTCTGGAGGGCATCATAGCACTCTGGCTCTCTGTTCACATCCAATAATGTTGGTTTTGTCATCAGATATTAAGTGTTAAACAAGTCCTGCTTTATTTACCACCTACACTACTAAGCCGCAATAAAATAGCAACAACGTTTATTCTTTTTCACAAAATGTAATTGTAATGGTTACTCTGCTGATAAAGGCATGAAGACTAAGATGAAAGGTTCCTATGAGTTTAATAATATTCCACAGGGTAAACAGGCAAGGCAAACACAGCCACATGACTTTAAACTGATAAACATAAGAAAAGCAGAAACTTAAGTAGTGCAAGCAAACAAGGTAATAAACCATACACAGCTGATACACATGAACTCATTATGATGGTGACCATGGAGACGGAAAACAGGCGGGAACACAAACAAGGGAATGCAAGTGATGAAACAAACTAAAAGTCCATGAAAACGAAACTAAGAAAAAACATAACTGAACCTAACCCTGACAGTAATAAAGATTAATATTCACACAGTTCTTTGTGCAATACTTTGTGATCTTAAAACCCTTAGTGCATGATTTCTAAACTAATACATTTTCATGTTGGTCTTACATAACCAGCTCCATATGTATTGTTTTATTGATGTAGTAAATAAACAAATTGTTGCTTTGCTCCACTGGTACAGCATTGCACTCCTGTACGAGTTCCGTTAAACATGACGACGAATGACAATAACTTGTAGAAACAAGCTATTTTAATCTCATACTTGCTTTGGGTAACATTTATGGTTAGGTTTAGGGTAGGGTAGTACGTTATTTTCAAACGTGATTGAGTATTAAGCTTTTAGTGCCACTCAGTGAGCCTGGGTTTTTGTTTATTTATATTCTATCTACCCCAGTACAACATTTTACACTGTACAAAGAGTAATTTGTATATTCAGTTGTGGGTGGGTTGGTTATTCTGTGGCACCAATTCAAGTCCCAGCTGAGTCAGGAGGTCTTTCGGTGTGGAGTTTGCATGTTCTCCCTGTGTGCGTGTGGGTTTCCTCCGGGGTGCTGCAGGTTCCCCCACAATCCAAAGACATGCTGCATAGATGAATTTGAGACACTAAATTATGAATGTGAAGTGTGAATATATGAAGTTCGAGTATGTCTATTTGTAGCATTAGCCCTGCAATGTACTGGCCTTTCATCTAGAGTGTTTCACTGCCTCTGTCCTGAGATGCCAGGATAGGCTCCAGCATCCCTGTTACCCTAACAGACTGTCCTCCAAAAAAAGCACCTTATTACAACCTATATTTACGTTTTAAAGTCATGCACCCTCTAGCTGGCTTAAAAATAATGACAGTGTCCTGTTGTCGATAGGGACGCAACTTTAGTAAACACTCCTATGGGTCATATTTCAAGGAAGTGACAAACGGCATATTGGTTAGAGAACATGTTGTACCCTACATACTGTAGGACAAGTAGTTTGCAGGATGGATGGATCTTTTGAGCGGCCTTCTACTTTTTTAACCAATCAGAACCTCTCTGAATTGAATCTCTTTGCAAACTCAGGTTTGCTGACTTTGAGTTTCTTGACACATCTTTGGAGGGTAAGGTTGTGGAGAGAGGGTGTGTGAGTAGCAAAATGACTGAAAAGATGATTACCATTATGTAGATACAGTTACCGGACTGGTTACACTTTATTTCGGTGGTCCACTTTAGACATTCTACTAACTATAAGTAACTTTGCAACTGTAAAAATTGTAAGGGTTAGGTGTTAGGGTCCGGGTTAGTAGAATAAGATTTGTCCCAATTCAGAGGCTGCGTCCTTTGAAGGATGTGGACTTCAAAGGCCATGCCTTCGAAGGCAGCGAAGGTCGTAACGAGCGCTATTAAATAACAGGGTCTAGCCTACGAAGGATTGTTCTTGTTGTCTAGCAACTGTGACAGCTGTCATTGACGAGCGACAGTGATGTTTGCACTGGACATTTAAAAAAAAATTATATTCAAATGTCTTGAAAACAAAACAGGGTTTGAACCAGTCTAAATATGTTCACCATGGTCCATTTCTGTACAAAATATATAAACTATATAACTATATATAAACTAAGATTATAAACTATATAAAATCGCATCTTAGTAAGATATGTCAACATTTGAACCACTTTAAAGTTTTCTTTTTACACTTGTATCATTGGATATTTAAGGGTGCGTTCACACTTGTAGTTCGGTTTGTTTGGTTCATTTGGTCCGGACCAAAGAAGAAAAAAAAAAAAAACATTTAGTCCTGGTCCGGTTAGAGTTCACATTGGCAATTTTATCACAGAACCAAAAGATACCGAACCTTAAGGCATAGGGATACATTCACGACGTGATTGGTCGGATTTTATGACGTATTGCCTATTTTGAGACGGAACTTACCGAACATCCAAAACAGTGCTGTTTGCTGAGATAAATGCGCTCGTTGTGTGTGCGTAGCGGTGCGTAGCCTGCATGTGATGGTATTTTGGCCAACTGTGAACTCGTGAAGAGCTTATAAAATGTGTAGTCAAAACAGCGGCGGAAATCCATCCGTCACACACACACAAATGATCTGCTGCATGGAGACGCGCGTCGGATGCCTGTGATGGGCAAACCCGCGACTATGACAAGAAAAACCGACATGCGTGAGGATTCTGTCCTTTTTAGGGTCTCGTCTTCCTGTTTTTGGTTCGGTTACATGTCTTTGGTCCGTGTTGCGTTCATATATCTTTCGAACCGCACCAGAGTTCATTTGGAAGTGGACCGAGACCCATCTTTTCAGCAGTCTCGGTCCGCTTGTTTGGTGCGCACCAGGGTTCGGATGGCAGCATTCACATATGTTCAAATGAACCGCACTAACCGAGCAATCGCACCAGGGTTCGTTTTAATCGAACCAAACATGACAAGTGTGAACGCACCCTAAATAAGTTGAAACCCAATACTTACATTTAAAAGTGTAATCTGAATTTTCTCTCTAAAAAAATCATGTCATCAACAGTGTGCAATCAGTTTTGGTGTAGGGTAGGTCTCAAAGGATCCATTTCACGAGAAATACAGGATGCATTTTGAGTAGGGGTGTAACGATATGCTCAGGTCACGATACGATACGTATCTCGATACGGAGTTCATGATACGATACGTATCACGATATTTTGAACAAAATGAAACTGAAATTCGAACAAGATTTATTAAAAAAAAACATTAACAAATTTCAATAATTGTCCTTGTTGTACACACAAGATCACATTTCAATTAAATAAATAAATATAAAATTTTAATAAAAACCTTCTGTATTCAAATTAACAGTTGAATAGGGCCGTCTTTCACTAAAAATTTTTTTGTAAAATTTAACATGAACTTAGAATTATGAATAGGGGCCGTTCACATATCGCGTCTAAAAACGCGTGGAAGGCGTGGCCGCACCGCTTCTCCTTCTTTCCAAAGCGATTGGGCTCCCGTGGCGTCGTTCGTTGCTATGCAACCTTGAACTGGGCTCTCCAAGAGGATCAGAGGAACAAGAGGATGTTTCTGCAAAGGATAAATGATTTCTAGTCCTTGCATTAGTTTTACTACGAGATATATTGATGGAGATATAAAAACCACCATGTACAGCTATGATCAGCTGTTCGGCTGAGCTTTTGATGTTTTGTTACGGAAAGGCCATAGCTGATCGGTTGATTCTTGTCACACGACCTGCGGTGCGCTTGCGGCATTCTGAGAAGTTGAGAATTGCATGCGCGTCGTGACCGCGTTGATCCCATTATGAGCGCGCCTGCCGCGCGGCTACATTTGAAAATATTAACTGACTTGCACGCGGAAAAGACGCAATATGTGAACGGCGCCACAGAACTTAAAGCAAAGCATCGCAAGCGTCTTTTGCTTTTCTGTGAGCACAGCTGTTGCTGTGCACTGCGGTGAAAGAAAGCCACGACTTTTCTCACGCGACCATGCAAGAGACTGACATGAGAAACGTTTAAACCTGCTTGCAAGATTCAATGTGTGCCCGATACACTTACTGAACTAGAGAGCTGATTGAGACACACCATCTACGATAAATCGTTACACCCCTAATAATAATTTAAAAATGTGGTAGCATTGGATCTGGACAGGAAGGATAACTCTGGGAGTTGGAAGGGGTGTGTGCGATTCTGCCTTCTCAAATCGCGATACAGGTTCGTGGACCTGCGTATCGCGATTTCGATTTCATATCGCATATATCGTTACAGCCCTAATTTTGAGGCGACATGTGAAGGATCCTTCGAATGGGACAGACTTCGACAGAAGGCCGAATGCGACCTTTGGGATGTAGCTATAATCAGTAGTTGGGTGAGCATAAAAATAAAGTGTTAGCAGATATTAAGCATACGGTCAACTAATACTCTAATGAGAGTTGACATGTAGTTGCAAAGGTCAGTAGAATGTCTAAGTGGACCATCAAAATAAAGTGTTACCCCAGGGCCCAAGGAACACCATTTTGTTCTTCTTGTACACACAAGTTTGACTTTGCTGGTGAGACAAGGGGTTTCAATTGATTGTACTATAAATATACCTTTTGAAAGGTACAACTTCTGGTTAGTCAAACAAAAATCAGGGGATGGATACACAAAGATTTCCATTCTGCATCCCTTGGAGTACAGTTAAATCAATACTTGTAAAATGAAAAGAGGATCACCCTGCTGTGACTTTACTTACTAGCGCGATGTCCTCAACTGAGTGCAAGAAGGAGATTATTGAGGGACGACACCAAGAGACCAATGACATACTTTTACCGGGGAAATTCACAGCTGTATGGAGAGTGGCAAAATAGTCACTATGAAAAAAAATGTGAAAAAATGACATCTTAGTTATACAGTCTGGAGAGGAGGCATGTGGGAGACTCTGAAGACAGTTGAAAGAAGGTTCTATCATCTGATGAGACCAAGGTGTTAAGTGTAAGCCAAATATTGGAAATCATCAGAAACTCACCATCCTGTGAGTTGGGACATTCACTGATGCTCTGCTATAGTGCCCATTGTTTTAATTAAATTCTGTGTAGCTAGTTCTTAAGGCCATATCCACACTAATACGTTTTCGTTTGAAAATGTATATTTTTCTCTCCGTTTTGGCCTTACGTCCACACTGAGATGGCGTTTTAAGTCAACGAAAACATACCTTTTGGAAAACGCTCTCCAAAGCGGATAAATTTGAAAACGCCGTCTTTGCGTCGTAGTGTGGACTGTGAAAACGGATGCTTTTAAATACGATGACGCATTTTTAGTCATGTGATGCAGTCATATGACCAATTCAGCCAAGACACGTCTCCCAGTCTACATTCTCGCTTGCTTTGTCCACTTTATACTCCTGTGTTACTCGCAGCAACAACTCCACTACAATGTCGGTCCATTTAAAAAACTCAGTGCCTTTCCTCGACATTGCCTCAAAGTTTCAAAGAGCCGGAAAGTAAATAAACGCCTAGCGGGAATGATGCAGGTCGAAGCTTTACTCATGCGCAGTAGGGGGATGTAAGCGTTTTCATACGTTTCAGTGTGGATGAGCAACTTTTGGAAAACTTTTGAAAATAATAGTGTGGACGCGGAGCGTTTTTAGACGAAAACTCAGTTTTCAAATATATCCGGATTAGTGTAGACGTAGCCTAAATTACACTGGCACATTAATGTTGGAATTCACATTTTCTTGTTTCATTGTCTTTTTATTTTTTTATGTTGCCTTTCTGATTATTTTCTGCTTGACAATTGAATACAGGCTCCCAGGAATTTAAGCACAATTTGTTGTTTCATTTTAACCACAAATTCCTTATCAAGTAAACCAACATCATAAACTGAGGTGCACAGCTCATTAAAATAGCATGAAGCTGGGAGGGTGAGTGAGCCATGTAGGTTTGGACACACGCTGAGTCTTGCACTGTACCAGCTGGTCAGTGCGAGTAATCTCTATAATTAGATGCGCCAGCAACGCACCAATACTGATAGATTAAGGGGACGCTGTGTGGAATTAACTGTATAAGCCCCAGCATGTTCCTTCACGGCTCTCTCAAACAGTGTATTTTTCTCAGCATTAACAAACCAGTAGACATGAATTACTTTCAAAAACTTTTAATGTTCAGGCAAGTTTATTGTTGCACTTTCATTTAGATAATGGATAAATAATAATGCCCTGTTGCTTAATGCACAAATAATTTAAGTCACATAAAAAAATATAATAGCTCTGGGATGTTTTTCTGTTTGCATAATTAAAGGCACATTGCAAGTCATGTTTCTGATGGATTTACATTCATTAATAATTAATCATTCATTAGATGTTAAATAACTCTTAAAAAGCATTAGACAGTAAAGAAAACATACATAATACATTAAAGTTAACTTAGAATGCATTAGTAGTATATCAGGTCATTAGGAATGTAACACTTGGATCTGATTCCATTGAACTAATGATTCCATTTATGTTTTTTTTTTTTTGTTTGTTTGTTTAATAATTTTGAGCATGAAAAAATGGATGAAGTTTGGAATCCTTTAGGATTTCAACAGATCAACAACAGTACAGTTTCCTGTTCACATTTTCACCTATTTTGCATTCAGCAACTGTGCTGTTTGTCTCATAAACCTATACCTTGGATTTTAGTTTGTCTGTGAATCATGCCATGAGTATGAGACAAGTCTAAAAGGCATCTTTCCACCGCAGCTGTGCAGAAGCAGAATATATCCCACAAAAAGTCTTTTAAGTCACACGATATCTTGACCACAAGTTCAAGGTCACATTTTATGCATATCCATCGGCATTGGCAGAAGAAAGTAGACATTCCAGAAATTATAACCCTAAGGATGACTTGACCTAAACTGATCTAAAGGTCAAGCTGTAATCATATTTAACCCTATCGCTAAAATTGGAGGAAAAATGATTTCTTCAGCCAAATTGTTTCTAGAATTCACTAGTCCTCCAGGGCTAGACCTAACTATTGGCCTGTTGTTATCCCTGGCTTGCACAGGCCCAACAGTGGGAAAAGCAGTGAATGGTATCACTGTCCCATCATTATTTTATTATACGTTCATGTAGTTTAACATGATGAAGTTTTCACAAGATTTAATATAAGTCTCTGGTGTCCACAGAATGTGTCTATTAAGTTACAGCTCAAAATACCCCACAGATAATTTATTATAGCTTGTTAAATTTTCCCAATTTGGGTGTGAGCAAAAACGTCTGTAACGTATGTAACCCTCGTTCCCTGAAGGAGGGAACGGAGACGTACGTCAGTAGTGACCGACGAATTGGGATATCGCTTAGAGAGCCCTATCATCTTCGTGTAAACTAAAACAAGCCAATGGAATTGGCGTGCGATATTTGCATAATGCGCACCGCCCCGACAGGTGTACATAAATAGGAAGCAGATGCAATCGCACTCTGTTTTTCGCTGAGGAGACAACTGGTGTCCGCACTACAGCGAGGGTACAGAAACTGTGGCGACGGGACGTACGTCTCCGTTCCCTCCTTCAGGGAACGAGGGTTACATACGTAACCGAGACGTTCCCTTTCAGTCGGTCACGTTCAACGTACGTCAGTAGTGACCGACGAATTGGGATCCCAACTAAAGCGCCACAGTTACGAAACCCCTTCCAGTGCCCAGCACAAGCTCAGCCGCCCATAGCACCGGCTGGCGGAGAAGGGGGCGAGCTTACACCGAGAGAGTCTACTGCTGTCTAACCAATACCCACTAAGTAAACTAGACACACTGGGGAAGCGAACCCGTGAGGGACGCTGCGGAGACCACTACCTACCCAATGGGGGAGGAGTTTACGTGGGAAATACACACATGGACTGGCCCGGGGGGCAGTAGGCATATGGAGTCCCTGGGATGGCTCCACCTGGTAGGGGGAGACTCATCTGACAGGTGACAGCAGAGCTGGCTCTGCTAAGGGAAAGACACGGACTCGGCCCGTAGGGAGTTTTAAACCGTGGAAAATACACATATGGGACCGCTCACGTAGAGGGGTCACGACATATGGGCCCCAGCCAACAGACAGCGTCAGCGACGGATGTAGGCCTGGCATCAGACACTCCGCAATGTCCGAGCCGAAGGGGGAGGCGGAGGAACTCGACAGGGTTCGCCAAGCGGGGAACACGACTGGAGTGAAAGTATGCACGTATCTGGCCAGTGGCGGGAATGGCATTACAAGCCGACACTTAGAGTGGGTACAACACGTCTACCGACTAGTGGATGCGAGTACACGTGAGGATACCGGCTCTACACGTAGGCTATAAAACCTAGCGAACGTGTTTGGTGTCGCCCAGCCCGCAGCTCTACAGATATCTGTCAGCGAGGCGCCATGAGCCAGCGCCCAGGAAGAGGCCACCCCTCTGGTGGAGTGGGCTCTCAACCCGAGCGGGCAAGGCACGCCCTGGGATTCGTACGCCAAGGCGATGGCATCCACTATCCAGTGGGCCATCCTCTGCTTGGAGACAGCCTTTCCCTTCTGCTGGCCTCCGTAACAGATGAAGAGCTGATCTGAGGTCCTGAAGCTTTGCGTTCTATCCATGTTAACGCGCAGAGCGCGGACGGGACAGAGTAAAGCTAGAGCTGGGTCTGCCTCCTCCGAGGGCAGCGCTTGCAAGTTCACTACCTGATCTCTGAAGGGAGTGGTAGGAACCTTGGGCACGTATCCAGGCCGGGGTCTCAGGATGACGTGAGAATCACCGGGCCCGAATTCTAGGCACGTTTCGTCGACCGAAAATGCATGCAGATCCCCTACCCTCTTCAGGGAAGCCAATGCAACCAGAAGAACCGTCTTAAGAGACATTAGTTTCAGGTCGACTGATTGCAAAGGTTCAAAGGGATGACCCCGGAGAGCTGTGAGAACCAGGGTCAAATCCCAAGAGGGTACGGAGGAAGGGCGAGGAGGATTGAGTCTCCTGGCCCCCCTCAGGAATCTGACGATCAGATCGTGTTTCCCCAGGGACTTACCCTCAACTGCATGGTGATGTGCGGCAATAGCGGCAACATACACTCTGAGGGTGGAGGGAGACAGCCTTCGCTCCAACCCATCTTGCAGAAAGGAAAGCACGGATCCGACCAAACATGATCGGGGGTCCTCTCGGCGAGAGGCGCACCATTCGACGAACAGGTTCCACTTCAACGCATAGAGATTCCTAGTGGAAGGAGCTCTAGCGGAAGTGATGGTGTCTACGACCGCTTGCGGGAGATCACTCAGAACCTCCGCATCCCGTCCAGGGACCACACGTGGAGGTTCCACAGATCGGGACGCGGGTGCCACAGGGTGCCCCGTCTCTGAGTCAGGGGGTCCTTCCTCAGAGGAATCGGCCAGGGAGGTGCTGTCGCGAGGAGAATGAGGTCTGAGAACCAGGTCCGTGTGGGCCAGTACGGAGCTACTAACAGAACCTGCTCCCCGTCCTCCCTGACCTTGCACATGAGTTGTGCGAGAAGGCTCACTGGGGGAAACGCATATTTGCGCAGACCCGGGGGCCAGCTGTGTGCCAGGGCATCCGTGCCGAGCGTGCCGCCGGTCAGGGAATAAAACCACTGGCAGAGAGCAGTTTCCGGGGAGGCAAACAGGACTACCTGGGCCTCGCCGAAACGCTGCCAAATCAGCTGGACCGCCTGGGGGTGACAGCTTGTCGGCTGCACGGTTGAGCACACCTGAGACACGAGTGGCCCGAAGGGACCTCAGATCCTTCTGACTCCACAACAAGAGATGGCGGGCGAGTTGCGACATGCGACGGAAGCGTAGACCACCTTGACGGTTGGTGTACGCAACGGCCGCAGTGCTTTGTGAGCGGACTAGAACGTGCTTGCCTGACAACAGCTTCTTGAAGCGGGCCAGCGCAAGACGAACCGCTAGCAACTCGAGGCAATTGGTATGCCAATGCAGCTGAGGCCCCGTCCAAAGACCTGTCACTGCATGCCCGTTGTACGTGGCCCCCCATCCCGTGGCAGAGACATCTGTGGAGACCACAGCGTGCCTGGACACTCGTTCGAGGGGTACTCCGGTCCACAGGAACGAAGGGTCCAACCACCGGACAAGGGTGCGACGGCAGCTCGGTGTCACGGGGACACGGAGCGTGCCGCACTGCCACGCCCATCTCGGGACCCGGCCGCGGAGCCAGTGTTGAAGCGGTCTCATATGAAGCAGTCCGAGCGGCGTTACCACGGCTGCAGATGCCATATGCCCCAGGAGCCTCTGAAAATCTTTCAGTGGAGCCGCTGTCCTGCGCTTGAGCGAGCTCAGGCAGTTCAACACCGACTGGACGCGCGCCTCGGTGAGACGCGTTGTCCGTGCGACCGAGTCTAGCTCGAGACCGAGACAAGAGATCCTCTGCCCGGGGGCGAGTTTGCTCTTGTCCCAGTTGACCTGAAGACCCAACCGGCTGGGAGCTACAACCATGTCGGGTAGGACTTTGTACTGACATGCCCGACCCTCGAACGCAGACCGACCTAGGAAGGGTCTGTGTCGAGGCATAATCGAGACATGAAAGTACGCGTCCTTCAGGTCTATTGCTGCAAACCAATCCTGGGGACGGTCCAGGATTGGCCGTAGCCCACCGCCCTTTTTCGGTACAATGAAGTAGGGGCTGTAGAACCCCGACCTCATATCGGCTGGAGGGACCGGCTTGATTGTATCCTTCGCCAGGAGGACAGCAATCTCCACCCGGAGAACAGGTGCACTGTCCAACGACACCTGAGTGAAGTGGACGGCCCTGAAGACCGGAGGACGCCGGGCGAACTAAATCGCATAGCCGAGTCTGATAGTACGAATGAGCCAACTGGACAGGCTGGGGAGCGCTATCCACGCTTCCAGACACTGAGCCAGCGGGACCAAAGGCACCACAGACGCACCGGGGGTGGGGCAGCAAGGCAGAGAGGGACCCGACTCGGACGGCTTGGGGGCGGCCCGGAGTGGGGTCGGACTCTGCGAGGCAGCAGTGTGCATGGGAGACCATCACACTGCCACCTGCTGGCGAATGGGGAGGGAGCTGTCAGCAGCGAGGCAGAGCCTGGCACACTGGCAGACACCCCTTGTTGTGACCTGGAGTTTGAGGAAACTGCTCTTTTTGTGGCAAAGTGGGTACCGCTGGACTCCGGAGAGCCAGCGGCGGAAGATGGACAGCCGCCACAAAATCCCCCCCGGCCCTCCTCCGGGGGTGGGAGAGCAGATGGAATACTCTCCCAAAGGGCAGGAACCTTCCGCTCCAGGTCGCCCGTCTCAGGGCCGAGTTTTCCCCGACCGCTTGCCACCTGGCTTGGCAGAGACGGGCTGGGCACCACGTCCGCGACCGGCACCCTGCTGTCTGGCTGGTGTAGGCTGCTGCTTTGCCGACTTAGCAGGGGCGGAGGAAGACGCAGGTGGGCGCCCTCGGCGACGAGCGGGCTGAGGCTGAGCCACGGGCGGCTGGGTGGAGGCAGCAGCGGACCGCCGTGGCATGACATGTCTGATAGCCTCAGCCTGCTTCTGTGCAGCGGAGAACTGTTGGGCACAGCTCTCCACCGCGTCGCCAAAAAGGCCGACCGGAGACACGGGGGAATCCAGGAACCGATGTTTGTCGGTCTCCCTCATGTCTGACAAGGTCAGCCAGAGGTGGCGTTGCTGGACTACCAGAGTAGACATCGCCTGGCCAACAGAACGCGCTGTCACCTTCGTTGCCCGGAGGGCAAGGTCAGTGGCAGCGCGCAGCTCCCCAAGCAGCTGTTGGTCAGGACCTTCCTGGGGCATCTGCGACAGCGCTGATAGACCTGCAAAAGGGCCATCGCGTGCAGGGCAGAGGCAGCCTGCCCACAGGCACTGTAAGCTTTCTCAGTCAGACCGGCTGAGAATTCACAGGCCTGGGACGGGAGACGCGGCTCACCGCGCCAGCCAGCGGCCGTTGGACACAACTGCATCGCAACAGACCACTCGACTGGCGGGATCCTCGCGTATCCCCTGGCTACCCCGCCGTCCAGGGAGGTGAAGGCGGACGAGGGACCAGGCCCTGTACGAGCCCCATACGGAGCTTGCCAAGACCTGGTCACCTCATCGTGTACTTCCGGGAAGAAAGGCATTGGGGCGGGACGCTATTTCTTTACAAAGTGACATCGCCAACTACTGGCCTGGAATGAATAATACAGAGTTTTTAGTCATTTTTGCAGATCCGTGTATAGAAATAAAGGAAAGTGTATATCTTAGGTCAGTATTTTTAGTCCTCTGCATTTAAGTACAAATAATTTTTAAATAATTATTAAAGTTAAAATTATTTTTGGATTAGTGTAGCATGTCACACTGCAGGAGACCAACTTTCCAAAAGCATTTAATGTCTAATTACTCACCTATTTAGAAGGGATGACTTCAGAACAGAAAGATTACATTTTTATGGTTGTACTGTAGAATGATAAAAGTATATTTTTCTTACAAAAAAGGATTTGACCAAGTAGGACACTTTCTTACGCCAACATCTTTTGTTGGCTTTATAACAGCAAATCTTTTCCTATCCTATTCCTAACCCAGAATCATTACTACCCTAATCCTATGCCTCCGAAACATTTTTTGCAGGTGACCAGTAGTACCCTGCATCTATGGACAGTTTAGCCATTTAATCTTTACTGGGAACCCCATGGTTGCATTTCTTCAGCAAGAAGTGTTTTATCAGGAGTGATTGCCATATGAATACCATTGTGCATTTTCAATCTGTTGCGAGCTGAATGCCAAGAGAAGAGAACATTTTCTTCTTGACAGGAGCAGCATTCTGTGTTATTAATATTTAATTTAACCTCACAGTTACATCATAACGATCTCCTGTATGAATGTTTAAATTCTTCATATTGTTACATCACAATTAAATTAAACTTTAACTAAAAAAAAAAAAAAAAAAATGTTAAATTCAAATTGTAAATTGTAACTTTTAGTTGTGTTTCTTTACTAAGTTGTTAAGTTGTTTGAAATGATTAATTTCACAAGTTTCTTTATTTTCTTATGTGAAATAGAAAGATATGTATTTTTTTTTTTTTTGAGATTACCATGTCACTACTAATCAACCAATTGCGTCAAAAAATATTGCATTAATGTGTTACTATTACAGGTTTTTCTCAATCACATTGAGACCTAGTGCAAAAACCAAACATGTCTGTGTAGAATTTATCATGTATATTATTTCATATTAACATAACAAACATGCTCTTTAAATTGGCTCTTAAAGGTGCGATATGTGCGAATTTTGCAGTAAAATATCCAAAAACCACTAGGCCAGTGTTATGTATGTTGTTCAATTGAGTACCTGCAACATCCCAAATGTTTGCAACTATTTGTAAATCATGAGAAAATTGCAATTTTAACCAAGGCGATCTATCTTACTGCAGTGTGAAACAGTGTTTCACAGCAGCCACAGAGCAAACACACAGAGTAACGTCATAAAATCATTTTCAACACATTCAAATGTATCAAATATGATAAACAGAGCTGCATTACCTCATATTCATGACCGGAAAAGCGGAAGCGGTGCCGGCGACTGTGTCATAATAAAAGTTCAGCTGCTTGTGAGGCGTGTGTTGTGCAATCGCTCCAGCGGCCCACAACACTCAGACCTGCTCTGCTTCATACTACAGTAATGGTAATAATCACATCCATAAACATGATTTCTTCCAGAGTCCTCCTTATTCCTTTCCACCGATCGTTGAGGTGGAGACCACATGTCCCAAGATTCCGCGCTCAAACTTGCCGTCATCGAGCTACGCCTTTGTTTTGAATAGGCCTCTAGTGACCTCTAGTGGACAGAAAGTATTACATAGTGCACCTTTAAGTAGCATCAACATGTTTGTTAATAAAGCTTGGAATATTATGTTAAACTATTGTCAGAAAAGCACATACATGAACTTAATCAGGCTTTATAACATTACTATAATTGGTATTAACTCAAAATCTTTCTCGGTTTTTCTTTCTCTGGCATCCGGCAAACCTGTGCCAAATTCAATGAGTGTGTGTGTGTGGATAATTTCGATGAAAGTGAACCCTGCAAATGAGCGGGACTAACACTAGGAAAATATATAATAATGAAATTAAAGTTATGAAGAATATGAAGAATATAAACAATCAAACAGCACAGGAGATCATTATGATGTGGAGTTAAATTAAATCAATGTTTTTCTCAGCTGGGAAAGAATAGTGTGGATTATTTGATCGTGGCTACAGGTGAAATCACAATCTTTTCCCCTAAAATCAATAATTCTAGTGGTTGAGAAACTCTGTCCTTTCCCCAAAACTTGACTGGATGGTAGAAACATCCTAGGACAAACAAGGCTGAAGCTTACCAAAATGCATGTCAAAACAATTTGATTTCATACTGAGTTTGTGTTTGTATGAGTGTGATTGTTTGACTGTGTATGTGCATATATTTATATATTTCTCTGTGTAATGCCTTTTGAATGAGTGTAAAAAATGCCTATGAGATGGAGTCATAGAGCGTGAAAATTATGCTCCGCTTGCCTGAAACTTTTGATTCATTACCCCCTCATGAGGCTGTCACAGTCAGACTCTGAAATGTTATGAGCATCACTCCAGCTGTTCAGATTTGCTGTTAAGTCAGAGATGGAGCTGCCACTCACTGTGATATTCATTAACAAAACTCAAACAACATAGATCTTACAATTAAAACACTTTGGTTTGGAAAATCTCTGTGATTAATATCTGTGACAGTGATTCTCAAAATGAGTTTCAAGTTAGTTATAAATAATCACCACCAAATAAATCACTAAATTTGCAGTATAACCAGAGGTCAAATTGTAAAAAAAATTGAAGGGGGGTGGAGTGGTCATCGGCAAGGGGGCCATCCTAGGTGTATATGACTATTTTCTTTCAGACGTACACAATTGGCGATATATTTAAAAAATATCCTTAGTCCTCCAAGGTTTATAATGGTTGTGAATGGTAGCCCAAATTCTGAAGACAAAAAAAAAAATACATCCATCCATAAAAAAAAATAATTCATACAACTAAAGGCAGTTAATAAAGGCCTTCTGAATTGAATCGATGCATTTGTGTAAGACACGTATCCTTATTTAAAACATAACAGCGACAGCCATCCATATTACTAACTTTATTTCTGTCATTCATTAACAGAAGTTTAATGCTAATGTTTGTTTCATTTGAAGTCAGCGTAATGGCGATTGGTGTTTCCATTAGTCGGGCTCTTATAATATGTTATAATATATACTTTGTATATAATATCTTCTCTGGCTGCTGTGACAGTGTTTGTTTGTTTTTTTTCAGCAAAAAAAGCTGAAATGAGATCAGATGATTTTTAGCTGTTAATGGTTTCAAAGGCATTGTGAAATAGCCTGGATCACTGATTTCATTTGAATATAATAATTGCATTTTTTCATTAATGCATTTAAATTACAATCCCTTTTCTTACTGTAACATGAGACCACAATGTATTTCAGAAATCAGCTAAAAGATTGAAGATAAAAACCACAAGCAGACAATAATAGACGATAGTTAGTGTCCTGCCTCGCAATTCATGGCTCAACTTTTGACAGCAGGTTGTCAAACTGGTCCCTCTCCAGCCTAAAGTATCGCTGCAACCTGCTGTCATCCAGCAGCAGCTCCTGCACCAGCCGGTGATATTCCCAGAGAGCTTGTTTTTTCAGCGGGAATGCAATTCATTTGCTCAAAACAACACAGATTTGACCAGTTGCATTAAGGCTACACTTCAACTAGAACAGTTATAGTAATGTAAGCTGCACATGAATTGATGTTAATGTTAACTAAAGATCAAGGCTAGTAAACATTTCCACATGTTGAAATTACACTAGCACTTAAATATGAAACAAAAGCCACACCACATGAATGGCTTTTAATTTGTTTATTTCGTTAGCAAACATGTAACAGTAATCGTTAGGTTCTTTCCATCAATCAGTTTCTTACTTTCACATTTAAAAGATTTCATGAGGTTAACTTCAACTGCCTTTGAAGCCGTAAACAAAGACAATCAGGTGATTCCACTTTAAATAAAGAAAAGTGATTAACTAATCTCATCTTTGACCAAAAATAGTTGTTTATTGACTTTCATCAATACTTTCTTACCACAGACCAGATTCTGATTTTTAAATATATGGTCGGAGGAAAAAAAATAGATGCACACAGACATCAAGAATCAGCATATGAATCTCAACAACGGTGACAAACTTCATGCCGCAATGAACACTGGTACCATGCGTTTTATGCTATGGTAGCTCCCAACATGCATTGCAGCATGAGGTATGTCACCATTGTTGAGATTCATATGCTGATCTACATTTTTTTTCCTCAATATATTTAGAAATCAATTTCAGAATGTCTGATTTGTGGCAAAAAATATTAATGGTAAAAATCTATTAACATCAAATAACCGTTTTTGTCAGTGATAATATTTTTCAATCTTTTTTCTTGATGATGATGTTGATGAAAGATATATCACTTGATCATGTATGGTTCTGGCTTTCTTTGCAACAAATTATGTGTTTTGGTAAACACTATTGCAAAGACCACAAATTGACATATAAATATATATATATATAATATAAAAAGAGTCAAGCTGCCCAACTAAAGGAATACTGATCACTATGATGGTAATCATTTCAATAAAACATCAACATCTAAATGTCTGTTAACTCTCAAAAGGAACTGTAGACAAATGTCGGTCTGGTTTGTAATAAGAGAGATTTCATTTAAGGCTGTGGCTGGAAGTCAGTTGTAGTTTTTATGTTTCTCTTCCATGCTGTGATTCTGTCCATTATCATCAGGTTATCATTACTCAGTTAATCACTTAAGTATCTAATGAACTCAAACACTGATTCAGTGTTACTTTTAACACTCTGCTGATGGTTCCCATATGAACGCTCAACAGTGTTAAGGGGAGACACTACAGGCAAAAACACTTTTTTCAGGCACCTGTCAATTTTGAGATTTTGCACTTTTTGGCTTTTCATAAGGTTTTTTTTTTTTTTTTTTTTTTTTTTTTTTTCAGACTGGTGGAAAGAAAACATCCAAAATACACTTTTAAGTGTATATTTTCTAGGACTTTAAAATGAGTTTTTTCTCCTGCTCTGAGTCAGAAATCTCCTCTTCAGCAGAACTTACATACACCAAACTTTACAGTTTTATTCCTATCTATATTCTGAAGGTTTTTACAGAGGGATTTGTTGATATATAATTTGCCTGATTTTTATACAACATTTTATTAACATTTTTCTGGTTGTTGATAGTATTTTCTGATTTATGGAGTGATAAAAAAAATATCCAAAATTCCCTCTGTAAAAACCTTTGAATTTAATATGTCCAAAAAATTAAATGAGAATTTTGAACCTGACGTTATCCAATATTCAGATTTTTGTTCTAGAAACTTATGCAAATTATTGCATATTTAATTAGATAATGCCTCATTTGCATATTTAAACATTACATTTTAGAAAACAGAAAATGTTTGCAATTTTTAATGCAGTCAATCATCTGGAGTAGTATGGTGATATTAGATAATTTTTTTACCCTATTCACCTGGGGTGTCTCGCCTTAAACAAAGAGGAATTTACTGTGCGTCCTCTGTGATGTTGAAAATGTTGACTTTTTTTTTTTTTACCAAACATTTGTATAGCATATTTTATGCTTATTAAAACCTGACAAATTAAACACATGCTAAAACCATCAATTTGTTAGTCCAGTGACAAATGAAATTGTTGTCTATGTAGAGTTTTCCAAATTGATTTTGACATTTAAGATCACACTTTATATTAGGTGTTTTAACCACTATGTACTTACATAAAATAAATAAAGAGGAATAAGTTTTAGGTACAATGTGCTTATTGTGTTGATGTTGTATTGCAAATTCTTGTGCTGCTGTTGAGTTGAGATAGAAGTAAAGTTAGGACACGTTTAGTGGTATGGGTAGGTTTAAAGGATTAGTTCACTTTAAAATGAAAATTACCCCAAGATTTACTCACCCTCAAGCCATCCTAGGTGTATATGACTTTCTTCTTTCTGATGAACACAATCAGAGATATATTAATAAATATATTGATGCGTCCAAGCTTTATAATGGCAGTGAACGGGACCAATGAGTATGAAGCTGAAGAAAGTGCCTATATCCATCATAAACGTACTTAGGGTTAGGATGAGGGTTTGATTTAGGGTTAATTGCTTGTAATTTATAGTTATTACTACAATATGTAACATGTGTGACAATGACACTAAAATAAAGTGGGTAACAATTTATTTTAGTGTCCTTGTTACATATGTTACATGTACTTACCATAGTAATTATGCATAATTACATGCAAATAACCCTCAACCAAACCCTAATCCTACTCTAACCCTATAGTAAGTACATGTTGTTAATTAATATTATTCAGTTCTTAAATATGTAATTACACTGTAACAATGACACCTTAAAATAAAGTGTAACCATAAAGTGTTACTGAATTAGGTCATATGTGTAATTATAGATGTAATTACAGAAATTAAGTACAGCTGTAATTACATGCAGGTATTTTTAATACATTGTACAATCATGTATGTACACAATAGGTGCATTATACCAAATGATTAATTCATATGTTAGTACATCATAGTAAAAGACACTGAATATGAAGTGTGTAGACAGTAGATAGCAAAGCAGCTCACTAGATTTTGCTGCTGTTGTTAATCCTTTAGGAAGGTGCATTAATTATTAAAACGTATTTCTGTTTTAAATCACCCAATATGCCATTTTTGTGCATAAACACATCATGAAGTTTATCATGCTGGTCAGGTAATCTATTTTGAATTGATTCAGTATTCAAACAGAATAGGAAGCTATTTTTGGGGATAAGAGCATGTAGTGTATCATGTCTTTAAGGATTATACAGCAATGCTGAGCTCACTGTACCATAAATGTTTGTGCTGTGTACGTGAGACACGAGCGGAAGTGATAAGTGTTGTGGAACAGATGGATTGTGTTTATGCTGTTATATTTGTATCTATGGCAGCTATTGATATGTAGTGGAGTGTCAGAGAGATGCCATTGGAGGGTGGGATGAGGTTTGCACGTCCTCCCCACCCTGAGGGCTGTGAAAGGGCAACAGGACCTTGGCTAAAAAATGTTGAGGAACACAGGAAGGAAGTGTTGAGAGCACAAATGAATGCCTGGGAATCCTCTCTGCATTCTAGCTTTGTTCACAAATCCATTTGTCACCTTTTTTTAAGGTATTATGAGAGGTTCATTGTAAGGCCTGTTTCATACTGCAATCGTAAGAGGTGCCCATATAAAGGAACATCCAAAATTGAAATCCCTGGTTATACTTTGTCCACTTTAGACATTCAACAAACTATAAGTAACTTTGAAAATACATGCCAACTAACTCTCATTAGAGTATTAGCTGACTGTTAGGTGTTAGGGTTTTGGTTAGTAGAATAAGTTGTAGTTGCAAAGTTACTTATAGTCAGAATGTCTGTTGGGGAAGCATCAGAATAAAGTGTCAGACTAATACTCTAATGGCTGGTAATTGACATGTAGTTGCAAACTTAATGATGTTTGGTAAAGTCAACTATTAAAAGAAAGTGTTACATTTCTCTTTGTTTACTCACACAGCAAATCCCCAGAGTTAAATCAACTCTGCTCAGAGTACATATGGTCCCTCTCTAAATAGTGTTAAAGTAACACTGAAGCAGAGTTAAAGTAATGAGATAATTAAGCATTTAATTAAGTAATGATGCACATTAGTGATGAACACCTGCTGTTAACAAGCAGAATCACTGAAGAAAAGAGAAACACAAGAACTACAACTGACAGTCAGCCTTATTAACTGCTTAATTAACTCATTACTTTAACTCTGCTTCAGTGTTATTTTAACACTATTTAGAGAGGGACCATATGTACTCTGAGCAGAGTTGATTTAACTCTGGGGATTTTGCTGTGCACCCTCATATTGTTCCAAACCCATATGACTTACTTTTCCCCATTCAAAAGAAGACATTTTGAACAATGTCCTTGAGCCAGTTGCATAAACCATTATGTTAAGGCAGTGTCTTAAAGGGATAGTTCACCCAAAAATTAAAATGATCCCATAAATTTTCACCCTCAAGCCATCCTAGATTTATATGACTTTCTGCCCAACTAAAGGAATATTGATCACCATAATGGTGACCAAACATTTTCAATAAAACAATGTTAATCCTCAAAAAGAACTGTAGGTGAATGACAGAAATAAAGTCAGTCTGGTTTGTAATAAAAGAGATTGTCTTTTCATTTGATTTCATCTAAGGCTGTGGCTGGAAGTCAATTGTAGTTCTTGTGTTTCTCTTTCTTTCAGTGGTTCTGCTCATTATCATCAGGTGTCTTCAATAATCGAACAGTCACCACACAATCAATCACTTAAAGGGATAGTTCACCCAAAAATGCTTACCCCCAGTGCATCCAAGATGTAGGTGACTTTGTTTCTTCAGTAGAACACAAATGATGATCTTTTACCTCTAAAACACCACTATGTCCAGTTGCATTCAGCATCCGGTTAGTGAGGTCAGAAAACGCGTTCTGATGATGGAATTGATGTGTTGCGCTTATACTTCAATGAGTGTGAGAGATCACTTCCATTGTCAGAGTGCGTTCAGACCTCACTAACCGGATGCAAAGGGCAGCTGGACATAGTGGTGTTTTAGAGGTAAAAAATGATATAAATACTGTTTGGTTTCTCACACAAACCGGTCGTCTCGTGACGACATCAAGGTGTCGTCGCGATCCGCAGGGTTTAATTTGGATTTGTCTGTGCATGTTCTTTTTTTTTACTCTTATAGATGGAGTTGCCATTGACATGCATTATGCGACTGACAGACGGCAACGGCTGGAGTTGAAAATCATCATTTGTGTTCTACTGAAGAAACAAACCTACATCTTGGATGCCTGGGGGGTAAGCAGATAAACATAAAATTAAATTTTTGGGTGAACTATCCCTGTAAGTATCTAATTAACTCTAATATTGCTTCTGTGTTACAATTAACACCCTGCTGGTGGATCCCATATGAACACAGAGCGGTGTTAATTTAACTCTGGGGAATTTACTGTGTATGAATTACTTTTATGATGGATGGATATGCTTTTTTGGGCTTGAAAAATGATACCAATCACTCCCATTATAAAGCTTGAAAGAGTCAGGATATTTTTAAAATACTGACTTTTGGTCAGTTTCTCACACAAAGGGCCTGCATGACAAAGTTTTATCCAGTCACGCTTAGGTAAAATGAATGATGTGGAGAGTTCTGACACATTAATGTTTAGTGCTAAAACTGAATAGGACATTGGAAATGCAATGCACTGATAAGCAGATGGGATATTGTTCAAGAAAATGAACTGACAGAAATATCTGAACTTTTATTCACCCTAAGCCCTGCCCTTCAGCCCCTCTCAAGCCTCTTGAAGTACACGCTTTGGTGACGTAATGCAGAAAAGACAAGCAGCAGTCTGCAGTGGAATCTGCACCAGTGCAGGTTCAGCCAAAGGGCACATGGACACCCTTCTAAATCATAAAATGACAAATGGGATACCCAACAGTTTAATGGAATTTGCATGTTTATAAGCGAAGGCTATGAGACCAGATGTCCACATTAAGTGTGTAATTTTAATGGTGCAGGAAGAATTTTTTCAGTTTAATAGTGGACCGATTAATTTTTACAACTTGAAAAGTTTATACATTAGTGTTACTTTTGACAAATGTTATATATATATATATACACAATTTCTTGGACCAGTTTCTTAATATTTAGGTCACTTTTTGAAAAAAACTCTTCACACAGTGAGCAGAACAGCAATCTATGTGGGCTGAACTATGTATCTATATATTTTCCATTGCTTTCCATTGGAAAAATTGCAAAATATATCTAATTACTACATATTTCAATTCACAATTTTTTTTTTTCCAATTACACTACCAACACCAAAACTGTATGTACCTACAGGCCAATTTGCACATTTGTACGCTTTCCAAAACTGTTAAGTACAACACATAAGACAGAATAATTTGCTACATTTTTACAGTGATACCAAATTCAAATATATTCCAGATCTAAAAAATTAAATACTGTCAGAATAGGTGAGGCACACTCAGAGTGACTCTGGGTGGGCATACAATTCAAAATCCACCGCGGCAGAATTATGGAAACCTCCAGAGCCTCATCAGACCGTCGTGAGACTCTGGGTGGACATAGAATTTAAATTCCACTGCGATGGAGCTGTAATTGAACACCTACAGAAGTTTCATGACCATTTATTCAAAAGGGAAAACTGTAGGAATCATTTTTCTACTGTAATGTAAACATGGATCATGTAACAAATGCAGTGAATTCTAAAAAGAAAAGAAATTTTACAAAAGAAAACGTATACTGCTACCTGTTGTTTTAGTGTTTTTAGGTCATTGTTTTATATTTGTTGGGTGAAAACATTCTATGGAAGCATTACTTGATTTGAGACATTTATGAAGTTTTTTGTTGTTTTAGGGTACGCCAACGATGTACTAAAAACAGATACGTTTTTCCTTTGATTTTTATTGCGTACAGATGATAGCATTGTCAAAACGATCCCTGTTCACATAGATCTGCAAAAATGACAAAAATGATGTACCATTCATTCCAGTAACGTCACTATGTAAAGAAACACTACGGGTATATAGACTGAACACGTAATACACATGCACATGACATCGCGTTTTTCACAAATTCATGTTTTTGTAGTTTACACAAAGACAATAATGGCCCCCAAAATTTTGTGTAAATGAACCTAAAAAGTTTTCCGCTTTTAGTTGAAAATGGTGTAGCTTAAACGCCCCCTTAGTGCAATTTGAATGTGAAATTAACTGTTGTGTCAATCTGAGAGTTGGTCAGGAGAAACGTGTGAAGAGTTTTGAAAATGTGAAGTATTGCGAAATATGTCCTAGCAAATGTAAAACACACACACACACACACAAAGTGGCTGCCATATTGATATCACATGGTCAGAACAAGAAACAAACAGGGGTTTAAGGAATATTCATACTGCTGTGTTCCACATAATGAAAGTAAATGGTGAGTGGTGACCGAGATATGTCAAGCTCCGAAAAGAACAAAAAGCATAAATTTAGGCCATATGACTCATGCACTATATTACAAGTTATACAATTTCTTTGTTACAACTGCTGCTGAAGAAAAGACTGAAATTTATCTTGCATTGAAAATCTTGACATCCAAGGTTAACATTCATTTTCACAGCATGGAAAGGAGCAGATGGACATTCTGTTATAAATATCTCCTTGTGTGTTTCAAGCAGCTTTGGACAATATGAAGGTGAACAAAATGACAACATTTTTGGTCTGAACTATCCCTTTGTTAATGCTTGGTAGATGCAAGGCGTACTGCTGTCCTGGCTGTCTCTTTTTCTCACTCTGTGTTGTGTTGTGTATCTGTTTGTCTGTCACGCTCTCTTTCTCCAGCTGTTGAGTTACTCTTGAGCCTCTGTGTTTCTCCCCTCAGGCTCAACACACTCAGTTGAAGGAGTTGCGCTGTCCAGATGACAAAATGCATCACAATGAAACCATGTAGACTTGTCTTCAGTAACAGATGGAACACAAAAAGAGATAATGAATGCATTTTCAGGCAATGTAATTTCAAAAGCTGATGTGCAATCCCTGCTGTGCTTTTCATTTTACTTATTCTTCTTTGAAGCTATAACACACAGATGCTGTTTGCAAGCATTGACCTGTGTTATCCTGCACATGTTGCACATTGGTTGGACTTTTGTGAACTGACATACTTCACTAGTACTGTAAAATTTTAGGTAACACTTCAATAGTCCACTTTAGACATTCTACAAATCAGTGGCGTGTGGTGTTCTGAAATGAGGAGGCAAAGTCATATATATATATATATATATATATATATATATATATATGTATATATATATATATATATATATATATATATATATATATATATATAAGGACTTTACTGTTAATGTTGTCACATTTTCCTTGTGAAATAAAGTACATCAAAATACGGCATCATTTTTTCATTCAGACCGATTCCAGAACACGCACGGAAATGGGAGGCGGGATTTATCGTTATAAACATTCATATCCCATCCTAACCAATCTTATCCAGTCATACTGCAATGGAGACATTGTCTCCTCTCACATGACGTTCCCCCATTCATTCTTGAATTACCCTCCATCAAACCCAGTGCATACTTTAGGGCAGGGGTGTACAATCCTGCTCCTGGAGGGCCACTGTCCTGCAAAGTTTAACTCCAACCCCAATTAAACACATCTGAACCAGCTAATCAAGGTCTTAATAGGCATACTAGAAACTTCCAGGCAGATGTGTTTAGGTAAGTTGGAGCTAAACTTTGCAGGACAATGGCCCTCCAGGACCAAGTTTGGACACCCCTGTTTTAGGGGGTCTGTTAAAACTTAATGTGCTCAGAGGAGCCAAGAGAGAATCTGAAACTCCCGCTGAAACTCCCGCTGGTGGCGCTGTTGGAGAGAGTTACTATAGAAAGTCAACTAAAAAGTGTACAACAGTTTAATAATACTCGAATGAAAGTTGATGTAGATGTAATACATTTATAGTTAGTAGAATGCCTACAGTAGACCATTTAAAAAAAAATCCATTTAAGGCCTGCTTTCTGCAGCTAATAATAGCACAGCGCTAATTTCACTTGGCAAATAGCACTTCATTTTGCAAAATACACAATTTACATAGAAAAGATGTGTGTTTTAGCTGACAATAATGAAAATGACTTCATTTATAAATTCACAATGCAGCACTGTTTTGGCATATTCAGCTGGAGGGCTTTTTTTTTTTTTTTTTTTGCACCAAAATACTTCATGCCAATATAGCGCAGCTGTTTAGTGAGTGTGGCAAGAAACAAACATATTATTCGCATAGGAAAAGCCTAAGCCTATCATTCATTTTGTCGAAGGAGAGAACTTTGTCATTGTTCTTACAGCCAGTCTCAATAATTAAAAAGAAAGCAAGAAGCTCACAACAAAGACTGCATGTGGTGCACAGTATGTTTTATAACAGATGGTATAAGTTTTAATAAACATACCTAATTTAAGGACAGAATTGTTAGTGTATGGAAATTTGATTCCAATTTATATTTCTAGTCTTTAACTATAGTTAGGTAAAATGCTACTTGTATTCAGGTTGGATACGGGTAAGGTTGGGAACAGGTCTGGTGGTATGGTTAGGTTTAAGGTTTGGTTAAGGTGTAGGATAAACAGTATAATTATAGATGTAATTACATACATTAAATACAGATGTATTAACATGCAGGTATTTAAAAAAAAAAAATGTAAGTACAACATAAAAATATTGTATCAAATGATTAATGTTAGTAAGTAGTAGTTAAAGACAGTTAATATGAAGTGGGTTCACAAATTTCAGTCATCCAAAGTGTTAGATATTATATGAAAAAAAGCTCATTAAAAGTTTTCCAGCCCCTAAAATGAATTTTTGCAACCTTTCTCCTCGTTTCAGCACGTTGCATGCCTTAAAGTTGTCTGAAAATTGTCATACATGTTAATGAAGCTAAACATTAAAAAAATGAGCAAAAGTTTGTTTGATAATATCGCAGGATAAAATAACAGTTTTCAAGACAGGACTGGTCAGAAATGCTTTCGGTTTCAAAAGTGTCTGTTTGAGCAGTACAGACATGTTATCTTTTAGTGTAAGTGTAAAAATGTGCACTTCAATTCTCAATCTTAAAACCTTTTCTTTTCTGTCTATTCCCTTTCTGGTACTCCACTCATACTTACGCAATCTATGACTTGATTTACCACAGCTTTTCAAGAGAAGCTTTGTCTGTGCTTCGTGTTAATGTTAAGCTGCAAGATCTTTGTGCTTGTCATTCGTGAAAACAAAAGGTGGTGTTGCATAATCCCCTTGAAAATGTTTCAGTATGTGTGAAATTTCAGTGAAACCAATGAACCATTTTATGATCCACCATCTCTTCCTGAATAAGGCTGTCAATCAATTAAACATGACTGAATTACTTAACCTGATTGCTATTGCATACACCTAGAAGTGAAATGTTGAAATTTCAGTATAGTGGCCATTAAATGTGTCTATTGTCAGTTTTCTTTCAGGTCCACCCCTGTCTTAGAGAGTCCTGCTGAGGTTAAAGTTTATTAAACATGTTTATAGCTACCTGAATAATAGCACATTTGGCGTAGATATTTGACATTAATCTGTCTACCTTTGTGCCATTGCATATATTTAAAACTTCAGTACTCGGAGACCTTTCAGTGGTCTGGCCAACATGAATCTAGCTGTACTGGACAAAAATATGCACTGTACATCACTGGGTGTAAAATTTAAAGTGACTGAGTTCTTTGCCCTGAGGTAATTGTGCACGCAGGAGATCGGGCAGACGGAGAGAGTGTGAAGCCAAGAGAGACAGAACAACAGAAAGAGAAAGAACGAGAGACGGGGTCCTGCCTCTTTGTCACACAGAGGTAGTACACCACACTGCACAATGACATAACTACACATAAATCAATGCTCCCAGGTTGAGAAAACCAGTTCTAAGAGACGGTTTGCGTGTGTGAAAGCAAGGCCAGTGGATTTATGATGGAAAACACTGTTAGTACTGTAGCATGTCTGTTGCGTAGTGTCTGCAGTGCAGTTGAGCAATGAGTCTTAAAGTTTCATACCATAGTATGTATCCTGTGTTTCATGTTCTGTCACTGAAATGCACACCAGACATGAACTGTTTGGTGTTCCTCTATTCATATTTATAGAAACGTCATCACCATTTACTCATTACTCATTTATCATTTTACCACCCATATTGTTCCAAGTATTATTTTCATTGAAACACATAGTATGTTCTTAGGTTAAGTGGTTTCTCATTTCCATACAACGACAGTGGAAAGGGATGTTGCAGAATACAGCTTGACTCAGTCCTTTTGAAAAAGAGGTACATTTTAGCATACTTTTAAAAAGAATAGAAACCCTCCACCTCCCCAGCTCCACCTGCAGCAATAATCAAGAGCAGCAGCAGTGTAGCAGATCAAGTCGACTAAGACCAAATACATTACCATTGCCATATTCAATAACAAAACTAAGACTATTCAGAGAGTTGTCATGATTGAAATTCCAGACTGTCCTCCAAAAAAAAGCACCTTATTGCGACCTATATTTATGTTTTAAAGTCATGCGCCCTCTAGCCGGCGTAAAAATAATGACAGCTGTGTTACGTCTGTCGTCATGAAATGATGTATGACTGTCATTACCAATCAAAATATGTGTTCATTTAAATGCAATGTGTGGATTTTTACATGGTCCCTTACCCACCACTTGTCCTATTTCCATTTAGCAAAACTCATTTTATTAATGACTACACTCACCCTAACCCTAAACCTGCCCTTAGTGATGTATACTGCATTTAAACTTTGTGAGTGCATGCGTTCCCTAGGATCGAACCTAAGATCGCATGATCACATGATTGCATATTGTTGTATTTTGCAATGCTCTACCAATTGAGCTACATGAAACAACTTTAATAAACGCTCCTATGGGTCGTATTTCAGGGAAGTGACAAACAACCTATATGGGAGTATTGGTTCGAGGACATGTTGTGAAATTTCAGTTATTTGAACCTAAGAGTGTTTTTTTGACCCACTTAATTTGGACTTAAGTACATATTTATATGCAATTTTATAATTACTTGTGTATTGTCTTTGAAATATGGTTAAAGCATAGCACTTATTGATTTTGCCAAGTTAGACGCATTCCTGGGTCAAAATATAATGTTGATCCTGGAACAACATAACTGTTTGAAATTTAGTCCTAACCGTGTGCCTCATAAAATGGTGCATAGAAACATTTCTACATTTGATGATCATTTCTAAAATATGTGATTCATATAATGAACATACACACAGAAAACGAGCATAGCCTACACCTCTCTTTCAGATGTGAAATCTATAAATTATCTTAAAGTTGCAGTTTTAGTTGGTTTTGAATGGTTTTAGTTCTCCACTTTGTAAACACCTAATTAATGTAATTTAGCTACATTTAAAAAAATTGCCAGTCATCATCCAAATTCTTTAATTAGAATTGTGAGAATTGTAAGATAGCTTAGATTTCCAAAAACCTGCAGTACACTGACAAGGAAAAGTGCGTACATCCGCTAAGACCCTGACGTGGCACTTTTCCACATCAAAGACCGTTTTTATAAATATGGATTTTTAGCATAACTTACGCACACTAACACTGTGCAGCTTGTAAGGCCGATTATCAGTGTAAATTGATACTTATGACTGATCACGCTCAAATGCGTCCAGTCAGAGCCAGTTGCGTTCAGTCGGCATACAATCGGTGTTCAAATTCCATGTGTAAGTATGTAAATCTGCTTCAGTCGAAGGAAACAATCGCTGTATGTTGAGCACAGTCTTAGAAAGTTTTAGCTAGTTGTTAAATGTGTGCCCGGATTAACCAGACATGACACGACGCTGCAACACACGATAAAAGTATTTTCCATGTTAATCAGCGTTTTTGTCCTAACCATCCACGATGGCTGGAACAGCAACACAAAGTATGACAATGATGATCTCAGGTACTGTTTATGTGTTTATTTAATGTTAAAAGCGTCTAATGTGAGTTTGAATATCATTCTATGTTCCCAGCTTTGTAGCTGTAATGAAAACAACACTGGCTAATTCACCTCAGATCTTGAAAATAATTAAATGGGCACAAGAACGTTCAAATTGTCAACTCAGTGTTTAGAAACAAGTGTATTCTATGACAAAGATTGGTTCAGTCACTCCATGTACTTTAAATAATGCTTAAATGGTGTAATATTTATGAATTTTACTATGTACTTGCCCGTTTCATTCTGTCCGCTGTGCTCTCTTCTGATTGGCTGTGGTTTTTGATTGATTTTATCGCTTCTCATTTTCGCGTCACGTCTAGTGTGGACAGTCAAATTGCTCATTGCTGGGATCTTATCGCATTGTGTCTGGTTAGGACATGGTATAAGTTTATTTTATACAACACCTTTATGCAAACCCAAGGATGCTTTACAGTCATTAATCCATAAACATCACAGCATAATGTATACAACATTGAGTAGTGAACACAAGAACACAACCAGATCAGGAGACAGGAAAATTAGAAAAACATAAAGTGAAAATATTATCAGGTGGGCTTTGAAATCCTGTAATGATGAGAGGTTACGAATATGCTGAGGAAGAGAAATCCTGAGGGTGGGGGCGGCGATAGCTACAGAAGGACCTACCACCAAACGATGTTAGTTTGTGCCAAAGGACTAGTAATAGGCTAGATTCAGAGGACCGAAGCGCACGAGCAGGAGTCTATGTGTGAATGAGATCTGAGATATAATAAGGGATGAGATCATGGAGGGCTTTGATGAGTATTTTGTACTGAATACGGAAATGAATAGGTAGCCAGTGTAGTCTGCATAAAACTGGAGTAATGCGGCAGAAGATTTCTTGGTTGGTAGGTCCCTAGCTGCTGAGTTCTGAATATAATGAAGCTTATTTAAAGTTGTAGTGGGTAAGCCAAAGAAAAGGGAATTACTGTAGTCTAATCGGGAAGTTATGAAAGGATGGACTAGGGTCTCCGCATCAATGATATTTAAAAATGGATGTAAATTAGCAATATTTCGGCAGATTTGGTGAGTGATGAGATATGAGAAGAGAAAGAGAGGAAAGAATACAAAATTATACTTATGGTTTTTAACAGTAGTAGAATGTTGAACTCGAAAACCAGCAATATCGATGTTGCTAATAAAGAGACGTGATGTACATTTAGGGGGGGGCAATCAAAAGTAGATCTGTTTCATTAGTGTTTAGTTTGAGAAAATTCTTGGACATCTATGCATTTATTTCATCAATGCAGGCTCATATGATATCTGTAGGGAAAGGAACTAATGTGTAGCTATGTGTCATCTGCATAGAAATGAAGGTTAAAGCCATGACGGCGAATAAAGTGACCTAAAGGAAGCATGTAAATGATGAAAAGTAAAGGCCAGAGAACAGATCCCTGAGGAACACCATGCAAGACAGGCATAGTAATGCATTTACAACCAGGAACTAAACCTTGTAAAGCCTTATTTTAGGGTATTTTAACTAGTTGCATATTAGCATGCATATTACTAGAATATTGGCTATTTATCAGTACTTATTAACCCTTAAATGCATACCTCGGGTCTTTAGTGCCCCGGGATGTCATTCACTACCCTCCTCCTCATTCATTTTTTAAAGTTAGACATCAAACTTCTTGGTATTCCTCAACCGATTCATTATAAAGAATATAACAAGAAAAAATCATAAAATTATAAAAGAATGTCTATTTTTGTATTCATTTTTTGTAAAAATTGTATAGGGTCTCAAACGACCCGAAGTTTGTATGAGTGTACATATATTTTTTTCTGCATATCAATAATTGAATCTTAGATGACGGAATAAGTGCAATTCACCTTTATTCCACAAGGTGGCAATGTCTGATACACAATGCTGAAGTGACGACTCATTCAGACAGAAAATGAAATAATAAGAAAAACATGAAATGGCTCAGCGATTTACTGCAGAACAAGTACTGAACGCAATCAAATATGACTGTCACTGTCACTGGATGAATCTGGTGAAGCTGTTAGCGATCAAAGTATTGATTTTGAAGATGTTGAAAATATGCTTTATTTTTTTTGTTACTCTAATATCAGAGGAGTTTTATATTATCGCGACAGGTAGAGATCCTTCCATGTTAGATATAGATCCGGGTCAATAAAGACCCGAATATGTAAGAATGATTGGCGAAACAGTCATGCATTTAAGGGTTAAGATATTAATGTCTTATTCTGCATGACCTTATTCTACATTGTTAATCCTACCCAATACCTAAACTTAACAACTAACTTACTATTATAAAGCAGTAATTTAGGAGTGAACTAACCTACAATGTTTGAATTAATGCTAAAACAACACACAGTGTGTGCGCATAAATAATGCTGTAAGTGGACACAATTAATTGTTATTGAACTACCCACTACATGGTTACTAAATTACAAGTAACTGAGCCTAACAGCTAAAACTGGAACATATTTAAATTTTTAGTGAATTGCCCTGGGTAAATCAGGACATCTGGTCATTCTAGATTTGGATCACAGCAAAGATTTCATTAGCTCAGGCCTATCGTATTGCTCTCATGTTCGCTTGATGAGTTACAATGAGAAATATGTTAATCAGTCATTGCACAAATTATCACTGGAGAGGTAATGAACAATAATGCCTTCAACACACTGCTTACAGCATTATCTCACAATGACAGCAGTCACTGACATTTCTCTAGGGACTGAATATCAGACAAATTTACAATTAATGATCAAACACAACAACAGAACAAACTCAGCCCACTTACTTTATCAGCATAAGTCAAATTAGGCCAGTTTAACTCAGAGAAAGAGGTTTAAGAGCTTTATGTGTAAGAAGTGCCCCATAATCACATCATGAATGAGTCCATTAAGCTCTAATGGAACTGATAACAACCTGAGAGGAAGCAATGGTCCCATTATGAGCAATATTTATAGCAGATATAAAATTGCCCCTCTATCATTGTCATTATGACTTTTGACAATTATGTCTGTACGTCATGAGCATAAAGAAATAAAGGAACGGAAATTGCACTTCACGCCGCCATTTCCAATATTGTTTGATGGAGGGCACGGCCGCTCATATTTATGCTATTTTTACCAGCAGCTACAGATGTAAACAACAGGTCTAAGTAAGTGTTTAAAGCCTGTTCATCAAGGTACAGATAATTGATATTAATCAGCACAAATTACTTAAGTGCATAATATGTGAACAAGACAATTACAGTTAAAGGTAATTCATCCACTTTTGAATGTCTTATTTATACAAGAATTATTTATCAAATTTGAAGGAATGCTTCAAAGGAGCACCAAAAGTGAATTTAACTTTTTGGACACTGGCTTATCCTTAAAGGGTTAGTTCACCCAAAAATGAAAATTCTGTCATTAAATACTCAACCTCATGTCGTTCCACACCCGTAAGACCTTCATTCATCTTCAGAACACAAATTAAGATATTTTCAATAAAATCCGATGGCTCAGTGAGGCCTCCATTGACAGCAAGATAATTAACACATTCAGATGCCCACAAAGGTATTAAAAACATTTTTAAAAAGGTTCATCAACCTTAATGTTATAAAGCGATGAGAATACTTTTTGGGTGCCAAAAAAACAAAATAATGACTTTTAAACAATATCTAGTGATGGGCGATTTCAAAACACTGCTTCAAATCTTTACAAATCTTTTGTTTCGAATCAGTAGTTCGGATCACTTATCAAGCTGCCAAAGTCACGTGAACTACTGAAATTCCAAAACACTTATGATGTAAGAAAGCCTCGTTTACTGAAATCACGTGACTTTGGCGCTCCGAACCACTGATTCGAAACAAAAGATTTGTAAAGCTTCAAAGCAGTTTTGAAATCGGCCATATATAAACTATCCTCATGGACAGTTTCCTCAAAATTATAATCACGATTATTAATCATGTTTATTCTATCAAAAGAGTAATGTAACTATGGCTATTTTGCAAGTTCTTTACCAACCTACACTTCACCCAAAAGGCGGCACAAAGGTGGCACAAAGACTTAAATTTAACCAACTATGATAACTTCGTTAGATGGTAAATCAATACAAAACATGGTTTTGGTGAGCGCTTTGTAATATGTATAGCAACACAATTCGTTTGCAATAAGACAAACCAGATTCAAATTGCCCGGCAAATTCGTAAAGCAAAGAAAAATCATTTCTAGCTAATCAACATTATGAAATCTGGTAAAACCTTTAGGAACTTCAAAAGATAAAACAGCGAAATTCCTAATATTACTTCCAATATTTCCAAATTATGTTCATTTTCATAGAGCGGGCCAATATCGTGATGATTATTTAAAATCAATCGAGAGAAGCAGATATCGTTATCGTGATAAAATACGATTAATCATGCAGCCCTAATTTAATTTAATTTGACTTGACATTTTATATTCAACAGTATTCTTGACATTTATTCAACAGTGCTTTTGATCTGCCTGCATTGACACTGTTCTTTAAAAGGAAAAATTATATACCAATTATCAATGTAAAGCTGCTTTGACACAATCTGCATTGTAAAAAGCGCTATATAAATGAAGGTGACTTGACTTGACTTGACTTGACTTGACATGCGCATTTGAGTGCATTGTCTGTGCATTGCCTGGAATTGACTGTTGACTGCTCTCATTTGTATCTCCACTAAATGGCAACACTCACATTTGGGCCATACACGTTAAAGGCATGTAGATGTCTTCAGGCCAGGACTTTAATAAATCATGTGACGTTTGAGGCAGATCGGACATTGTATACCCGAGTTACAACAACTTCCTGTTTCATGCCAAAAAATCAAATTTTGTCAGGCCACGACACGCCCTTCAACGAAAACTCTAGATCTTCGCAATTTAATGTTGCAAAGGCATTTAGATTAGACTGACCAAATATGATGTTTATCTGATAAAATCTCTAGGAGGAGTTCGTCAAAGTCTGGAAATGGCAAAAACTGCAAAAAATTTTGCTGAGAAATTTTAAAATATCTCACTTCCAGTTGGGTTTGCAGATTTTGCTCCCAGGGACTTTTTTGTAGATATCAAGCTGTTACATCTGTCAACCGAATTCCATACCTGTATGTGAAACACAGCGCAAAGGGCACTTAATTGAAATTTTGTAGGAGGCGCTATAGAGCCATATTGCCGCACCTAATTCTGAAACCCATAACAGATGTAAATTTTCACCGCTTCTGACCAATGTGCAAAGTTTCATGAGTTTTTGAGCATGTTTAGGCCCTCAAAAGTGCAATTCATTTTGGAGAAGAATAATTGACAGAGAAATTACAGTAGGGTATTCATACCATCAGTGCTCAGACCCTAAATACTAAAAAAAAACAAAACAAAAAAAACATGTCATGACCACTATAAATGTTCTTACACACCACTGACATAGTGGTTTCCTCATTTTTATGGTGGTGTGATTAGTTTCTTATGTAATGACATTCAGACTTCATGTAAGCAAATAGTTCACATAAGTGACTGCAATTGACCCTTCGCTAAACCTAAAAGTTTGGACGGGGTGGCGGAATTTTTTCCCTTCCCGAAACCTAAAACCCAAGTGGAGAAATGCCATGTTCTGACAATTTGTGCTACCCTGTCAGATTTTGCTACCTCCCATTGAAACTGACAGCGAAAAATGCTAACGCTACCCATTAGATTGTGCTTCCAGCATGATTTTAATGTGGTTTATGGCTTTATTAACATCTAAACCTACTCCAACCCTTATAATAATGCAAGTACAGTAGTGGTAGCACAATATGATATGGCATTAATCGTTAGAACAAGTATAAATTCATAGCGAAAAATGCTACTTATCAGATTGTGCTTTATTAATGTCTACACCTAAGTTACCCCAACACTAAACCTACCCTTACAATAGTGCAAATACAGTAATTTTGTGTTATTTATCATGACAACAATGATGTAATATTGATGTGCACACATGCAGTAAGCCCGGGTAGGACAGTCTGACGGGTAGGTTAGCTAGCTAGCTAACTCAGCACATCATTGCTTGGAAATAATGACGGTTCTTTGTTCATATGCATATATTTTAATGTAAAATAAGATGATTAAAGGCAAGACGGAGTAGCTTTCGCGCTAAAATATAAGCGGATTTATAATTATTAGGTTATTTTCACAAATTTCACTGAACCTGCTGTGGATGAACAAAGCTGTTCCTCAATTTGTGTGTTTCTCATTTGAATGGTCAGCGTGTGAAGCGGCTGCAGCTCCCGCTGGGAGCTTTAGCTTCAATTTTGATCAAATTATTTTCCAATCAGTTGCATATTATGTCGTGGATATATCCCTCGAATGCATACTGCAGTCCCTTTTGTCTTGCTCTCAGATATTTCACCTGTTCGCCAAAAATGACTAATTATCTCCTTGGAAATGTCTGACACCGGTGCATACATACTGTAAATGACTTGCCAGGCACAAAAGCTTGACAGGCGTAGCAACAGTAACTAAGGAGGGTGGGGCTTAGCGAAGGGTCCATTCTGTTCCAAGTCCCATCTGCCCACAAACACTAGTAGTGCATGATGAATAGTGTGGAAATGATGTAGTGCCTAGTGGACAGGAGCGGTCGATAATGGACCACCTCATTTGGATTACAGCACTCTTGAGTAGCAGTGCAGTTGCCAGGATAGAAGCAAACAAACAGTGCGGTTTTAAAACACAGGAAAAACTAGATGGTTATGAAACAAAATCTTCCCAGCCACGCCACTTCAGACGACTGTGTGTTTCAAGTGTTTCATTGGCCTTGTTAGGCTCTAATAGTGAAACATAAATCACTCTGTGAGGCGGACCGGTGTGGTGATATGATAAATGATGATTCATGCTAGCATTTAAAGCAGCATGTGATAACAATGCCCTTATCAGGTCATATTCCACCATCAGTCTCACACAAGCACAACAGCAGTCCTCCAGAGCATCAACACCTTGACACGTCTGTTTTTCCATGCTGTGCCTCTTTCCCCTGCACAACCAGTCCTTAACCAGGGGACGTGGTATTAAAGCCTCAGAGGTGAGAAGCCTATGGTGAAACGGACAGGTTTGTTTTGTTAAAGGCAGGACAGAAGCTTGGCCTATGGCCTTAAAGAGGATTGAGATAAATAAACGGATTAGAAAATCAAGCACTAATGTACCAAAGGGATTCATGTCCGCTCAACACTCCAGCCCAATCCAAACACAGGATTTGTTTAGGCAGGTTTACAGCACTCACTGTACTGAGAATATTAGTACATGGTGGGCTACGTTTTCTGGGTGTTGATAAATATTTGATTGGGTTGTTGGGTTGGTTGTCTCACTATTCCAAACTCTACACTCCCAAAACACACTACCAACATTCTAGCAACCCTTCATATAGCTACCACTCAGAACACCATAGTAACTGCCTAGCAATTCTGCAACAAGCATCCAGGACACCCTAGCAACTGCCTTCCAACCAAACAGTACACCTTAGCAACCAACAAGATCCCTTTAACATCTGCGCAGCCACTCAGTAAATCAACAATCTAGCAAACCCAGAAATTTCCAACAGCCGCTTAGAACACCTTAACTCTTTCCCTGCCAGCATTTTCTAAAACAGTTTCTAGCCAGCGGCAGCATTTCGTTATTATCATTTTCACAAAACTTTCATGTCCCCCCAGAATATTTTGTATTAATATGTAAACAATCAATATATCAAAAGAAAGAACACAGCCTCTGCTTTTAAACAATCAAACAACATTGTAGGTTCATTTACTCTTTTTTTTTAATCAACACTTGAATGCGGGTATGTTTCGGGTCGGTTTCAGAATGATGATCAAAACATAGATGGAGTAGATCGAGTCCATACACACCCCAAAAGATTCGCAGTCCAATACCTCTTCATGGGTTCGACATTTAGTTAGGCAATTTTGATTTATATGCTGTTGAATGTTTGATGATCATGTTAAGCGTAATTGTACGTAAATGATCTTCTGTCTGCTCCTTCTGGTTTACACAGATCTTCTTCTTCACTTGTTTTTAGATCTGGAGATGCTGTATACTTTCATAAAATGCGTAATAACACCCCCTACCATTTTACAGTAAAAAAAAAAGTGAAATGCCAGAAAAACGAGTCAATGGCAAGGAAAGACTTAAAGGGTTTGTTTACCCAAAAATGAAAATTCTGTCATTTATTACTTACCCTCATGCCGTTCCACACCCGTAAAGACCTTCGTTAATCTTCGGAACACAAATTAAGATATTTTAGATGAAATCCGATGGCTCCGTGAGGCCTTCATTGGGAGCAATGACATTTCCTCTCTCAAGATCCATTAATGTACTAAAAACATATTTAAATCGGTTCATGTGAGTACAGTGGTTCAATATTAATATTATAAGCAACGAGAATATTTTTGGAGGGCCAAAAAAAACCAAAATAACGACTTTAGTGATGGCCGATTTCAAAACACTGCTTCAGGAAGCTTCGGAGCATAAATAAATCAGTGAGTTGAATCTGCTGTTTGGAACGCTAAAGTCACGTGATTTCAGCCATTGGCAGTTTGACATGCGATCTGAATCATGATTCGACACACTGATTAGGTGCGTTCCATTCGACCGTAAGTGGACTGCGAAGTAGACTTCACAGGGTATTTCGCCATCTTAAGTGAGATTCCATTCCGAAGGGAGCGAACATGTTCAGTTCGAAGGGCACTGCGAACGGCATAGGGAATAAGGGAACATCGATACATCACTTCACAGGAAGTAGAGAGGTAAAATTACCCAACTGTCATTGCGTACCGCGTCACCAGTCAGAACTATGGAGCAGAGCCGTTGAAAGAATTATTAAACTTCCTCTCTGATGGAGGAATTTACGTTTGAATTTTGAATATTCATAAATGTTGTTATTATACGAACGAAAGTATGAGGTTATGGCGATGAGTGTTGCATATTTTATTGTATGAATAGGCCTGACAAAGTAAAAGTGTTGAAAAGCTGTCATTTTTTATTTTACTTTATTTACCTCAGAATTGTTTACTATGCAGCTGCGCGTGGAAAAGAAAGCGCACAAGATGAGACCCAGACGGTGGATTAAGAATACATACAGTTAACCAAATGAGAATTTATTTTCATATGGCATGACAGTTACAGCTTCAAATCTGTTAATTAAGTCAATTTTAAATTCGAAAGTAAATTATAATATGTATTTATGTTATATCATAATCTGCGCGACAATGTCGTTGACTTTCTTTGATGACGTTTGCAGGGCGTTCCAAATGAGTGATAATAATTGCCAGCGAAGTCCACTTCAACTGATATACCGTGCTCAGGGAGTAGGGAGCAGTGAACACAGCTGTCGAATGGAACACAGCTATTCATTTATACTCCGATGCTTCATGAAGCAGTGTTTTGAAATCGGCCATCACTAAATAAGTCGTTATTTTGTTTTTTTGCTGCTCCAAAAATATTCTCTTCACTTTATAATATTAATATTGAACCACTGTACTCACATGAACCAATTTAAATATGTTTTTAGTACACTTATGGATCTTGAGAGAGGAAGTGTCCATTGCTCCCTATGGAGTCCTCACTGAGCCATCGGATCTCAACTAAAATATCTTAATTTGTGTTCTGAAGATTAACGAAGGTCTTACGGGTGTGGAACGGCATGAGGGTGAGTAATAAATGACAGAATTTTCATTTTTGGGTGAACTAACCCTTTAACATCCACCTAGCAATGCTTACATCCTTTCAAGCTTGAAATTGTTTTTAGAACTGCCTTATTGTCCAAACTGTACAAAGCTTAAAGGTACAATAAGCAATTTCAGAGAATCATTGTTGAACACTGTTGATATTTGAAATAAACCCAAACAAACACACCCCTCGCTTCATTGCTCCGCCCCCAAAATGCACAAACACGCAATGCAAGAGTGGATGTCTCTGTATCATAACTGAAGCGAAGCAAAATAATGCTTCACAAAAATAAAGCGAAAACGATGAACTAACGTCAAGGAATAACAAAAAATTAACATACAGTACACAAGAGTATATACAAGCAAGAATTTGTTAGTTGCCAGCAGCACACACTTAAAACCAATGTTACTCTCATATGGAGCAGAAACAACTCAACCTTGGCGTCTGATTTCAGGCCTTCCTGCTTAGGTATTTCTAGTGCTGGAAAGCTTTTCTAATATTAACGTGGATCCTAAAGCTGTTGCCTTCTGTTTTTCCAGTGATATTCCTCAGAGCTTTTCTCTTTTGTAATGTCTCTCAGCCATCTCTTTCTACAGTCTTTTTTCAAATCTCACTCTCTCTCCTCCCCCATCATAAGTGGACACACCCCCTACTGCTGATTGGCTGTGTTTTGTGCTACTCTGTCCGATCCACTTTCAACAGCACATCAACCTGATCTCATGAGAGAGCAAGTGTTTTATGAGAGTTTAAGTACAATGTGATTCACATTAAAAATGTAAATTTTTTAGAAATAAAGTAAGCATGAAGGTCCACCCTCTCCCCACCCCATAAATATAACCATCAGGTAAGCATAAACAGATCATACAAAAATGTACGAATGAGATTGTACAAATTTATACAAAGTAGCCGTCAATCCACAAAACATAAAATAGTTTCAAACTGCCATGAGAGTGTGTTTGTACATCTAGTTTTATTTGCAGTGCTAGTAATAACTTGACAGGGCCAATTTGTATTTCCCTTTCAGTGGTGCAATGAAAGGTTGTGTATGTCAGCATACCGTAGGACTGACATACTGGAGCTATTTGGTAACAGTAAAAGACAAACCACACAAACCTTTTTACTTGAATTTATTTATTCACTATCTTCATATCATAATTAATCAAAAAAAAAAAAAAAAAAAAACATTACACAAGCACATATTTTAATCTACAGCATGGCAGGCCTTCTCTGTTTCACTCCCTGTCTGGCCAGCCATACCATCAGCCCACCTACATCGCAAGCAAGCTACACAACACAAAACTTGAGCACCGCCATTTCAATGAGCAAAACTTGCACACTGTTTGTTTGCAGTGTGGACAGTGTCTTTGATCATAATGGGAGCCCAGACAGCAACATAGTGGTACATGAGGATTACACGCGGACCAGATGTGGGCCAGATCTGGGCCAACACTATGTTGCTGTCAGGGAGTGCTCTAAATTTAATATTTTGCATCAGTCATTGCAATGTAGCTGAGGTGTATGCTATGAAACACCAACACTGTGAAAACAACAACAACAACAAAAAAAAAAAACATGGGGAATCCTTACCGAGGAATTCACAATACATTCAACCAAAGACACAGCAGTCAGAGAAAAAGAGCATATTTCAGGGGCAAACAGGATCTCTTAATATATTTTGCAAGATTTTTTTTTGAAATACTGACATCTTTGTTTCTGAATTTTCGCTCAAAATGTTGTTTTTTTTAGCATTTTTGTTACACGTTACATGTACTTATTATAGTAAATTATGCATAGTTACATGCAAATAACTCTAAATCAAACCATATTTCTAACCCCAAACTTATGGTAAGTACATGTTATTAGTATTACTAATTACATTGTAACAAAGACATCTTAAATAAAGTGTAACCCAAAATTCTGTCGTATCCTTTAATGACATTCCAAACTCATATTTTTTTCTTCCATATATCACAAAATAAGACATTATACAGAATGTCTAATCTTCTCTTTTCTATACATGACAATTTATACTCCAAAAAGTAAAAAGCACCTTAAAAAGTAGTTGTGTGCTCTGTTCCTGAAGTTTTGTCATATGATAGTTTTGTGTGAGGGACAAATTTAATATTAATATTCTCTTCTACACTATCTCATGTGACTGAATGTGACCCAAATGGTTCATGTCTATATAAGCTATTCAATATAGCTACTGACTTTTTCAAAATATTTACATTTTTTGATGTCTTCATTACTGTTAATAAGCTTAATAATTGGTTTAATTGATAAAATGCATGTTCTGTTACATAGATTCAGCTTTCAATGTCTTCTGCATCCAAAGCATGGCTCGAGTTCTTCTAGGATACTCTTGGGAAGTTCATTCCTAGATATTCCAAGAGGGTCTTAAGTTTGAATGCAGATAGATGAGCATAACAGGCGCTTTGCTTCCCTTATTGAATACTTTGGCATCACTTCAGTTTGGCTGCAAGAAAACAGAGGCCTTACACTCACATGGAAATAGAATGCAGACCCATGCATGCATGATTTATCGACTTCTGAGATTACTCACACGCTTAGGCAACATTAAATGATGCCAATTTTGAAAAATCTGTTTGAAATATTCAACAGGATTGTTTTGCTTTGGCAGACAACCTCAGGAAAATAAGCTCACAGTCTTTGATCCCTTGTGGCGATAAAGTATTTCCCTTTTTTGGCCAAAGTCCAAATAATTTTGTAATGTTTAGCACTTTGAAAGTACAACTGCAGTTATTACAAATTAGCCACCATGACCTCACCTTTAACACAGAAGGACTTATTTATCTCAGTTTCACTCAAAAGGCAAATTGGTCTTGAGTGTTGCAAAAATGCCAGCAATTCCTCTTCTTAGGTGACTGAACACTAAACCAGGAGCTAAATGTTTCTTTCACTCTCCACAAAGCACACACAAGCACAAAAAACACACCATGTGCACAAATAACAGATACCACAAAACAAAGTCATTACAAATCTCAACAGGCATTTACCAATATCTACAATAATTATAAATTAAAACTGTGCAAATTGCCCCACATAGTATCTGCGATAATCATCGTCATGATCATCATGTGTTTGATGACCTAAAGAAAATATAAATGTGCATCATTATGCACACAAATGCCACAATATGGGGCATCAGCTGCTCATTGTCATTAAAGGTGAAGTATGTCATTTATACAACATTATCGGCACTAAACAGAATTGCAAAAATTTTGAAACAAATTTCAAAGTGTTTATGTTCTCCATTCTCTATGTTCACACCAAGGACATTTCAATATCTAGGGGAAACTCATTTATTAGCATTCTCATTCATCTTAAAGGTGCAAAGTGTACATTTTAGGAGAATCTATTGACAGAAATGCAGTATAATATACATAACTATGTTTTCAGTGGAGTATAAAGACCTTACATAATGAAACGTTATGTTTTTATTACCATAGAATGAGCCATTTCTATCTATATACACCACGGGTCCCATTACATGATAAGCCGTCATTTTGCGCTGACATGCCCTAAATGGACAAACTGCTCTACAGAGCAGGATTGCTTGACTGGCTACTCTCTGCTGTCTCAGATGACGACTTCTTGGTGTTGGCAACCGTAGCTTCTCTATATTGCAATTCACAACCTCACCGCTAGATGCCACTAAAATTTACACACTGCACCTTTAAATGTTTCTCGATAACTACTATCATATTTGCATTAAAAAATTTGGAATTGCCTTCATAATGATGTAGTTACATGATCTACCAGCAGGGGCAAACTGCTGATATTAACCATACAAAACCTGACCCTGTGGTTCAGACAGATAGTCCCACTCCAAACTCAAGCCATTGGTTAAATCAATGTTGTTATGACCCAGTCGAGCCACTCAAACAAACAGTTTTAGTGGTGTTAATGTCAAAGAAATTACACACTTAACATTTAATCTACGCTGCAACCTCATTTCAGTGTCTTGCAGTTGTGTATTTTTATAGCATATCCTATCTTGATCTGAGCATTAAAACGTACTCTGAGTGAGGAATCATTTTGATCGATGTCTTAGGTTGGAATTTGTTCTAAATTTTGTCTTTGCTTTCTGGCTCTCATCCTCTCAGTTCCTCCTACACTTATGGCAACCTATGGCAAAGGATTTGAATGCCTTTTGGGAGATGAGAAGTATGCGAGAGAAGAAGCAGTTGCTAACTAATACTGACTCTTGAACATATCAACATGTTTGGTCGACAGTCATCTCTGACAACTTACACAAGGGAATCAGATCTGGCATACTACTCCATTAAGGCATTGACCCAGACCCTTTGAAGGCTTCTACATATGGCTGCATTTTGCATGCTTGAGTATACCAAGCATGTTTTCTTGAAGGGAGCACATCATTAATAGTGATTAGTAGTACACCTAATGTGTGCTTGATGTCATGTCTGTGACTGATGGATTTATTCTTCACTTACTTTGTATGGTCAAACTTTAGTTGCTTTTCCACTGTTGGCCCAAACTGTTCTAGTTTTTTTTTAACCGTTCCATTCTGTGCCAATCTGGTGAACCAAGCTCAAGCAGAAATATAACTAGAACTGTCCCTTTATGTTCTAAAAATTGTTTGGCCCAACGATGCAAAAGCAGCTTTTGTGTTTTTTTGTTTTAATATTGGGGTCTAAGACGTACAGAAAAAGGCACATGGGCAATACTGGGATTGATCAGCCAATATCTAAACCTTGCCTTGGCAATTGATTTCTAACAAATTCAAAGATGGTTTTAATTAACCTAAACACAAACAGCTTTACTTTTTACATGTACCTAAAAGCATCAATTGATTCCAAAATATATGCAAACAAAAATGCTGGTGTGCTGGTTTCACTAACTTAACCAGCAGAATGTCCTTGACCAATCAGCTTCACCCGATAGACCAATTTTTGACCAATTTTTCCCCCACCAAATTTTAGCATAAACTTGCATGGAAATTTGTGTAGGGTTCCTTCGGTTCAGTCCGAGCTCACACACTCTGTAACACATTAACCAGTTTGGTTAAGTTTTTGACATGTTCAGTTAAGTGTATCTTTTTAATTTTCTGTTAATCCAGACACGTTGGTTGTAGATGTTTTCTTGCTCTAGTTCCTTTTGGACCCTGCAGTGCAGATGGGTTTTCTCTACTAAATCATCAACATCACAGACGACTATACTGTATAACACTAGAGATAAGACTCTGTTCTTCATCAAAGGGTTTGTTAGCATGTACATTTGTGCAAATCTTTATTAACAAATGTCCACCTTCTGCTCGCTCATGTAATGCGAAGGACAGGTGTCCATCATGAGTTGTCTGCTGAGCTTCAGAGAGCGCAGTGCTCTCACAAACTTACACGGGTGCCAGCGACACACATACATACACACACCCCTCGCTCCAGCCAGGGCTGAGGGTTCAGGGCCCTCAGCCAGAGAAGGCGAGAGTGGTCAGGCTAATGGTCTTCGTGAGATACCTGGAGTCTACTTCAGCTCACAGGTTTCTCTCAGCATTGCCCTGTGGAACACTACAACACTTTCCTCTGTCCACCACCACTATGTCCTCTGTTATCGAACTGCACGTGGAGCCATCCTGTGGTGTGGAGGTGAACTGCAGGCATCCCTGCCCAGTACCCATACCATTCTGGTTGTTGGACACCAACATCTGCTTCTCTTCTGGACTGCCGAGCCGGGAGGTAGTAGTAGCGATATCAGGCAGCCGCGGGAGGTTGGAGGAATGAACCAGGATGCTGCCACTCTTCATCTGAAGGGTCTGGCTGTAAGTGTGGCGGTACTCCTCCTCAATGTCCCTCCCAAGCTTCCAGCGTCTCCATTTCTTCAGAATCTCAGACTGAACCTGACCAATCCAGAAGATGCACAGAATGGAAAGGAAACAGATTTGTGAAAATGGAACTACCTTTGCGAGGTTGTGTACATTAAAAAAAAAAAAAAAGTTGAACTCACCTCTTTGTTGACAAAGCAATATAAGATTGCCACCAGCAGCCCCTGTGAACATGTCAGGGCAAGAAAAAAGCAAATCATTTAAAGTCACCATAAACTAAAAACGGACAATTATTGTTTTGTTTTTAATAAAATATTGCAGTGTTTATTAGGGATGCCCTCTAATAGTCAACTAAATGTTAGTCGACTAGAAGAGGCTTAGTCAACCATGGTTTTATTAGTTGGTTAGTCACAGAAGAAGAAAAGAAAACTCCACTGGAAGTGGTGAAGATCGTTAACGACAGGTTCTTGCAATTACAGTATGTCAGGCAGGAAATCTTAACATTCGCCTATCATCCATCGCCCTCAAATATGGCTTATAATTTGAAACATGGCTGCTTTACATGGCTCCTCGCTATAACATTAACCTAGATAAATGTGCACTATTAGGCGCATATTCAAGTGTTGAAGCATGTGGAGTGTGGAAGCTGCGCTTACTGCATGACATAAAGGCGCTGGCGCGATCACTTGCATTTTTTCAACTTAAAATACTCTGTCATTTTTTGTCATACAGATAAGAGTAATACATCATACTTTTATTTGTGTACACTCACAATAACAACAAAACGTTGTGCTTTTGTTAAATAAAGAAAACAAACAGTATGCGCTTTCTGCAGTCTTGGTCTCCCTGAGCAGCAGCGCATCACATAAATGAACCAAAATTCAGCGTATAGGCTACTTGCCTCACAGACATGAGAGATATACGTATCTATAGAAAGCTCGAAATGCTTGCAGCAAGCTTTATGCGTGTGCTTGCGTGTGAGGCATGTATTCCTCCCCCAGAATATCTTTAAGTAATTAAATGTATATATAAATGTGCGATTAGTCGACTAATGTCTTAAATGAATGACTACTAGTAGACTAGAAAAATCTTTAGTCAGGGACAGCCCTAGTGTTTATTATAAATCTTTGCACATATTTTTTTTAATCTCAACCTATCACTTGAGATTGCAGCAATAGCAAGCCACAACTATCCAATAAATTCCTCATGGACAAAATAATATTTTCTAGTTCGAGAAGCATTTCACTCTGAAATGCATAACAAAAGGAAATAAAAGATCATCATTCATTTCACAAGGTGGTACAGTATAAATGCACAACCTGCTGAAAAGACCAGGGGTGTGTTTCCTGTACAATGATGTAACTTGTTGACTAATATAGTACATAGATGCATCATTGGAGTAATTAAGCAGCTAGTCATGATTGTGTCCTAAAAAATGTAGTAACTTTGTAGTACATCTGTCATTTGAACCACATTGGTTCAATAATAAATAGCTTGTTAATGATGTCATGCAGGTGGAGGAGGGATAACTTCTAATTAATTGATTCTTTATTCTTAAAAAAAAAAGCAATATCTATTTAGGTCCATGTCATACTAACAAGAAACTAAGTTCCATTAAGTCCATTAAGTTCCAACCACACTTCCTTGCAAAACTGTTTGCGAATATTCATTAGAACTATAGTTTCATGAATTACAAAATAGTTGGCAAACAATTCTTTTGAGAAATTCACCACAGTATAAACTGATCACCGTTGAATGTTGCGTTTTGAATGCTGGTCCCAATAGGATGTTGGTGTTCCAACCAGTTTTTTTAACTGCCTTTACCAGTGAGACTTTCTTGATCAACCAGCTTCACCAGATATAGGACCATCATCTTTTGTTGGTCAAGAAACAACATCCCTATCGAATTGTCCAAACCCTGACTCTTACCCTACACTTAATCCTAACTTAAACCAGCACTAACCATCATAAACCACCGTGGTTCAGCAATTCCGGCTATTCTTTTCAGAAGGGAATGCCATACAATTTCTGTAGCTCAACTAGTACTGTAAGATTAAAACTGCCAAGTTCATGGGTTTGATTCCCAGGGAACACACACTGCTAAATGTATATACATCATGCTAAACATCATGAAACAAAAACAAAATTCTTTCAGAAATGTATAAAAGTAATAATCAGTCTATTTTGCCAATGAGCTAAAGCTGACAATATGACAGACAGTTTGAGTTCAATTAGTGCAATCCACAGTAAGATATTCAAAAGCCAATAAGCATGAAGTGTCTACAGATGGATACATAACAGTCAAGCTTTATGGCCCCTCTCTCTCTTTCTCTGAATCTCTGAATGAAGTCTCATCAGGGCAATTCCTCCAGGCAGATGATACTAATTCGACACATTGCAGCTGCGCTCCACTTGAGTGTCATTATCAGTTTGTCAAAGGGTGAGTCAGCCAATTTGTTGCGCCTGCTCTCTCAAAGCAATTAGTCCTGACACTGTAAAATAAGCTACAAAATGTCAAATTATTTTTTTTCAAAGCTGCTGCCCAATCAAGGGACATTTGAATGCATTGCTAATTTGCAGCATATGGGGCTTTCAGGGAGATTTTGGCAAGGTGAGGTGATTTCTCTCTTTATCCATGACTGAGTTGCATATCGAGAACATAGCAATGTTTAATTTGTTGTTACACCTGAGCTTTGAGCTTGTTGTCCATATGTTAGTGTAGGTCTGAGTTGTGCTTCATTCAGAATTGAACCGAATTAAGTGTGTCTTAAATTAAAATTCAATTCCTGATTTTGAATTGAGGTGACAAACAAGATACAGAATTGTAATGTGAATAATATATATTAATAATAAACTTATTTATATAAATGCTGTAAGAGTAGCTCTACACTGAGTCGTGAGTTGACGCTATTGGAACACTTTTCGTGAGCTGTTGTCTAAAGGCCAGAACACACCAAGCTGACGCCGACGAAATAGTGGCGACGAAAACAAACTGTGGGGTTGGCTCACGTCGGCAGCGTCAGTGTCCAAAGTTGCTCTGCCACACCAAACCGACGCTAAACAGCCGACGGCCAAGCAGAACGTCATTTCTGCGCCTGCGTGAGATGAAATGCCTTTTTGAAACAGCAGGTGGCGGCTATAGGGTGACGTCACGGAGATGGCAAACGCTTGAAAGTTAAACTCCGTCGGATTGTTGTAATAAATCCCGATTTACATAATCAATTCAGGTATAATCAGAGTTTTTAGAAATGAGTACGACTACAAGACACAAGAATGCTTCTAAAAATGAAAATTCGAGAGAAAGAGACGATAAAAAACGATCACCTAGCCCTAACAGACATGCTAAAGCTAGCCCTCGTGCTCCTGAACTTTCTGAAGTGATGGAAGAACTGAAATCGTTAAGAAAAGAAAATCAAGAGGGGCACAAACAAACGAAAATATCACTGACAAAATTAGAAACCTCGGTTGAGGACTTAAAAGGCCAAATAAATAGTTTGGAGAGCAGAATCGGGGAGACGGAGGAACGGATAAATGTTGCTGAGGAAACTGAAATGAGGCACGAAAGAGCGCTCCGATATCTCCTGGAACGTGAGGCGGATCTTAGGTAGATGCGAAGACCTGCAAAATGGATTATTCCGTCGGAATAATCTGCGAATATATCAAGTTCCCGAGGGCAGCGAAGGAGAAAACAGAATTTGTTATGGAGTTGCTCACTACAGTTCTACAGCTACCTCCGGATATGGATATAAAGATTGAAAGAGCACACAGGGCCCTCGCAGCCAAACCAAAAGACTCTAACGCACCTCCGAGATCGATAATAGTGAGATTCCTATATGCGGTTAAGGACGCAATTTTAAGGCAAGCCTGGTCACAAAAGGAGGTCCTGTATAACACAAAACGGATCTACTTTGATAATGACTACTCGCCTGAGTTGCAGAGGAAAAGAGCACAGGTGCGAGATGTAATGAAACAGCTCAAGATGAAGAAGGTGCGAGCGCAGTGCATCTATCCAGCGCAGATAAGGATCTACTTGGAGACGGGAGTAAAAACTTTTCCTACCCTGATGGATGCTGCACAATCGCTGCGGGACCTGGGAATCAAAGTTCGAGTGGATGAACGGGACCGACAAGTAAGAGAAATATCGAGGGCTAGATGGTCAGTGCAAGGCAAAGGTGGACGAGGAGTGAGCACAGCGTTGTCCGACGCGGATCTTCAAGCATTTCTACAGAAGGAATGATCCGTTTAAAAATATGTAAACAGTACATTTAAACTGGATATTTCTGCTTCAGAATGTGAGTAAACTCTGGTTAAATTATAGAAGAGAGTGACACTCTGTTGAGATCCATACGTTTAAGATTTTTTTTTTTTTTTCTCCCCTCTCATTTATTTTCGGGATAATAAGTGTTTTTTTTCTAAATTGACGGAGACTTGTTGGTATTTTGAATTTTGAGTGGAAATCACTCTTGGAGGCGGCCGTGTTTCAATAACATAATGGCTGCACGCACTCGGTGCACTTTTGGTACCCCAGGGAGTCAGCGTCACAACTCCCTGCCCCTGTTACATCGGGATTTGGCCTGTGAGACGACAGCTTGGCCGAATGGATGTATGGAAATCTTGTTCATGTATATAGTTCACGTTTTTGTTTTTGTATATGTTACATATCTGCCCCTGACAGCTTTCTTTCTTTCTTTCTTTCTTTCTTTCTTTTTTTTTAATTTATTTATTATTTTTTTTTATTATTATATTATTATCACTGGAATATGTTGGTTACTAACACATATAACATCAAACAATGGACAATTTAATTTGTGTCAGTTATAATGTAAAAGGTCTGAGCAGCCCAATTAAAAGAAAGAAAATATTTAATCAGCTTAAAAAAATGCAGTGCTCTATTGCATTGCTTCAAGAGACCCACCTGTCTGATGGGGAACATTTAAAACTAAAAAGGGAATGGGTGGACCAAATTTATAGTTCCTCATACAACAAGGGGAAGAGGAGAGGTGTTGCAATCATGTTTGCCAAGTCAGTATTTTTTAATGTGGAACAAGTATACAAGGATAAAGAGGGGAGATACATCATGGTAGTTGGAACAATTTCAGGCAAAAAAATTACGATTCTTAATCTCTATGCACCTAACGAAGACTATCCACAATTTTTCAAGAATGTTTTCTCTCTGTTGGCACAGAAGGGTGACTGAATGTATTTAATCGGTGGGGACTTTAATTGTGTATTAGATAGTCATGTGGATAGGTTACCAGCAGATAGGGGACCACAGTCAAAAAAAGTAAAAGCTCTTTTAGGAATAATGAGAGAATTGGGTTTAACAGATATTTGGCGACACTTGCATCCAAAAGAGAAGGATTTTACTTTCATGTCACATGTACATGGCAGTTACTCTAGAATAGACCTTTTTTGTACATCTAGAGCAGATTTACACAGTATTACAGAATGTCATATAGATCCCATAACCATATCCGATCATGCTCCAGTTAGGTTAAAACTTCAGTTAGGACAAGGTAAACAATTTAAATACTGGCGATTAAATGTATCAGTGATAAATGACTGTAAGGCCAAAGAAGAAATAAGACAACAATTGACTGAATACTTTTATATTAATGACAATGGACTAGTCACTCCATCTATTTTGTGGGAGGGAGCCAAAGCAGTGATGAGAGGTAAAATAATAGAGATAACATCCAGGAATAAAAAATTGAGATTACCTAAACAAAATGAGATAGAAGATGAAATCAGAAAATTAGAAATAGAACATAAGCAAACAGGTAAAATCAAAACTCTAGAATGTTTAAAACAGGAAAGAAAGAAATTGGATGATTTGCTCACATATAAAGCAGAAGGGGCACTCAGATTTGTAAGTAGAAAATATTATGAGATGAGTAATAAAGCAAGCAGGCTCCTAGCCTTCCAATTACGTAAGGCTCAAGCAAGCAGGGTAGTTCCAAAAATTAAACACCCGGATACATTAATAATGCTAACACAACCAAATGATATAGTTAATGCATTTGAAGATTATTATAAAAAATTATATGAAGGCCAGAAATTAATAAATAAGGAAGAAAAAGTTAAAAGTTTTCTGCGACCAATTGAATTAAATAAAGTAACAGAAGAAGAAGCAAAGGAAATGATATCCCCTATCACAGTAGAAGAAATAAGAGAGATTATTGCAAAATTAAAAAATAATAAATCACCTGGCGTAGATGGATTCCCCGGGGAATTTTATAAGGTATTTGTGAATGAATTGGCTCCTAATTTATGTAAGGTGTTTAACTATGTATTACAAAACGAAGACCCCCCGCACTCATGGTCTGATGCAATTATCACTGTAATTCATAAAACTGGAAAAGACCCTACGCAATGTCTTATAGACCAATAAGTTTGCTTTGTCAGGATATGAAAATTTTAACTTCAATACTAGCAAACAGAATTCAAAAACATATAAAAAAATTGGTTAAACCAGATCAGACTGGATTTATTAATGGACGTTATGGCACAAATAATATAAGAAAAGCTTTAAATCTACAGCAAATTGGAAAAAACAGTAAAACACCCTCAATGCTTCTCAGCTTAGATGCCGAGAAAGCGTTTGACAGAGTGGATTGGGTGTTTCTGGAGCAGACTCTTAATTATATGGGATTTCATGACATTTTTGTTAAATGGGTAAAGACTTTTTACAAAAATCCTAAGTCAAGAGTTCGAGTTAATGGTCATTGCTCAGAGTTTTTTAATTTAGGTAGGGGAACTCGTCAGGGAGATGCAATGTCTCCAGTCTTATTTGCTCTTAGTATTGAGCCACTAGCGGAGTTAATAAGGAGCAACCCTAGAATACAGGGGATAATAGATAAAGGAGGAAAAGTCCATAAGATATTGCTATACGCAGATGATGTATTATTATTTATTGAAAACCCCCTTTCATCAATCCCAGCCCTTTTGGAGTGCCTTAGAGACTATGGCTCAGTTTCCGGATACAAGGTAAATTCTGAGAAATCTGAGGCAATGATGATTTCAGGACATTGGCCCACTCAGTTAGATAATGAGGTATCTTTTCGATGGTCTAGTCAAGGCTTCAGATATTTGGGTGTCATTCTTACACCTATGGCATCACGTTTATATCTAGCTAACTATACACGGCTTTTTGAGATGATAAAAAAGGACTTGGCAGGATGGGCAGTACTACCTCTCTCCATGTTTGGCAGGATAGAAGCAGTGAAAATGAATATATTACCGAGACTTCTGTTCCTATTTCAATCCCTACCAGTTTGGGTTCCGCTCTCAGCATTTAACAAACTGGAAAAAATGATTTCAAAATTTATTTGGCAAAACAAGAGACCAAGAATAAGACTTAAAATAATTATGTCAAATAAAGATAGAGGGGGTTTGAACCTTCCTAATCTTAGATATTATTAATGGGCTGCTCAGCTGAGAGCTATGGCTGCTTGGCTTGGTATTGATAAGGAGGCAGAATGGGTTAATATCGAACAGAATTCACTTCCTGGAGTTTCTCTGACAGTTCTGCCATTTATGGATTTGCAGGCGCAGAAAAAAGTGAAAATAACAAATGTATGGATACAGCATACTGTTAAAGTTTGGTCCACCATACAAAAGAAGTTTAGAGGAATAATAGCCTTATCACGTGCAATACCTATTAAAGGTAACCCAGGTTTTCTTCCTTCTATATGGGATGGTGTCTTTAGTAGATGGGAAGAGAATGGTTTAAAGATAGTTAATCAAATTTTTGATGGTGAAACCATAAGACCCTTTTCTCAATTATGTGATAGGTTTTCGTTGAAATCTAATGATCTCTTTAGATATTTACAATTACAACATTATATCACAAATTATAAACATTGGCATATAATCAAAAGAACTCCAACAAATGTTGAAAAATATTTTATTAATATTATTGAACATGGTTTACCTACTAAAAATCATATTGCACATATTTATAGGAAGTTAATGCAGGACCAATCTGATGACAAATCTCATATCAAAAGAAATTGGGAATTGGAGTTAAATACAGTAATAGAGGATGAGATGTGGATAAATATATGTGCTGGCTGTCATAATGGTATAAGTAGTCAAATGTGGAAGGAGTTTGATTGGAAAATGAAGATGAGATTTTTCAGAGCCCCATTGGTGGTTGCCAAATTTGACGGTACATCGCCATTATCACAGTGTTGGAGAGAATGTGGAATGGTGGGGGACTATGTGCATATATTCTGGGAATGTCCCAAAGTATTATTGTATTGGCAGGGGGTTAAAAGGGAAATTAGTAAAATGTTAGGAAGAGATATACCAATGCTCCCAGTTTCTTTTTTTGCTTGATGGTTTCCCCTTGGATCAGTTCAGTAAATCCCAGTTATTTGCATTACATATATTATTAATGGCAGCCAGGAATATAATAACTGTAAACTGGATGAAGGTGCACGAACCTACTGTGACAGAGTGGACGCAAAGACTGAAACAGATATACATATTTGAGAAAATGACTGCGGACTTGCAGGTAAAATCTGACTTTTTTCAACAGAAGTGGGCACTTATTGAAACGTATTTGCTCGAAGGAAATAGTTCTAACATATATTAATGTATGAACCATGCAGGTAATATACTGAAGGTTATTTACTAAATTGCTGTCAGTTTTTTTTTTTTTTTTTAATTATTATTATTTATTTTTTATCCCTCAATGTTTGTTTATTTATTCATGTATTTGTCAAGTATTGAGTTGTACTCTGGTTTTTTTTTCTTTGATTTTTTTTCTTTGTTTTTTGTTTTTGTTTTTTTTTAAAGTTTAATAAAGACACAGTTCAAAAAAAAAAAAAAAAAAAAAGAAACAGCAGGTGGCAGTAGCTGAGCAGCAAATCAGAATGATCAGATGGCCCGACGAGCTCCAACGGCGATTCAACATTTCGAATCGGCCAAAAAAAGGTAGACGAGGACCAACTTCAGCCGACGGTGCGGAACACACTGAGAAAACTTAGTCGGCCGACGAAGAAAAACTGCCCGACGGTCAAGCGTCGGCTTGGGTGTTCCTGCCTTAAAATGTGTGTTACATGCAAATCTTTACTGATTACCGCAGTTGGGTGACATCACAGGTGTGCTGGGGCAGAGTATATAAGAGCGCCTGGAAAGAATGTCATTAGATTCTTTGTTTTCAGAAAACTGTTTGTTTGTTTGTGCACGTGATCTCTGTGTTGGTGGCTAGGGGTAAAAAAAATAAATAAAAATGTTTAGGAGATGTAATGCTGTGCCCAAGATATATAACTCCGAAAGATGGCCACGATCTGAGTGTTATATGTCTTGGGCGGAGCATGCTCAATCAGCCCTCAAGGGGGCTGGTTGTTCTCGCTATGATCGCTTTACAGTGAGGAAGCTCAACTCCTGCCTGGCTCCTGACTGTGACCATGGGGGTCGCAGATGGAGGTAGCAAATGAACATGAAATGGGTTTAACCCTTTCTCAGGCATTGCCCACTAGTTCTTCAGATCTCAGGCCAGAAATGAAAGCTCCCCCGGTGGCCTCTTCCAATCTGGCAGAGAGCATGTTATTGGCCCGATCTTGTTCTATGAAACTAGATGTGATGGGAGTTGAGTTTTGTGAGTCTGTCTCCTCCCTCACCCCCACAAACGAGGAACTGGTGACCCTTGCCAATTTAAAAATAGATTAGTCAGTAGATAGAGAGGAATCTGCCCCAAGCAGGTTGGATGAGTGATTCTTCGCGGGTCATAATTGTTCCAAAGTGAGCCTTCATTTCATCCCCGATCTCCACACTGAGGTGGCAAGATCGTAGGAGAAACTGTTTTCGGCCCGTGTTCACGCCCTGTTATGAATTGTTAAGCCAACGTTAAGGGGCGTAATGAACACGGATATGCGAGCTACCTCATCCCCACATCCCACATCATCAATGGTCATCCTTCTCCCTCTGGCACTGGGAGTGCAAAGGTGTTAGCTATGTGCTCCCTCTGTGATCACATCTATAGGCTAGACATGTCTTTTGGCTACACATGACCGAAAGATTAGTGTCTCACTTTCTCTGTCATCGAGTTTGCTGGCACGGGGCTGAGAAGTATTTTTCTGCTTCTTGTTGAATCACATTTATATGGAGTAACGGGCTGGCACTTTCCTTGGGGAAGGGGCAGCTATCTGAGTCCCCTCCTAGATCAGGGGCTGCATCAGTCTGTTTCCATGTATGGATGAGCAGAACAGTAAGGAGAATGAGCTTTTGCACTTCTTCATCTCACTGCATTTGTTGCCCCCACAGTCTATACCTGGAGGGGATAAGTGCGGACATAGTGGAGAACTATGTCAGCATGTTTTCCTAATGGTTTGTGAAGAGTATTGGGAAAGAGTATAAAAGTGGGCTCTGTCACAGCTGGCAGCCCACCCTTTGTCGTTTGCTGGAACTGAAGGAATGGGCAACAATAGTTACTTGCATGAGCGAGCAATAGTTACTTGGCAGAGAATGGTAAGAGAGCACTATGGTGCTCCACTCTCTCAGTAGCCCTCAGGTTAATACTAGAGTCAGGCGACTTTACGTCAACTAGCTCTCTAGGTACTGGTAGGTATTGGGTATCAGTCTGGTATTGGGTAGAGCGTTTCTCTAGAGGTTCGGCTTTAAAGTCTTTCGATCCTCAGAAGAAGATGGGCAGTCACACTCCTGTGATGATCTGCGATAGAGAACGAGAGGGGTGGAACTGGATGTGGTGCTCTATCCCAATGCTCTTTTGCCAGATTTCCCCAAAGAGCAATGATATGTGTTTTTTTTAAATAGAGCAGGCATTTGAGAGAATGATGGTGAAGCATCTCCTGGTCCTTAGGATGGGATGCTTAAAGGGTTAGTTCACCCAAAAATGAAAATAATGTCATTTATTACTCACCCTCATGCCGTTCCACACCCGTAAGACCTTTGTTAATCTTTGGAACACAAATTAAGATATTTTTGTTGAAATCCAATGAGTGAGGCCTCCATAGCCAGCAATGACATTTCCTCTCTCAATATCCATTAATGTACTAAAAACATATTTAAATCAGTTCATGTGAGTACAGTGGTTCAATATTATTATTATAAAGCAACAACAATATTTTTGGTGTGCCAAAAAAACAAATTAACAACTTATTTAGTGATGGCCGATTCCAAAACACTGCTTCAGGAAGATTCGGAGCATAAGGAATCAGCGTACTGAATCATGATTCGGATTGCGTGTCAAACAGCCAAACTGTTGAAATCACGTGACTTCGGCACTCCGAACAGCTGATTCGACACGCTGATTCATTATTCTCCAAAGCTTCCTGAAGCAGTGTTTTGAAGTCGTTATTTAGTTTTTTTTGGTTGTCCCTCTAGAACTATGGCTGAGGGTCCGGGTGGCACTCCTCTAATCTGCCCCTCCTCTTTGGTTGACAGACACAATGAGGCTGTGATCTACCTATTCAGTTGTACCCCTGAGTCACGTAGATCATATAATATGG